>NC_088262.1:12047142-12351428 GCF_036013445.1 Caloenas nicobarica | reverse complement strand
GAAGGAAAAAAAGTAATCTTAGTGGTGAACTGCTGAGTTGCTAAACGCGGCTGCAACTTTTTCCTCTGTAAAATTTTAAACATAATCTTCCTTATGGGGGAGAAACTAAATGAAAGTTCGTTGGGAAAAGAATATTTAATGCTGCCAGAGAAGGTTCTTGATGGTGGTTGATCCTGAAGCTGGTAATGAATGTGCGTTATCAGGGCCTGGGGATTTGGCGTATGAATTTCCCAGGGTCTAATCATCTCATAAGGCTGCGGAGTGTGACTCCTTCCCCAGTAATCTACTTAGCTCTGTCGTTTACCCCTCCTTTCCCTGCCAGGAGAATGAATCTCACAGGTTGTTTGCATGACAAGTAGCTGGGGATTGTCTGAGTCTTTGGAGAAGATGCTGGGAGTTAATTGTGGCAGCTTGAGTTAATGGTTTCCCATGTTCACTGGCGGGCGGGTGAGCAGCCGAGCTGGAGAACGGTTTTTATGGGAAGTACATGGCTGTACCATGTATTTCGATAGCTAAAATATTTTTTTTAAAAATTTAAGTGTTTTGCTTTCCAAAGGATGTTTTGCTCCACCAAAACTCATCTCAGGGGAAAATTATGTTTGGCAGTTCTAGAATTATTGGATTTGCAGATAAAAACTGCTGTGCTAATGGCAGCTACTGACTGATGACCAAAGCAGCTAACTGGGAGATGTTTCTTGGCAGCTGATCGTACTAAAACTCTCCCCTCAAAGCCATTGAAACCAAAGTGGACAATGTTTAAATAAAAAAAAAAGTTGCTAGCAAGCAAAAACTAATCACTACAACCACATCTTCATTTTAAAAGAAACTAAGGATGCTCCATCAGAACTGTTGACTTTTAAATTCTATTAGGATACCCTCACACCAAACCTTCATTGTGCTAAAAAGGATACGCATCCCTTCATCTCTGTTTTTAGTGTGCCTTCTCCTGAAGCCAAACATTGTGAATAAAATTCCTGCTTCGAGATAGGCTCTGTGATCCATGGTCAGCTTGTGCTGGCTTGCACCGGGACAGAGGAGATGGAGAGAGGCTGTTTTGGGAGCAAAGGGCTGGGAAGCTCTGGATAAACCCTGCGGGTTTTATTTAAGTTACCGTCGTGTTCTGTGGCTTGCTTAAAATAAAATACTGCCAAGCATCTTACTGCAGTCCCAGTGGTTTGCACCTAATATGCATTGCATTAACCATTTGCGATGACCTTATTTCTGCCGTAATGCTGTGTGTGCAGCTGGAAACTTTTGGAGTGATGGGAGCAGGGGTTGGTGAAACCTTAAAAAAAAAAAAAAATTCTCTTAACATTCTTTGAGAGTTATTCATGCTTTACATTGTTTGAGAGTTGTTCATGCATGACTCTACCTGGTGACTCTACACAGCAGCTGTTGGTTCAGAGATCATCTGGGGGAGCTCCACGCACAGGCACAGCAGCACCGCCGTCCTGGGGCCACGCTCTGGTCTGCAGCTCACGGCTGCTGCAAAGCTCGGGGTAGATGTTGAGGGTCAGCCCCCTCTTTGTAACATTGAGCTAACTTGTGTTTTTCTGCTCACCAGCCTATTTTTGATCTATTGCTTCTGTTCTTGTGCTGGACCATCTGAACTCGGGCCCCGGCCGGAGTGTCCTTGTGTCCGGCCGCTGTCCTGGGGCTCATTTGCAGGAGCCACGGACCACAGATGGAAAGTCCCTGTTGAGTTCTCCAGCTGGAGGTGGTCTGGTCCTCTACACACACTTCACAGGTGTCCACCTGCAGTTCCCGCTGGGAATGACCATCTGAGTCCATCTGAGCACCTGCCCGTGTGCAGGATCAGGGCCTGGAGAGCACGGGGTCTGTCCCTGATGCCCTGTGCGGAGATGAGTGAAGTTTTTGTTAGCATAGCACCAAGGAAATACATGTTTTTCATGGGGAAAGACAAACACAAAAAATAATGTATCTAATCTTTGCATAAGCTGGATAAAAATAAGAATGAAATACATATTGCAGTTGTGACAGTGCATTGAAAGGCCTATTTGTTTTCTGAGTCAGAAAGACTTAGTTGACTTAAAAGTGTAATTTTAGCAGAATTGTACTACTTGGTTTGAGTTAATGTTTTGCAGACAGCAGAGTCCTCAAAACAATGTAAAATCTAGGAGATAAACGGGGATCCTCTTCATCATCTATACAAAGCCCTAGACCACGTGTACTCGGTCTGAAGCTTTCCTAGCTAACATTTTCCTCTGCACTGCAGAGACCTCCCTTTGTTCCTTTTAAGCCCATCTTCAGGTTTCAGATGAGAAGGCCGGGGCCGCTGCAGTCGCAGCCGGTGGAGCTTTTCTGCGGGACCGGCCGGTGGTGGCACCAGCGAAGCCGAGAGGGACGGGACAGGCAGGGGCTGGTCCTCGGCTCCAGCTCCATCTCCTCGGTCCTCCCTCCTCTACAAAGGAGCTTGGAAAGCCCAGGCTGGGTCTGGATTTCAGCATCGCTGCTGAATTCCCAAAGGACATCCAGATCCTCTTGTGCTCTTTGTAGCCCACCTACTCTTGGACCCGTGTCAGGGGCACGTTGCCGGAGCAGGGAACACGAGATGCTTTGCAAGACGTCGCCTTTATTCTGTCAAGCGAGTGACTGTGACTTTCTTAATTGTGGATTCTTGTAGCTAATTAGCCATATTTGGAAACGCCTCGCACCTCAGCAGGGTTCAGTTCCGCGGGGTGCCAAGCGCTTTGTTCCTCCTCCAGCCCAGCACTCCAGCGTGTCTTTAAGAACACTTTACAGGCTGAAATAAGCTCAGTGATTTCAGGGCACTGAAGGATTGAGCCAATACCAAATTTCTTCCAGTGATCTTGACTCAAATAGTAACATCCAGGAAAGTGTTTCTTGAACCTTAATGCTACCTTGAATAGCAATATCTCGGGCTTCACAACTTGAACTGGTCAGAGAAATGTAAAAAAGACTGAAAGAGCATGTTTAGGGAGGAGTTTCTTCTGGAGAATAGAGGAAAAATCATGGTTAAAGGTGATTTTCCCCTTCTCCTCTCTCTTTTTTTTTTTTTTTTCCCTTCTAGTCTTGTAGTAGCAGAGGTTAAGCATTAACTATGGTCATCTTCAGTGAGCTTTTAATAAATTAAGAGAAAACTGAAACAGTTTGGAAAAGTATAGAATAAGCAAATACTCCAGGGAGACTTTTAGTGGCAACATGATTAATAAGGGACACTCCTGGTAATACTATCAAAACAGAGCTATTGCAAAAGCATATGGAGCGTCCCTCTTCCGGGGCAGGAGCGGGATCCAGACAAATGATCCAGGGCGATTTATGGGCCTCTTTGCAGTGTGGGTTTTTTCTCCCACTACAAGCGGGAGGGGAATTAGCTCTGTATATTGAACCATGGGATTAGATGTAAGGAAAAAACATATGTAGTAGATCAGGCACCTTCTTTTTGCTCCCATGTATTTTTATCCTTGTTGATTGTTTGATAACAGGATACATTCCTTACACAGACCTTTTTTTCCTTAATTTTATATGTATTTTTTTTAATTTTTTTTCTCCGTGTCAGCCCCTGCACGTATCTAGTAATAACCTTAAGGAGCTGAAAAATGGAAACGTTCTCCAAGGGGAGAATATGATGCAAAATAGATGAAGATAAGTTTCCAAAACGTCCTGCCTTCTGTAGGTTCTCCCAATGCTCTTCTGGTTTTGCTGCCTTTCTCCATGATGAACAAAAGTCTCTGCTGACAAGTGAGTACGTGGCGAGGTTGTTTGGGGCTGTAACACATCCCGTGTTCGCTCCCCGCCGCGTTGCTCGTGTCATCCAGACCAGTTTTATCCCCTGCACTTTGTTCTGAGAGCAGCGATTGCTTTATTTCCTTTGAAGACATTCAGTGTGCAGCTGCTGGGGCAGCTTGTAGCTGTCATGTGGGAAGGCAAAGGAAGAGAACTGCAGTTAAGAGCTTATAAACTTCTCAAGTTTTAGGAGGGTACCGAGTTGAAATGAGATTGTGGTTTTTCCTCCTCCTTTCCCTCCCTTTTTTTTTTTTTTTTAGTACAAAATGAGAGAGAACTTCTTGTACTGCACTTGCATAAAGTGCGCAGGTTTGGCTCTGCTCAAATCAGAAGTTAAAAAAATAAAATAAAAAGGCCATCCTGACACATGAGACAATGCAGTCTTCCAAAACCCAAGTAGCTGTGTGTAGTACACCAGCACAGAGGAGTCAGAGATCTGTGTGTGTGGGCTTTAAGGGATGCCTTGCCTTCTTTTTCTGGAGAAGAAACTTCTGTTAACATCTACATGATTTCAAGAATTCAGCAAGGATTGAATTCCTTACTTCATCGGCATGGAACTTTCACATTGCTACTGAACTCTGTTATTTTATCAGCCTCCTGCTCTTCAAACTCCATTTACCAAAAACTTTTAAAAGTGATTATGCAAGTCAAACCTAATTTCTTATCACAGTTCTGTATTTGTTGGCTCAGTTGTTTGTGAGGGATTGTTTCACCCACCCTGTTTCCCTTGGCATTTTTAGGAGGTTCTTATAGTTGTAAGCAGCTGTGAACGGTTATTAATAAGAAGTATTTGGTCGCTGGTTTCTGCAGTTTTGCATGCTGATTAGGTTGGATTGCCAGAGGTTGAGCAAGTTTCTAAAAGAAGGATTGTTCTTCGAATTGTGAAAACACTCTTCTCAACAAAAAACCAGCAATATCTGTGTCAAGAATTTTACATGCAGGCTGATATGCTTCTGCAGAAACGCTTTATTTGCGTAAATTGGTATTGACTTTAAAATCAATGAAGCCCCATGTTAAAAGACCCAATCTGAAAGATGTCCAGGTGCTTTTCCTTTTTCTCGGCCTTGTATCTGACAGGATAAGCACTTGCCCACTTCAGTGTTGCCTCTCTGGGCTGCCCGCGCTGTGCTGTTCTTCCTGAAGCAGCTTTAGTGAGTCAGTAAATCACCTTCTCAGCACAGCACACAGTTGGTGACAACGAGCGGATCTCCCGGGGTGGTGTCTCCCGTGTCTGTGCTCCCTGAACAGCGGGGCCGCCTGAGGGCTTTTCGAGACTCGGGTCTGAGTCTGGTCTCAGAGTCACAGAATTATGGAATATCTCAAATTGGAAGGGACCATAAGGACCATCGAGTCCTCTCTGCCTTGGCCCTGCTCGGAGCAGGAGGTTGCACTAAAACCTGCTGTGGTCTCTTTCCGCCTGATGGTTTTATGGTTGATGACTCCAGTTGTCTTCTCTGCAGAGTCACAAGAGCATATCCTTGCCGCGGTCACCAGATCTTGCCATTGGAGTACTAGATTCACCCAGATCAAATGCATGGAATGAGTCAACCAAAAATAAGTGCAATTTCCTTCTGCAGCCCCTCCTGTTCGAGACCCGCTGCAGGTGGGGACAGGCTCGGTGACGTGTGATGGATTTATCCCAGAAAGAGAAGCTGATGCTGAGCAAAGCCAGTTGCAAACTGCATCCTGCTGGAGCAGAGAGCTCACGGTCCTGTGTCAACCCCTGCGTCGATCTAGGAATAACCTCAAGGAGCTGAAAAAGGGAAACGTTCTCTAACGGGAGAATATGATGCCTGACTGCAGTGGGCGGGTGGTGAGACTATGCAGCCACACGCGTGATCAAAACTTAGTTTGCCAACAAAGTTCTGTTCACTTCCCTCTGGGACTTCAAAAATAGAAACTAAGCGTCTCCCACCTTTATCAGGCTTGCGTTTGAGTGGAAGCTCCAGCTTGTAGTGCCTCCAGACCATGGGGTGCCAGCCTGTGGCAGCTGAGCTGCATGGAGTGACCTGAGGGCAATCGCTGTGACAGTGATGATGTCACCGGTGGATTTGCTCCGTGAGGTCAGATTTCCCAGCAGACTCCCTTAATGTGGAAAGAAATTACCATGCCAGGGCTGGCACCGCTGGGTTGGCTTGGGAGCCACTGGGTCACCTCGTCCAGCCCAACCTCCTCGGGGACAGATGGACCCTCAGCAATCCCTCCCCATCACCCACCCAGCCTGCGGGGGCCTTCTGGCTCCTGATTCCATCAATTATGGCCCTTCTGGCTCCTGATTCCATGAATTACGGCCCTTCTGGCTCCTGCCTCCATGAAGACTTTGATGTTGGAGGCTGAGGAAGGCTGGTTGCATCCTGCCCTTAGCTGGCCTTAGTTCTTGAAGGTGGTTGCACAACTGCTTTTACTGGAGAAGCTCCTTGACTCAGCCAAGAACATTAATGATAAAATTGTGGTTTATGTGGCAGCCTCCTTGTCGTGTACCTGAAATTGCCTCTTTGAGCTATTCTCCAAGGTCTGTAGCGGAGGGAGAGAGACATAATGAACAAAGCAGTTGGGAGACAGTTCAGACTTTTAAGTCAATATAGAATGGAAAAACAACAGGAGTATTAGATGTGTGTAACCGGTTCAGACGTAGTTTATAATTCATCTTCATCTGTGGCTTTTAAAATCAGCAACAGCCGGAGTATCCCAGATTTGAAACCCCTGTTTTTTTCAGATGTAATGGATGTGTAGACAGTTTTTTCTGGACTTCACCCCACCGAGCATCGTCTTCCAGGTAGGTTTATGTCGAGTGGATTGACGGGGGCGGCGCTGCACAGTGCAGCTCTGACCACCGCAACAGCCCTGGTTTACAGGGTCAGCCCAGCAGCGTCGCGTTTAAAGTTGCCAGTCACTTAATTCCGGACTGGTTTGTACCCATTTTTAATTTTTAAAAAGAAGGAAAAAAAACCCATGCTGCTTTTTGAGCTGTTTTTTCTCATACTGAAGTCTGTGTAAAGATGATTTATGAAGTTAGCAGGGGCTACACTGGAAAAGCAAGATCTATTATGAAGTGGATTGAACAGCCCATGCTGAAATGTTTATTGTCGTCTTCAAAATAGAATACATCAGGGTTGATGGTGCCTGTCCAGGAAAGAGAGAGAGTGGAGCGGGGCTAGTGGGGTATTTTTAGTATTCCAATAAAAGACAAGGCTTTTAAAGGAAATCACTTATTGCCATTTTGCAATCAAGAATGCAGGAGTGTTCCAGGGACTGCAAGAAATATGCTTCAAGAATGTCGGAGCCATAAGGAACTAATCATTAAATATTCTCTCGTTTCCACCCCCGTTTCTTGCTCTGAGGAAGCCATTTAGAAGCTTTGCAATTTGTATGTAAATCTCAACCCTCCTGACCACGCGGTCAAGTATCCAAAGGACTTAGGAGCCAGCATCCCATTTTCAAAAGTTGTTACAATTCCTGTGCAAGCAAGGCACTTTTTAAAATAGAAGACACATGGACCAGACTTCAAGAACACTTAATCTGACCTTAAATGACTTGGTATGAACGCTACATGATTTTTTTTTTCTGCTGTATCTTTTTGTCCTCGATCAGTGTCTTGCTAGTGAAGTTCCTCTTGTGGGTTCAGATAGACCAGTAAAACTGTGGTTTTGTTGCTGCAGCTTATTCCACTCGTTTGACTGAGCTGTGATTATTTTTATTTCTTTTTTTTTTTTCACATGTAACTTTAGTAGTTGTTGACACTATAAACATTTCGGAAGCGTTCTGGCACTGTGTTATATCCATCTAACTAGAGAGTGAGTAACCCCAGCATTTACGCGAGTGAAAAACAAAGGAAGAGGCAAAAGATTATACTTTCTCGAGTGATTTAAGAGCCTAATGGGACAATTTACTGAAGCGTCTAAGCAGAGCTGGTGGTTACCTGCTCCCGCTCCCCATGTTCCCATCTTTGTCCTTGTCCTGGCGCTGGTGTCCTGGTGAGGCAGTTCAGGGAGCGATAATGGCAGAGAACTGACCCCACCGAAAACAAAGACCGGGGCGCGGGGCTGGTGGCAGATGGGCGCGGGCAGATGTCCCCTTCTGCGCCAGGCCAGCAGAGCCGTCCTTTCATTTTATTATTATTTTTCTTTTTTTCCCCCATTCGTTTTTACTGGAGAAAGTAGTGGAGGAACAACAGTCCCCTGCTGGGATCATCTGTCATGTCTTCTGCCTTTTCCCTGCTTGCCGCAGGTAGCGGCTCCGGGTGAGCTGCTGCCCGGCGGATCTTTTCTTTCAGGAAAGCAAGTCGGGGTTTGCCAGCTGGGCTGCAGCTCCCGCGAACCCCGCGAGCAGGGGCCGGTGGGGGAAGCCGGGCTGGAGGAGGTGGGTGGGCGTGGGGGTGCGAGGAGCAACACCAGCCGCCAGGGCTGGGACTGAACTCGCTGTGGGCGCAGGTTGGTGCCTCTCCTTGCAGCCGGTGCTGCGTCTGGCTGGTCAATCTCCAGCCTTTCTAATACAATGAGGACTTGACAGCGGCTGAACATGAGCCAGCGTGGGCCCAGGTGGCCACGAGGCCACCAGCACCCTGGCTGGTACCAGCACTGGTGTGGCCAGCAGGCCCAGGGCAGCAACCGGCCTGTGCTGGGAATGGGGAGGCCAAACTGCGAATCCTGGGGGCAGTTTTGGGCCCCTCACGCCAAGAAAGGCCTTGAGGTGCTGGAGCGAGTTGAGAGAAGGGAACGGAGCTGGTGAGGGGCTGGAGCACAAGGGTGATGGGAGCGGCTGAGGGAGCTGGGGGTTCAGCTGGAGAACAGGAGCTGAGGGGAGACCTTCTGATCTCTGACCTGCCTGAAAGGAGCTTGGAGCCAGGGGGGGTCGGGCTCTGCTCCCCAGGAACAAGCGCCAGGAGCAGAGGAAACGGCCTCAAGTTGCGCCAGGGGAGGTTGAGGTTGGATCTGGGGAACAATTTCTTCCCCCAAGGGCTGTGGGGCATTGGAACAGGCTGCCCAGGGCAGTGCTGGAGTCACCATCCCTGGGGGGGTTGGACAGACGGAGATGAGGTTCTCAGGACATGGGGCAGTGCCAGGGGTGGGTTAATGGTTGGACTCGATGATCTCCAGGGTTTTTTCCAACCAAAATGAGTTGATAATTCTATGGTAGGTAACCTTTGGATTTTCTTAGATCATTGTGTCTTGCAAGGAAGGCTCCACCTGGCTCTGCACTCACCTTTGACTCCCGGCTGTTCTCCCCACCACGGTTGATGTCGTCCATGCCAAATGCTGCTTCTATTCCTCGTTGCTCGTCCTCCTCAGCAGCACAGTGACAATAACCTCTGGTAAGCCTAGAGACAGGGATGTCCAGTTAAACCTGCACTTTCTCACCCTTTCCTCCTGATTTTTGCTGAGTTTATGCCAGAACAAATGGGTTCAGGCGACACCTATGGCTTGGTGGGGCTCATTGGGATGAACCTCATCTGCAAACAGGGATTTGTAGAGCCTCTGTGATCCTCTTTGGGCTTGTTTTGTTTCCTTTCTTGTGCAAGACCTTCTGTGCACATTTTTGGTTTTTGAAACTTTCACGAGTCCCGTTCCAAGTTGTAACACAGTTGTTCAGAAATGCAGCACATCGGTTGTCTGATCTTGTTTCTCAGTGTCGCTTATGTAAGGGAAAGACTGCTAGAGAGTTTGGAGAAGGGAAAATTGGAAAGTGTGCGTGCTTATTTAATTTTTAAAAAGAAAAAAAAAAGGAAGAAAAATAAGCCACATGCAAAAAAATCCAGTAACCATGTCTGCCGATGACCTTTGGGGTTGGAAATAGTTTGATAATAGCAGCGTGGGGACAAGCAAGGAAAGTCTGTGAAGTCACTCGAGAAGAACAAAAGGAAAAACCAGGAGAATGTTTCCAGTTTCTGGGAGCGGGGCCGTCCCCGCAGAACGGGGCCTGTGCGGAGCAGGCAGAGGTTACAGAGCTCGCCAGGTCTGAGCTGAACGAAGAGAGACGGGACGTGGGAAAACCCGAAAACGTGACTGTGGGCGAGAAGCGCGGTCTGAACTGGTCACCTTGGGCTGGGCGTGCGTGCACAATCCTGCAGGAACTTACCCCAAAAGACAGTGCGTGCTCCTGAAGAGCTTTCTGTCAGCCTGCCTTTAGACTGGTAACAAAGTCGGGAGAAATTGCCACAGAGTTAATATTGCCCATTAAATACATCTGATCTTTTGTTCAGTATAGCAGTGAGTACAGTTAATTCCGTGGGTTTTGGGTGGGGAACAACTTGGGTAGGATGCTGTCTCGTGCGTCTGCTCTTTGTGCAGTGATGAGTCCAGTAAATGATTTTATTATCAAGTATTTTTGCAGAAAGGTAGTATTCAGGTGCGTGCATAAATTGCTTTAAAGCTCTTTGGTTCAGTGATTCTATCTCAGAGGTGCATCGAACCATTGCTCCTAGGCTGTCCTCTGCAAACTACCTTCTGCTATTTAAAGTAGAGACAAATTTAGCTCCAAGTGTTCCCGCAGACTCCTCTGAAAGTTAAAGCTCGTGACAGTTTAGCTCTTGCTGACTTGTCTTCAAATCCAAACAAATGTCTTGTCTGTCTCTGAGCTTCACTTCTGGTGGCTCAGAAGGTAAAATGCCTTTATATTTCTTAATTTCCTTGGGAAACCTTCCTGTCTTTTAACTGTCCTTCTAGTCTGGTTCTCAGGTCAATGCAGGAGGTTAATGAATTGTGTAGATTTAAGAGATGTACAGTCAGATTGATATTTTTGAGGCATCTTAAGCTGTTGGGTGTGACCCTTCCAAGCGCTGCCCAAGGTCGGCCACTGCCTTCCCACGGACCTGCTGAGCTTCGGAGGTGTCGGAGGCTGCGACCAGATTCATTGGAGCTGCTCTGTGGCTGTTGCGGCTCACGTGCCGTCGGGTTTGCACAATATATATTGCTTTTTGAAAGAACAGGGGATTTCTGTGCAGTTGTGCTTGGAAGTAGTTCAATACACTATCTGGCGTGCGTTTGTAATTTGAAAAATAGATGAAAAAAGAAGCAAATTGAAGTATAACAATAATGGATTAAGAGAAACACTTATCTCACTTCCTTCCATTCAGCTGGGCTGTGCATGTGGTTTGGGACCCCAGCGCTCAGGATTATTCGATCACTGAAGTAATAAACGTTTTGGATGTAAACTCACTCCATGCTGCTTCTGGGACTGAATCTGACATTTGTTTTCCAACAGTGGTGGTTTTGATCGTGCTGTTATTTGGCCACACTGTGTTTGCCAGCAGGTCCTGCTGTCAGTACCGCACGGTGTCTCCGTGCCCTGGTGAAGGGTTCGTGTTAATACTAACAACAAACTCCTCGGTGTGCCCCAGAGGGGAGCGCAGCTCCAACCCCACGGGACAAAAACACACAAAAATGCAATTTTTTATTGTGTTAAATAATGTTGACTGAGGAGTTAATGTGTATAAACAAAGCCTATAGCTTTGACTCGGATAACTCGTTTCTTCAGGTTGACTTGGTGTTGCATGAATAGCTCCAAATGTGGAATAACTCATAAAATAAAGTTTTTTCATCTTACACAGGCACGATCTAGGTTTTTCTTTCTTCCAAATAAGGAATTAATAATGCGATAGTTGTTGTTTCCAAAGAGCTCAGCTTTTTTGAGAACTATTTTTTTTTTCTCCTCCAGACCCAATGAAACACATGGGCGTTTGGAGCCTTTAATAACTGTTCGTAGAGCCTGTTCTTGATTTCTGTGAGAATTGCCAATGATTCTGGTGTCAGAGTTGAGAGGTACGATTGTAGTGTTAAGTTTCTCGAGTCAGACCAGTTGAAAAGGAAGGTCAAAAGCAATAAGGTCCAGGTTCCTGTGGGCGGGCGGGGGCGGCGGATAATGTGCGATCGCAGCGTTTTACCCAGACCTATCGCCCAAGAAAAGGTTTGGCTGTCACAAAACTAATAAAGAACAAGTCCCCGGAGAGATGGTTTCAATGATGCAGGTGTAGGAATCGAGGAGTGTATTTACATACAAGCCAGCTTAATAGTGTGGGATTTATGCTGAAGTGGTTCTTAATGCAATACAAATTGAGTACCCCGTCTCGCTCGAAACGAGGAAAATGTTAGAAGGAAAGATTTTTTTCTTTTTTTTTTAATAGCTTTTTGGGGAGAAAGTGTTTGGCTTTTTTTCAGGAATGTAAAGGACAGCAAGATGGATTTCTTGGGGTGCTGGCCATGCTGAAGGAGCGCTTCAGGTCCATGTGTTGGATTCGGAGCCAGCCTTCCAAGCTGGTTTTCTGCTGCTCTGAAAATCAGGAGTTTTAGCAGATTTGGGCAGGGTTTCTGCCATATATCTGGCAACACGGACTTAAAATTAAGTTACTGAAAAAGCAGATAAAATTTGCATTTTTTTCTTCTTTTTTTAAAGACTGTGACATTAAAAAGACGTCTGTGAAGAGAGCAGCCATGACTGCAGCCCCTTGCTGAAACTCCCATCTTCTCCCTGCTTCTCTCCTACCTTATAAAACAGCTATTACGTGTTTATAAGTTAGCGCTCCGTGTCACTTATAAAAGAAGTCTTATTCATAAACTTCTGGATAGACAGTTCTGTGGGAATATAACTTTCTTGGCATAAAACAAGGTGCTTTTTCCAGATAATGTAATGCTATACCAGGCTCTTTAAAGTCATAGCATGCTATTTATTATTATTTTATCACCTATAAAAGACACCAATGCTGAACCTTCATCGTTATTGAGAATTACACTATAACCAAATCAGCAGAAAAGGTGGGAAAACCCCAAGCACAACTCCCGTTCCCAGAAATAGTCACCAAGAAGGTGCTGGGGATGCTCAGGACTTGTTGCCCGCTGCTGTCCCTGTGTCCCCTCCCTGCAGACAGCGCAGGGGACGTCACAGACGGGGACATCGAATTTTTTGGGTGGGGTTTGCGAGCTATAAGTTGAAAGTTCTTGAAGCAGATTTGGATGTAACCATTCAGCTTTTGGAGTCTGGGCAGACGTGGGGCAGTGCCAGGGTTGGGTTGTGGTTGGACTCGGTGATCTCGAGAGTCTCTTCCAACCAGAATGATTCCATGACCAAACCAGGGTCCCCTCAGTCCCTGGGACACATCTTGCCAGTCTCCATTTGTCAAAAGGAAATCAGGATGTCGTTCCCCAAGGAGGAAGGTGCAACCGTCTGTGCAGGGGCTGCCCCACATGAAGTTGTAACACGAGACACCTTGTAGGAACCTGCGTGCTCTAATTGATAACACATTAAGTCTCAATGGCCAGCATTCTGTGGCCATGGAGTGATTTTAATAGTAAATCAATAGTCTGATAGAAGCAGACCAGAAATCTTTTGACACTTATTCAAGAGGGACTTGTCAAAACACCGTGTATTTATGACCAAGTTCCTGCCTGCCTGTTCAAAGGCGCTTGAACCCCGGCCAGATCCTAAACACGCTCAGGTTCCCAGGAGTTATATTCAGCACAATAAGTGGATATTTCACAGTAAATATTGCTGTGTCAGAGAGCTGGCATAAGCACCCAGTTGACAAGCAACAATTTGCCGCTGCGAGGGCTCGTCTGTCCAACGGTGGTGGGGCCGGGGAGCAGGAATTTCTGCTGGGCTCTGGCTGTCGTTAGCATTAGGAATTAAAAATGCTTTAAAGAAAACTGCAGATCTCTGAGTCTCAGCCCCCTCCATCTGAACAGCCAGCAGAAGGAATTGGAAAGTCGGGATGATTAATCACAAGCACAGAAGCTGGGTGCTGGCTGACGGTAGGTATCCACTCTTCCCCGAGGAAATCAATTCACCAGCGTTATTTGTGATTCATAACAGTTATTTGAGGCAAATAGGCTTATTTAGTACGTGGCACCCTGCACTTGCGTGAAGTTACGGACTAAAAATGTTAATTATTTTCTGTCTTCTCGCAGTTTTGCAGCCCGTCCAGGATTTCATCAGCGCGGTGGAGGCTGTAACGTGCTGTAGCGTGGGCTCCGTACCGGGAGCAGAGGGATGTGCTGGAGCAGAGGGATGCTCTCCAGGGCCGTGTCCCGGGTTTGCGTGGTGCTGCAGCCCCAAGCCACGTCTGGGGTCTCCATGATGGGAAAACAGCAAAGCTTGGGATGACGAGAGGGAAATGAAGTGATTTATTTGACTTGTCATCTGCATGACTCGTGTTTGTCGTTGCCCAGGGTGGCTGGCAGCACACCAGGGAGTGTGGGCTCTAAGCGGGGTTTACACAGAGCATTAACCCCTGGAAACCGTGGTGCAAACTGGGGCTGCAGAATCATCTTTGAGATGCCCAAACCCTTCCAGGCAGGGCCAAACCCGGAGGATGTATTTGCATTTCCATGTGAACTCCAGCTGGGAAGTTGTTGTACAGGAGTAAATGGCATACGACGGGAGGGGTGTCCATGGTGAACCCCAAACCAGTGACCCCCCAAGCTGGGAATAGGTTTGGGACTTGGAGAAGAGCTGTGCCGGGGAGGTGGGGACGGTGCGGACCCCAGATCCTCTGGTCTCACAGCTGGAAAGCAGGTGAGACGAACTAAAGAGCCATCTTAACCTAGAGATAATTACTTATATTCGTAACCATTTCTTTCCGTCTTGTATTCCAAAATTTGAAATTTGATCTTTTTTTTTTTTTTTTTTTCCCGGAAACGGCTTCGCTAGGTTTGGAGTATTGAGCCCCCCGGCTGCCCAAGGAGCAGCGGGTCAGGATGGGGGTGACAGCAGAGAAGCAGCTGATGTGGCAGCGAGGGCAGAACCCGCACAGGGTGCTGGGGACCCCCTGTCCTGCTGCACGTCAGGCCCCAGAACCCGGCTGAGAACCTGCCCTCGCGCGGCCCGGAACAGCAGCACCGGCTGCAACAGCATTGCACTTTCTCCAACCTGCCTTAATTAATTGGTCTGTAATTGCACATAGGTTGCTGCCTTCACTTCCCGCCTTTCCCCGAGCCGTACATTTCAAATTTGCATTCCTGTCACTGTTTTCTTTTGCGCAGGAATCTTGCATTTTTTTCTTCTCTGGTTCCTGTTTACTTTGTTAGTGGCTTTGATTCCCGAACTTCTCTTTGAGGAGTTCTTGGTGAGGGGAATATTTACATTTCACAGGACTTGGGGGAAAAAAAAGGCAAAGCAGGCAGGGAATCCAGAACGCATAATTGCTGTCAGATCCTATCCACGGTTTTTGTTAGGAAAGTATGTTGTACTGTGCGAGACACCCAGGTTTAAAAGCTTCGCATCCTTCTAATCTGCTGTTCTGTAGTACGGGGGGGGAAAAAATGTGCGTAACATCTGGTCTCTATCATGCAAGAGGCACTTTGAAATGTGTGCGCTATTGCCAGTTGATGCCGCCCTGTTCTTTTTGTGCATATCGCAGGGATCAGATAAGCCTTTAATGCCTCGGGTTGCTGATTGAGACACGTGCCATCGCCACCACACGTCACCACTGCTTCTGGAAACAGAAACGTGGCTCCAGGTTTTTAATACCTGTCTCTTCCCAGGAATAAAATGAAATTTATTTCATTTTGCCGTCCCGCTCTTGCTGCCCTGAATGTCCTCTTAAGTTTCCTGTTCGCTCTGCTGTTGCCCATTAGTGATACTTTATTAGTCCCCCACCTTCCCCTGTTCATGCTGGGTAATAATTCTGGTTTTATGTGCAGCTTTTCTTGAGAGTTGTCAAAGAATAATTACGCCCCATTAACTCCACTTTGTATCATTACTAATTCACACCTATAGAGTATTTTCCAAGCAGCCGATCTCGGTTGTCTCCTAATTGCTGAAGTCCATAAACTCTGTCACGCTGAAACTGTGCTAAGGATTTGCACCCTTTAAAATTTACCCTCCAGTGCAAAATGTAACAGAGAATCTGAATGTGGCAGCTTTATCAGATCTGATTTCTTCCCAATTTAAGCAAATTATTTGCTTCTGGCTCTGTTGAAGACTACAAATGTATATTCTCTGCCGCTGGCTCTTCCTGCAAGGAAAAGGCTCGAATCCAAATCCTGCTCGAGCCTGCGCAGCGCAGCATCGCTCCAGCTCGCTTCAGATAACAAATGGTTTCAACTGCGCATAAAAGAGAAAAAAATACTGTTGGTGGCAACTCTTATTTCCCTGGAAAAAAATCTTGGAGCCCTGGCAGAGGAACAGTTTCTGCACAGAAAACATGACACTATTTACAAAAAGCAATGTCTAATATCCTTTTCCAGCTTGGAAAGAGGAGTTTATTTTAATACATCCTTTTTTAATTGCCATGAGCTGGACTTGTAAATATTGTAAATGGTTGAGTAATAGTCATCTGTGAGCAGACCAAACGGAGGGACATTTTTTCCGTTCTTGGAGCCCGAACGTGTTCCCGCAGCTCTGACGGGGGATAGCGGAGCAGATCCTGAACCAAAGCAAAAGGCTCCTGATTAGATGTTTGGAGCCGGGGACGGTGTGTGCGGATCCGCAGGCTCCAGCGGGGGTGCTGGGGGTCACCGGGGTCCAGCCCGTTGTCAGTGAAACATTTCCTGCTCCAAGCCAGAGGAGCGAAAGGGGAGAGTTCTCCCTCAGAAAGGGCAAACTGAAGAGAATTCTCCTCCTCTAGCAGCAGCTGCCAGCCCTGTCGCCTTAGTGCTGTCCTTTAGTTGAGAGAGAAAATCTGCTTTGCTGGTTTTCTGGATCAGTCTTCAACGCGATCCGTAACTTATGTTTTTTTAATGCCATCCTTCTGCAGAGAACTAAAAAAATAGTCATAAAGTTCTGTAAGATTGTGTTAGTCATGAACTTCTGTGTATCAGCGGGCTCGGGGCAGGACGGAGCCGCGTTAGGCAGAGCTCTGTTAGGCTCTCCTAATGCCGGTTGATCTTCGTTTTCCCAAGTCAGGCACATACCCGAAAGCCCTGCTTTTGCTCTGCAAATAGTTTTGTCTGAGAGCAGGAGTGGTTTGTATTGGAAACAATTTCCTGATGCAATTTGGATTTCCTTCGGAATAATCCCTTGCCCCAGTGGGATGGTACAGAGGGATTCTAGAAAAGCTTAACTGGCCTTGCCATGAGTTAAACATATCCCTTAATCTGTGCAAGGCAGATGTTTAAGTAGGAAGATACCCTGCAGGCACTGTTAAAAAAAGTTAATGTGAAGGGTCAGGAAGAGAAAGAACTGCTCTACGAGGCAGGGTTTGAGTCCGCGTTGCTGTCCAGGTCATGGGCATGCGGGATCCGCTGACCGGGCTCAGCTGGGAGGAGCAGCAGGACTGCGAGGAAGAATTTCATTGCAAAAGACCAGTTGTTAGAGACGAAGGCAACAACCTTAATGGCGTTTCATCTCTTCCAGGAATGCTGGTGGTGATCGTGCTGCTGCTCATTGCCATTGCTGTGGTCGCCGTCTGGCCGACGCATTAACACGGATCCGGGGCCATCGGAGCTGCTGCTCCACAGCCGATTGCGGGGAACTCCAGAGGAGAGACCGGCTTTGTGCAAAGACCTTCTGTGTTTTAAATAAACTCAACAACATGAGAAAGAAGCTGTGTCTGACAGACATCCGTCCTTCCTTCGGTGCGCAGCTGAAGAGCACGGCGTGATCCGAAGGGTTTGAACTCGGAAAGGACGCTCTCCCCACCTTCCTCCGGCGCTGGAGCTGCAGCTGCCTGTGCAGCGGGTGCTCATGCCGGTGTGTCCGAGCACGATGGGGTTGCGGTGCCGCCTGCCCGTCCCACGCCGGTCCTGCTGAGCGGTCACTGTCCCAAGGGCTTTAAAATACTAAAATCAAGGTGTGGTTTGGGACCACAGCGGTGGCACTCCTCTGCTTTCTGATACCTACCTTCAAAATGAAAATTCTTGCTTTTTTTCCTAGGAATAAAGGGGTTTGGGGAATGACAGCATCCGGACGCTCACAGAGCCCTGCGGGAGGGGCGCGGGACCCCGTGGGCTGCACGGAAACGCTGGCGAGTGGGTCAGGGCTCGGCCCTTGGCGGGTTATCGGTGTCACATCTCACGGCAGAACCGTGAGCGCAGCGGGTCTCGGGGTGTCCGAGCGGGGAGCCCGGCACACGGGACCCTGCGCTCCCCATGTCCCCCACCTGCTCTGCCGTGCTGACCACGGGACATGCTCTGGCATTAACGTACTAATCTCAGCCATCGGGGTCTGCCTCTTTCTTTTATAACTTTTCACACACGGTTAAAACTGAGAGGAGGGATTACCTGTTTAAAAACTAATGAAAAAGAAGTATTGAATGTTTGCTTCTGGCCAAGAAAATAATTATTTTGTTATATGTGCCAGTTTGATTTCAGAACTGATAGAGCAAGCAATAAATATTGAATAAAAGCCGATCCATTTCCATACAACTTATCTGCCTGGGTTTTTATTGTTTCCTACCATCTCGTGTTCCACTTGAATGATTCTCCAGCGCTTCTATTTCCTGCGAGGTGATTTGGAGAAGGAAAAAAGCAATTCCTGCCAGACTTCACGTGTGTCGTGACATCCATTTCCCGAGGGTCCCGTGACCCTGGGCTGCTCCTCCCCCGGCTGGTGCAATATCTCCTTTCGCAGCTCTCGGGGTCCCTGGCACTCGTTTCCCTCTCCCCGCTCTCTGCCCGCTCGCCTGGGCTGGTGGCACGTCCAGCGCTGGGGTTTGCCAAAGGTGGGAAGTCCAGGCTTAAGCTTTGTGGTGGGGAACTAGATATTAATGCCGTGTTCTGCTGGTGAAGGACAGAAAGTGATGCCCATGGCCGGGATGGAGCCGAGTCTTCCACACATCTCCACGTGCTTCACTGGAGAAAATCCTTGAAGTCTTAAAAGTCCAGCCCAGGTTCTGTCTGTTTGCTTTTCCTTGGGGTGATGCTTCATCTTGCATCCTTCAAAGGAGAGGAAAAAAAACCCAAAAGTTTTATGTTCTCACAGTTTTCAAGCAGACACAACAGGTTTTTGATTAGTTTATTGTGTGATCTCAGATTAGAAGCAGAGTTTTAAGCAAGGCTGCTCCAGCTGGGAACAAATAACGGGCGGCTTTGGGGACGTGTCGGAAACTCGTGTGTTCCTGCGGTCCGGCGGAGGGGCCGCGGCTGCATGCTCCGCTGGGCTGTTCTCGCGCAGCCTGCAGCGGGATCCCAGCCCGGCTCAGCCCCAGGGACCTTCGGGACAGCAGGAGAATAGCAGGCGGTTTGTTGAGATGAGACTACGGGCTTGGCTTTCTAATTAAAACCGTCACTTACGGAGGGAATTAGGGTTTTGTTTGAATTCCCAAGACGCGCAGGATGGATGTGTAATTCATCGTGATCAGTGTGTCGTGGTGACTTTGTTCTGATAGAGGCTTTAAAAAGATGTTTTCTGTCCTGTTGGGTCCTTAAACACATTTTTCTGTCGGTGCCTGGGAAAGGTAGAAACACGAGGCTTTGCTCTGCTGAAATGTCAAACAAAGGGGTTCTCAGACTTGCCCTTTAGGTAACATTTAATGTGTTCTGTGGGTGAGCAGTTTTATTAAAAAGAGGTGGATTTGGCAGCGTTCTGCTGTGTTGTGGAAAGCTTTTCTGTCTCCTGGCTCCACCAAAAAAAAAGAAGGGTCAAATATCAGGGCTAGGGGTTGTTGACTGAGTGGGGGGGCTGGGGAGCCCGGCTCGTGGGGTCCGGGCGGTTTTGGGGAGCCCGGCTCGCGGGGTGCAGGCAGTTTTGGGGAGCCCGGCTCGTGGGGTCTGGGCGGTTTTGGGGAGCCTGGCTCGCGGGGTGCAGGTGGTTTAACCACACTGCCACCTGCCCCAGCGCAGGGTGAAGGATGCTCCAGGTGCCCATTGAGTCTGTGCCACGGCGCTGCGGGGTCACTGCCTGCGGTGGCTTCTCCAAGGGAAGGTTTTCCCCATAGCCCTCCTGCCCACCCGGAGAGATGTCCCAGGCTTTGCCTTCCCTCACATCTCCTTTATTTCTCTCTCAGATGACATGCTCAGGAGTTTACCTGTTTCCAGTTGTTACTTCATCAAAAATACAAGTGCTGGAGGAGGATCTGGTGGACGCCCCATCCCTGGAGACATCCCAGGCCGGGCTGGACGGGGCTCTGAGCAACCTGAGCTGGTGCAGATGTCCCTGCTCGTGGCAGGGGGGGCACTGGGGGAGCTGGGGAGGGCCCTGCAACCCAAACCGTTCTGTGATTCTACGATTCGATGTGTTAGAGGCACTGTGCTCACTGCCCTTGATAAGAAGTCCTGAGCTCCCACGTGAGGACAAAGATGGTCTGGGAAGGCTGCTGGTGTTTCGCACGCCCTGTGTGTGGAGGTGGGTGCTGAGCTCGGCGCGGTGCACGGCTGCTCTCCCGGCTGAGACCAAACGCTCGGCGTCCGGCCCGTGGTGGGGAGCGGCCCTTTCCCCTCTTTCCAGAGCCACCGTGTCGTCTTCAGGCAACCGGCCGCCTGCCGAGAGGAACCGGGAAACCCATTTGCTTCTCTGCGGAGCCGCAGGCGACAGCCCCGGAGCAGAGGTGGTGGCACTTGTGACCCATATGTCTCCGCAATAAAGATATGAGATTTCTGACCTCTGAGGTGTTTTCAAATTCATAAATTACCGGCGATGCTCAGGGCGCGGGTCGGGCACGCTGACCCCTCAGCAGTTTGCGGGACCTTTTGCTGTATTTTTCTCTCTGGAAATGTTTTGCTGCCTCAGTCCCCACCCACCTCCAGCTTTCCGGTGTCTGTCCCACCAGCCCTGGCCTGGACTCCAGTGCCAGCTGCGTCCCCCGGGTCGGTGGCACCTGGGACCGCTGGTGTCCCCCGGGAGGTGGGTGATGGAGCCCAGACCCCCATGGTGGGTGTGTAGGAGGGGACGAGGCTGCAAGCGGCCTGTGGATGGGGCGGAAAACGGGTCCGGAGCGGGGTCGGCTGCTCCCCTGGCCCCAGGGTCTGGCTGTCCCATGTCCCCACCCCTGTCCGCCTCCTCTGTGCGGGGTCCCACAGGTCTTGGTGTGTCCCGGCTCTGTCCCTCTGTGGGCACAGTCTCCTCTGGCAGCGAAGGAAGGACAAGGAGCCCGGGGGACAGACCTGGCTCCTCACAGCCACCCCAGAGGTGCCAGCGGGGACCCCCCGTCCCACCCGACACTGCTGGGACACGGGGCTGGGGCTGACGGCCACAAACAGCCGGGCACAACCTCGGACCCTGCCGCGGGGACGCTGGCAGAGACTAGGGAGGCAGAGGGGACACCGTCACCTCCCTGCCAGGTCCCTGTCCCTCGGGCTCGCTGGCCCGCGGGGTGGGGGAAGCAGAGATTTTGGAGATTTTTACAGTTTAGAAGAGTTTATTCAACTGCTTTCTGACTTTAGTTCTACCGAGTGGGTGCTGAACAGTTACAAGCTCCTTCGGGTTCAATTACAGTCAATCTAACAAAACAAACAAACGAAGAGGGAAAAAAAAAAAAGAGAGGAAAAAAGAAACAACTTGGAAAAGACAATAAGAAAATCCACAACTTTTTCACGTGTCATTAAATATATTCATATATAATAACCATAATATATTAGTATGCATTGTAAAGAAACATTGCCCAAAGCAGTATGCAATGGTCATAACTAAACAACATTTACAGTTCAAGATATTAACAGAAATAATAATAAAAAAACCAAACCAAAACAAAACAAAAAAAAAACACAAAAAAACCAACCAAACA
The DNA here is from genome assembly GCF_036013445.1 of Caloenas nicobarica. Classification (NCBI taxonomy): domain Eukaryota; kingdom Metazoa; phylum Chordata; class Aves; order Columbiformes; family Columbidae; genus Caloenas; species Caloenas nicobarica. Next base: position 12,330,070 of record NC_088262.1, on the reverse strand, counting down.
AAAAACCAAAAAAACCAAAAAAACAAACAACCCCGAAACAAACACAGGTTTTGTGAGGGGAGAGGAGGCGGGAGTGCAGGGCGAGGGCACGGACACGACAGGACGAACAGAAACGAGACAAAATGACACCTGTCAGGTGCTACCGCCGGGTGATGATTGTTTTGGCATTTCAGCTGCTCCCGCCGCCGCGGGAGGCACCGCAGCCCCGGCCCCACCACCCCCTGCGCCCCGAGGACCGACGTCCTGCCCCGGGGCGACGGGCGTAGCACGGGGGAGCCCCAAGAGAGCTGCACCCCGGCCGCAGACAGTGATGTTTAGGGGTGACACCCTGTCCCTCCTTAGGTGACCAGGCAGAGGTGTCCCCTGGGACATGTTCTGTAGAAGGGGTGGCTGCCGGGAAGAGTTGCATCCCCCAATACCCCAAAAACAGAGCAGCGCTGCTGTCCCCAGAGGGGCTGTGCACCAGTCACCCCAGCTGCTCCTGCGGGCTGGGATTACTGGGGGCGTGCAAGGGGCACCGGGGGATAGTGGACAGAGCGAAGGGGCTTCTCCAGTCTGTTTGGAAAGCACAAAACTCCAACAGGGATCACGGGATGGGGTCCTGGTGCAATGATGGGTTGTGGTGTGATGGGTCCTGGTGCGACAGGGACAGGGAGGTTGGCTGTGGTGGGCTCTGAGTCGTTTCGTGTTGTGCAAACTCCGTTTCCTTCTGATTTTCCGGCTTGCATTGGTGCCTGGAGGGGTCCGGCCATGGGACGGGGTGGGTGGTGTTTCTTCTGCAGCCTCCCAAACCGGGGGGATGAGAGAAGGGCCTGGGGCTTGGCCCTGGGAGGGTTTGGGGGTGTCAAGGCTGTGCTGGCGAGGACGCTGCGCTTGGGGGGAGCGTGGGGTGTCCGGGAGCACTCGGTGGGCAGTTCCCGAGTCCCAGCATCCCCTGGTCTTGGCTTCATGGCTTTGGGTTGGATCTGCTTGCTTTTAGGCCATTGGAATGTCACCCACGGTTCAAGGGCGTCGCAGCTAACCGAGGACAAGCTGTCCCCAGCCGATGCGGGGTGTCCCCGGCATCAGGCGATGCCGGCTGCAGGAGAGCATCCGAGCCTAATTCTGGGGCTTTAAGCCTCTGTTCAGACATTTGAGATTAGATTTTATCCTTCAAAAGTTGGTGACTTGAGTTCCCTTGAGCTCTGAAGTGAGGAAAACGAGATCTGCTCTGTTTACGGGGACAAAACGTGGACCTGGGGGCTTGAGTGATGTGCGGGGTGGGATTTCTCTCCTAATACCCAGACTGATTTTGGAGGGGCCTTGTGGTGGCGGGGGGGCTCGGCAGAGCTCGGTCTCCCCAGCTGGTGTCGGCAGCGTCCCTGTGAGCCCTCCACTTAACACCTATTTACATGGCTGCCTCGCTTTATGGCAGTTTATGTCATTACATAAATATTGTCAATTGCTATAAAACAAGGCAAAACCACTGGAAAATGTCATAAAATGGATGTTTCCAAGTTTCCTAAAAGGAAAAATATCAGGGAGGTTTTGCTTTTCATAGCGACTAATGTTTGCTTCTCCTCCAGGTACCCGTCCTGCCCTCCCTGCCTCTCTTTTCCACCCCAGCTATGAGAACTCAGATATCCCTGTTCCTCCTGGGCCACTGTGGCCGGGGACCAGCTGGCAAGGGGACACAACGTCTGGGTGACAAATAACAGCCAGTCCTGCCCATGGGGTGTCTCGGGGACAGATGCTCCAGCCCTCGGGCTGGGGATGGGCTGTGAGCTGGCCATGAGGCAGCTGCTGCTTTGCCTAGCGGGCACAACTCGGGAATTGTACATTTGCTGGTTTTCACTCCCAGCAGAAGGAGAAGAGCAATTTGGGGAGCTCCAGGAGGGTCACACTTGCTCATCCTGTCCCTGGCTGAGACCCTTCCCTTGGGCCAAGCCTTAGAGCTCTGCGCTGGCCCTGCTGCCCGTGGGGACAGTCCTCTGGCACCTCTTGTGTCTCCCAAGGGAGCTGGTCACCTTCTGCAGGGATGCTGGGGAGCTGCAGCTCCAGAGGGAGCGAGAGCAGAGCTGGTGTGGGTTCAGGAGAGCCAGCTGAGTTTGGGAGTGAAACCTCTGCCAGCCAGGACATCACTGTCACCTGCACAGACTTTCTGTCACCTGGGGGTTCCTCTCTCTGCTGACGGTGGCAGAGAGGACCAAGCCCATGAAGGAGGTCCCGGGGGTGGCCGTAGTGGAGACTGGAGGACTGCAATGGACAAGATCTGCTAAGGCACCTACGAGAACTGGATCCCAACTTATTTTCTTGCAGAGTCTGTGTGTTTCCTTGAGGGTGCTGGTTGTTAAGGGGTGGCTGGAAGGGGGCCAGGCCATCCCGTGGGCTCACAGTCTGTCGGCGCGGTGGGGCAGCACTCCTCGGGGTCTGGGGACCGGGGCAAGGAGTCGCTCCCCGAGTTGTGCCCACGTGGAAGTCGCCCACTAATGTGGTTTCCTCTTTGCTAAACTGGGATGAGCGCATCGCCACAGCTGGAGACCTCGGCTGCCCCTGGGTATGGTACAGCTGGTGATGGTTACAGCTGTCGGGTACCAAAGAGTCTTCGAATAACCCATCAGTCAATCCTCAGATCTGTCCTCTGCGATAAGTCTCTGTTTAGTTTCCTCTACAATAACTGTCTCATTCAACCTAAGCTGAGAATACATGTTTCTGGGGACAGGGGGTTAACTTCCAGCACTGCTGTTGATTAGTTTCTTACAGGTTGGACGTTCCCATGCCATGCTTTGGGAGCAGCAGATGTTAGCAGCTGGAAGGCAGTTTGGTGTCTCTGATTTCTTCAGCCGAAAGAAGGTGGGGGGCACCGGGTGCCGCACGCCCATACCTACCCTCCTCTTGCTTTATAGCCACGTGTGCAATTTTTTTGTTGGCTTTTTTTGTTTGTTTTCTCCCAGAACACGAGGTGGAAACCCAGCAGCCCCACAGCTGTGATTCCCCCGTGTCCCCCGGCAGCACCAGGTTCCTCCCGCTGTCCCCGTCGCTGGTCCCTGCCCGCCCCAGCCCCACACAAAGCAGCATGCACATCAGTCTCTCCCTCTCACGCGTGCCGGTGCCGTGTCCTCCTTTAGGCTTTCTTACACTTCCCCTTCTTCTCCCGCTGCTGGAACTTCCTGAGCCGCCGAGCCCACGTATCCCGCCACTGGATCACCAGGCTGGTTTTGTCCGCAATGATGCCGCTCTGGTCAGGAGAGTCCTCGTTGTTGCCCAGCAGCAAATACTTCTTCATGGGTTTGATTTTGGGACACTTGCACGCAATGTCCTTGGAGTGGATCCACAGGGTCTGGTCTCCACGCCGTATCCGGTTGCTGCCTTGTTTGTAGACGGAGATGATGTTGACTGTGAACTTCCACCAGTCAGCATTTTTTTCCGCTTTCAGGATGTGGATCTGGACAGCTGGAAAAAAAAAAAAAAAAGAGCAAGGCAAGAGAGGAAAAGATGTTATGGTTTGAGCTGGCAAGAAGAAAATGAATTTCAAGCCTTACCTAATAGGCAGTGTGAGGAAATGGGATTTTGTCTCCTGAGCCCAGGCTGGGGGAGAGTGACCAAGGATGGTGGCTGCACAAAAACTACTCTGTCCCCAGACACCCACCATGAGCAAGAGCAGCCAGCGCTGGTGGCAGAGGCTCTCAGCAAAGGCTTGGGAGATGCTCTCCAGCTCTGAGCCACAAAGGTGACCCTCTGGGTCCCCGATGAGCATGGCCATGGCTACCTAAGGACCACGGAGGCTGGAGGAACCCTGGGAGTGGGGAGCTGTACCCCACCATGGCACTCCTCATGCTGGGAGCCCTGGAAACGATGCAGGGCTAACAGAGCACTGGTGGGGAGCAGGTTGCCTGGTTCTCCCATCTGTGTCCCAGGGAGGAGAGGAAACAGCCTCAAGTTGCGCCAGGGGAGGTTGACGTTGGATGTTGGGAACAATTTCTTCCCCAAAGGGCTGTCGGGCATTGGAGTCACCATCCCTGGAGGGGTTGAACAGATGCAGAGATGAGGTTCTCAGGGACATGGGTTAGTGCTAGATTTAGGTTATGATCTTAATCTTAATGATCCAAATGATCTTAAGGGTCTTTTCCAACCAAAATGATTCTATCTGCCAGGACGCGGTTGTGCAGCAAGCACAGATGGAGCAGCTCCGCAGGGCTGTTGGTGTAGCAACATCTGCCCCAGCAACTGCAAACTCTTAAAGCGATGGAAAAATTATTTAAAAATCAGGCGGATTTTTGTCCAGTGGAGTCTGCCTTTTCCCTTGAAGCAATAAACACAGAGGAAATTAATAAAGCCCAGGGGCAGTGGCCTGAGCATGGGGCAGAGGCTCTGTGCACACAGCAGGTGTTGCAGTGGGCACGGCGGGGAGCTGACTGTCCCCATCGTCAGTGCCACAACCCCAGGCTGCACCGTAGGACCCGGGACAAGCTTTCTTCTGACCATGTGTCCAGAGAGCAGCATGTGCTCCAGCCAGAGGATGCGTTTCTGCATGGGCCACCCCTCCAGCCCTCCCATCCCCACTAGACGGGCAACTCGGTGCATCAGTGCCAGGACCCCAAGGCAGGTTTTAAGAGATGATGAACCAAAATCTGGAGAAAAACACAGAGACTGACCCATATCTCCAGTCATTTGGCATCTGGAGGTAGGAAAGAGCTGTTAGGCTTAGGGCTTGGTTACTGTAAGGACATGCCAGCGGCAGTGTCCAACCTGACTTCTGGGTCTGGAGGATGCTGTGACTGCTGAATAGTGACATGGGGCTTCAGCGGGACATCTCGGTACACAGTAGCCTGGTGAGCTGGGTGTCTCAGCAGATAACTGGGAGATAACAAGCTCCCAAAGCAAGACTGACATGGGAGGACAACTGTGATCCATAAGCACAGGAATAGCAAGAGGATGGTGTTTTGCAAGACCATGGCTGATGTTGTGTAGAAAAAGTCCTGAGAAAACCTGGTGAGAGCCCTTGCTCTTCCCCAGAGTGCGGTTCATGCGCCACATCCCTGCGCCCACCAGCATCTGTGCGGGAGGGGTGGCCCACGGGTGACTTGGCATCATGGTCTGGGCAGGAGAGGACTCTCCGTGGGGTTGTCCACAAGGATGCCGGGATGGCAATGGACACTGGTTTGCTTCCAGTATCCTTGAGAGGAAGGCTCTGCTCATGGCTGATTTCAGAAGCCCCTGGAGCCACCACGGTTTTGCCCCATGGGGCAGCTGCAGCTCAGGTGGCCCCGAGCAGGCTATGGTGACTGCCACCCGTCCTCCTCAACCCCTATAGCAGGTGACACTGTGCCCTTTTGAGGTGACATCTGTGGACTTGGGTTCAAACCACAGGGAGGGATGGAGACCCACATTCCTTGCGTGGGCAAGGGAGTGTTTGGCCCTCAAGCATGGTGAGGAAGAGGAGGCACAAGCCTGGAGGCAGCTCCGGGACATCGGTGGCTCCTTCGCAATGGTCACAGTGCCGGGGCAGCAGAGGAGGACGGGGCCAGCAGTCGGCGAAGGTCACATCCTTTGGGGAGGTCAAACACATTCCCCTCCCTGAAAACCAGCTTCCAGGAAAATATCTTCACCGGGAAGTGATTCCCCAGCCCTCCCGGGTTTGTTTACTGACTGTGGGATGAGGAATCCCCACCAGAGACAGAGGGAAAAACCTGGGTGGCCATGCCAACCCTGGCAAGAGCCAGCAGGCACAGTCCAACCAAAAAGTGCTTTTTGACCAAATCCTTAGACTTTTGCCTCTTTTTATCCCCCCTCCCCTCCATGCCCGGTGAGCTATAAACCCCCTGCCCATCTCTGCCATCTGGCCAGATCCCAGCAGGTCCCATCATGATTGCATAAATTATCAGAGGGAGAAGAAACCTCAAAAAAACTCCAGGCAAAACTCTCCCATTTGCCTTGTAACAACCCAATTTTATCTCCCTGGATTAGCGGTGAAGGAGCATCACCTTCACTTTAAAACCACCACATACAAGCTGATTTCGACCTATGGAAGGAAATGGAGCTCTGCAGCCCAGCAAGGCTTTTTAACACATTGCAAAATATATAGGGTTGGATTTTTTTTTGTTGTTTTTTTTTTTCTCCTATTTCTCAGATCATGTCATGGATGCCAGATGCTTTCATTAAAAAAAACCCAAAAAAAACAAAAAGAAAGAAAACAACAACCCTAAGCTCTGACTGTGTATTTCCCAGTCTGGTGCGAAGGTAACAAAATGTGAAGATTAGCCAATTTTTTTTTTTTTTTCTGGAAACAAATCTTTCCAAAGAAGCTTAAACCTTTGACCTGCCTGGATCCACACTGACAAAATGGAGAAAATGAATGAAAAGGAACCAGAGAGAGGTGGTTACAGGAACTCTGCTCTAAAATACACAGTCTGTATTTTTTTGATGTCAGGGCCCTGTCTCTCTTTTTTTTTTTTTGCCTTTTATTAATGAAGTGGAAGGAGTGAAAGCTTCGGCGAAGGCTTGGTTCGCACGGCCACGGCTGCCTTCACCAGTAGCAAGTTTTCTGCCCATAACTTTGCCTCCAGGACACGTGGTTCCCCCCGAGCCTGGTTGCAGAGCCCGGGTTTAGCGCTGACTTGCCAGGGTATTTTGGAGTGGGGGTGTCTCCAGTATCTCCCAAGGGACACGAGATGTGCGGAAATGCAGAGAGGTGCCAGGAGGAATTTTTGGCAGCACCTAAGCTGGCTCCTCTGGGTGAATCCCAGGGGTTTAGGGACTTGTTTCTCATGAAAGAAAGGCTTTCAGTTCCTCTGTTATTTTGGGGTGGGGGCTCAGCTGTGCCCCACCACTCCAAAGCTGGCTTTGCTGCTTGGTGTTGTCCTTCATCTGCCATTTTCTAGAGCAAAGCTCTGCTTTGCCTGTGCCATGCCGAACTGCTCCCACTTTGCTGCTGCACCCACTGAACCCCGGCACCGAGGCCGAGCCGCACTCGGGACCGTCCCTGCCACTGCATCCCAGGAAAACCATCCCTGAAGTGTCCGTGGGGCACCCAGGTGACAGGCTGTAACAGGGGGTGATGGTCACCATAGGATCATAGAATCATCTGGTTGGAAGAGACCCTCAAGATCATCGAGTCCAGCCATAACCCACCCCTGGCACTGCCCCATGTCCTGAGAACCTCATCTCCGTCTGTCCAGCCCCCCCAGGGATGGTGACTCCAGCACTGCCCTGGGCAGCCTGTTCTAATGCCCCACAGCCCTTTGGGGAAGAAATTGTTCCCAAGATCCAACCTCAACCTCCCCTGGCGCAACTTGAGGCCGTTTCCTCTGCTCCTGGCGCTTGTTCCTGGGGAGCAGAGCCCGACCCCCCCTGGCTCCAAGCTCCTTTCAGGCAGGTCAGAGATCAGAAGGTCTCCCCTCAGCTCCTGTTCTCAGCTGAACCCCCAGCTCCCTCAGCCGCTCCCATCACACTTGTGCTCCAGCCCCTCACCAGCTCCGTTCCCTTCTCTCAACTCGCTCCAGCACCTCAAGGCCTTTCTTGGCGTGAGGGGCCCAAAACTGCCCCCAGGATTCCTCGTGCTTTGCAAACAGTGGGAAGCTGGGCCCTGCAGGTAATCTGGAGATTTTTCTCCAGGTTTGCTATTCCGCACCCTGCTCTGCTCCCCAAAAGACCCGGTCAACTGAACAGGCTTGGAAAGCTGGGGATGGGGGCTTAAAGGGTGACAGGAAGACACTTAATCTTGGTGAGAGCATAGGGCTGCCACATTAACCACATCCCACCCAACACCCAAGCTGCTGAAGCCCAGATCTCACCCAGATGGTGCCTTACAATTCACAGCAGCCAAGCTGATGCATTCGAGTGCCTCCCCACATTATGCTGCTTCCTAAGAAAAAGCTAGACGAGTGGTCCCCAGGAGGAGACGGGGGGTCCCTGGTCCCCTCCTGCATCCCCCGGTGCTCAGCTCTGGGCCGGGGATGCTGCCCGGCTCCTCAAGGCTCGGCTGGGAGCCTCCAGCCACAAGAAAGACCTGAAGGCTCGATGTCACCGATGGAAGCAGAGGGGTGGATGATTTGAGGTTAATAAAAACAAAAACCAACCCCAAAAACCTCGAAACAACATGTTTGAGGGCAGCTGTGTAAAGGTTTAACTAAAAGCAGCGCCTCGCAGCATTCAGAGACCATGAGTCAGGGGCTCAAAAATCATGAGATTGCCACGAAAAGAGTCAGGCTAGGGAAAAAAAAATATTTACTTTTGAGGTTTGCGATAAATCTTCTGATTTCAAGGTTTCTTCTGCCAAAGCTGACCTAGGACTGGGCTGCACGGACAAAACTGTGCATCCTGTGCACTAACCTGGCCCCGGGAGCTGGAGCTTTGTGGAGCTTCCAGCAATGGAGAACATCACTGCGCTGACCCCGGGGACAGACCCCCGGGACCACAGGGGTGGCAGCGGGAGCAGAGCGCTTTGCTGCGGGGGACAAGAAGGTCTGTGACATGGGCGGATGGAAACAAGTGCTCGGGACAGTGCGGACACGGGCATCCTGGACTAAGCTGGGGCATCCGAAGGGCTCAGGTCCCTTTTCGCTGCACAAGCCAAGCAGAGCCCGTGTGGATTTTACTCCATCCAGCAGCAGCAGCAGACCCTGACACCATTAGGTTTGGGAATGGCTGGCTCCTTGCCAGAGTAATGGGTTAAAATGGGATTTTTTTTCCTCTTTTTTTTTTTTTTTTTTTTTTTTTTAAATCTTTAATTTATTTGGCAGTGGCTTTGCCTGCCTCCAGTTGCCAATTTCCTACTGGTTTAATATTGGAGATTTATGACCCCAAATCCCGGCTGGCCTGGGTGGGACCCCTCGCTGCCCTGCTCCCTCCCTTGGGACACAGTTTTGGAGAGGGATTGCTCAGCACTGCCCTGCTCCAGGAATGGGATTTCTGCACCTCCCAGGGCAGTGGCAGGGGCTGTGAGCTGGGGATGAGCTGGGATGGTGTGTCTCCATCCCCTTGGGTTTTTTTTTCTGAGGATTCAGGATTTTTTCTTCCCCCTTCTCTCTTTTCAAGCTGCCTTTTGAAAACACATTTTACTTTTTTCCACCAGCCCCTGCCAAGCTCCTCTCAACAAAAGGAGTGACTAAGTGAAGTCTCTGCAAAAGGAAGGATTTTTTTTTTTTTTTTCCTCCAAGAAAGGGCAAAGTGAGCAGATGATCTCACCTTTCAGACAAGGATCCTGCTCCTCACCCCCATCCCCTCCCTAATGCTGCACTGGGGACATGGGGAGGACGCAGGGAGAACAGCTGGGACCCTGGTGCTGGGACCCAGCAAAACACTCCAGCGTCACCTGTGCAGGATTGGGCACTGTTGCAGTGTGGGGAGCTCAGGGTCTGGGGCAAAATGGAGGTTAAAAAGCTTCATGCTCCCTTCCCACAGCCGCTCATCCCACTCACACAGACCACACACACCACAGGCACTGGGCAAAGCCCAAAAATGGGGCTGAAACAGCAGCACCCGAGTGAGGCATGCTCCCACATCCCCTGGACCAGCATCACCTGCTCTAATAAAAGAATCCCCATTCTTTTAGGGCTATGGGGGAATCTCCATCCCCAGGGCTCCCCCCTGCTTGCCTGGGGTAATTTTAACTGCCCCAAGCCCAGCAAACCCCCTTCCCCTACCCCTGCTTTTCTGGGAGCCAAGCAAACCCTTGCACTCCACCAGACATACAAAATAAACCCAGGAAAAGCTTTTCTGTGTGTGTTCTTGCCCGACTCCCCCACCCCAAATCTCCCAGCCTGCCCTCCCCATGCCTTGTTTAAGTCCAAATATTTGCACGAAAACCCATCTTGCAAAAACAGCCCAAATTAAAATTTAGGGGAAAAAAAAAAAAAAACCCACAACAAACACACAAAAAGCCCCCACAAAACCAAACCAACCCAACCAAAAAAAAAAAAACCAAAACCCACCCACCACACCAAAAAAACCCTACTACTACATCACAAAAAAAAATAAACCCAACAAAAACAAATAGATAAATAAATAAGGGAAAATATCTCCTTTGAATGGCTGAATGAAGTGGGGAGCTACAAAGCCCCATTGAGGCGTGCGGGTGGATGATCGGTTCCCGCTTGAGCCCAGGAGAAGTAACTCCGTTCAAGCTAATTAAGGCCTTTTAGGACATTCAGCCCAGCGATGCCCGCCTAACGGTGAGGAAAAGAGCCTCTTAATTGGCTTCCTGCTGGGGTGTCAGTCCCAAAGTCTTTATTATCCCTCCCTGCACCTTTTCAACCCTTTTTTTTCCCCTCCCTGGCCCTGCCGAAAGCCCAGGCTGCCCCGGCACGGCCACGCCATCGCTCACCCTGCAGCCTCGCTGGGCTTGTGTGCTCCTGAAAAATCACATTTGCTGCAGGCACGGGGCTGGTTGGGGAAGCCCAGAGCCAGGAGGGTTTGGGTGGGAGCACCCCAGGTCCCACACTGGGACAGCCTGCACCCACTCGCCCCAAACCAGCCCTGGCAAACAGCTTTGGCTCGCTTGTGCTTTTGCTGAAGCGATGCTGCACAATAAAAGAGATGAGGAAAGCTCTTCCCAGCCCCCCCCTATTAATTGCTCCAGGGTATCTCCTGTCCCAGAGAGCTCTTGGGCTGCCTGCATCTCCCCAAGGTCTGCTGAAGCCCATGAACCCACATTACAGCCTCAAAAAAAACCCCAAACCAAGCACAAGCTTTCATCCAGGCAGCCAAAAAACATCTCCCTGCTGAGACTGGGTGAGCCGAGGAGTCAAACCATGCCGGGGCCACCGCTTGAGCAAAACCCAAGCGCTGCTGCCACCAAAACATCGTAACCCTCACCCTGAGAGCCGCAGGGAAAGATAATGCTGACTCAAGGGGGATGTATGTGCCTTTTTCCCCCTCCCTACCATCCTTTGAACTTCTGGGGCCAATTTGGATCATGACACATAGTTTTCCTGCAATCAAGTGGCTGCTTTCTCCCATCTTCAGAAAGCAAATGCTCCAGCCTATGTTCAACCCTTAGGAGATGCTGGAGAAGCCAGGTGGGAAAATGCAGGGATACACACGCAGGGAACGTGTTTGTACTTTATTAGCCAGCAGAGTATCCACCCACTAGAGACCAAATGGCTTCAATAGCCTGGTGATCAGCCCCACTCCCGTCTTTAATAACTTCATGTTCTAGCAGTGACATTCTCATGTGCAATTAAATCCTTTTCTGTAAGGGAAAAGGCATTTTTTTAACCTTTCCAATGTCTGATGAACCTCTGGCAGCTTGTCTGAGCTTGGCAAGACCTCAGTGCAGCCCCACTGGATGGGCACCACAAGTGTATCCCCAGCTTGGCAGCTCATCCATGCTGAGAGATGCTCTCCACAACCATTTTGCCACGTGGGTAATGGAAGAATAAATGGGAATGCAAATAAAACATTTGCCTCTGAGCCTTCTTCCTTCCCGCCTGGGCCCACAGGGAGGTACCAGAGCACAAAGCCAGCATGGAGCATATCTTGGATGGCCCCGCTGGGAAGTGCCTTGTCCGGGGAAGGGTTGTTAAATGGGAATTCGTTCTGCTCTTGCAAACGCTTTCCAGACATGCTGACCTGCTGCTGGGAGCGTGTTTGGAGGAGGGAGGAGGTATCTCCACCTCTGGATGCTTTGATGCGAATGGGATGTTTGTTATTTTCCTTGGTAATTTAGTGAATACACCTATATACATCTATACACATGTACACATATATATACCTGCATACACATATCTATATATTTATGTATTCCTCTACTGTGGAGGGGAAGGGCTGGCAGACCCTGGGGCAATCGCAGCCCCAGCAGATGCTAAATCCTGCCCCACAGCAACTCGCAGTTCCCTGGTTGTTCACATGTTGAAGGCTCAGCCCTAAACCAGACTCAGCCCTAAGCCAGGCTCACCCACACCTCACCCACTCCCCAACCCTGGCTCAAACCCAAAGGCTCATGTTTGGTCCCTCCCGTAGATACTTTGCTCCCCCTGCCTACAGTCTGGAGGGAGGTGTGTGATATAATTTTCAGCCCCCTACATGTGTTTAGCAGCATTTCTAAACACTCCCAAGAACCTCCTCCATGGATCCACAGGTGACCACTTTGGGAATGGACCCGTGTTAAAAATAATCCCAGGAGCAGAGGTATGAGCTTAGGATGTGCCAGCTCCAAGCCACTGCTCTGAGCTGGAGCTGTGGAAGGATGCTCAGGACCTTGAGTACCAGCAACGACAGGGATCCCACAGCTTCCCTGGCTCATCCCAGGGCTGCATCACCTTCTGAACTTGCCCAAGAATTACACGGGGGATGGATTCATCACCTGCTGCTTGTCCCCACAGCAAAGCACCATTTTTAAAAGCCACTGCACACAACAGCACAGTGAGAAGAGGCAGGACGTGGTGTCATTGTAACCCAGAAAACACCTGGGGATGAAAACACTACGGACTCTGATTTGGGGGTTGTCTCAACATCTGCAAGCAACACATTGCATTGCTGTTCTGCTGAGCATCACCCCCCCAGGGATTCCTTCCCACACCTAAAAAGCTGTACCCCAAATTTCCTGGTGCACACCCCAGCACAGGCAGCTGCCCTGGAGCAAAGCTGGGCACAGCTGAGACCCGGCCAGCAACCTGTCCCTGGGCCGGGTGGCCTTGGGGACACCCGGGAGGGTGATGGTCCTGCTCTGCATCCCCTGTGACCTCTCGTCCCTGGGCAACTCACCGTAGTCTTTCTTACAGTACTTCTTCATGTTGATCTTCAGTTTCCCCTTGGAGGCTTTGCAGTATGAGTCACAATCTGCACAGGAGAGAGGGGGAGGGCAAGAAAACATTAACAAAACAAATTAGCCTTAAAATGAATAAAAGGCTGGGGGAGGGGAGGGGACAGCTCAAAGCTGCAGCCTGCCATGAATAAGCAGCTTGCCTGTGATATCCATCTGCCAGGCCCCGATTGGGTCGTCTAAGGGGGCATTCAGAAAAACCTTCCTTTCTAAAGAAAGCTTTTCACAAAGGAAACCATCCTCCCGCCCGCCTCCCCCAGCCCGGCTTCCCTGGCCTGCCTCTGTCTTCCTGGGAGACCCCTGGGCCTCCCTTATTGTGCCACCCAGAGCTTTTGAGAGCCACACAAATTCCCCCTGTTCTCCAGCTCCCAACTGGAGCCTGCCCGGAGCCCACAGAGGCCCCATTGTCACCCCTAACCCGGGCTGGTGTCAGCCTTTGGCATTCATTGCCGAGAGATTCGGGCTGGGGTCACCCTCTGACAATGCAGGTCAGAGAGGAAATTAGCAGCCCATGAAGCATTAGCAAAGCCTTTTGGTGTCCACTCTACTGAAGTGTGCAAATAAAATACCCCCAGTAGGAACACTGCAGTTCTAATGCGCCCCTGCTGCTGGGACACGCTGGCTTTGCTCGGGCGGCGCAGCGGACAGTGCGGCGGGCGCGCTGGCATGGCAAACTGGCAGCATCACCAGGGCTGGAGCCGGGCCATGGTCCCAGGCAGCTGTGGGGATGATGCTGAGCCCTGCCCCGGGGATGCCGAGCCCAGGGAACCGCTCCCATGCGGGATGCAGCTCGACAGCATCATGCAGTCGGTACCTTCCAGCCGCGACTGGAAACACCCCAGTGGCACCAGGGCCAGGCAATGCCACAGTGGATGGAGATGTGCCACACCATGCCAGCATCAGGACTGGCTCGTGGACGTGCTGCCCATGCACAGCCCATGTCTCCTCAGCACCCATCGGTGCTAGAGAGAAGCACCCAGCACCATGGAAATCCCATATTTGGAGGAAAATGGGACGTCTGGCCATGGTACAGTGATAGTCCTTGGGCCTTGCCGCCTCTACCAACTGCTCATCATTCCTCCAAAGCCACCACTGGAGACCAGGTGTGAAAACCTGCTGAAATGCCCCAGCCAGGCTCCAGGGCTCTGCAAGCAAGACAGGGGATGCTGCTGGTACCCATGGCCAGGGGACACAGGGTACCTGTGTCCTGCCCCAGGCCATGGTGGCAGTGCCAGATGAGAACCACCCATGCAATATCCCAAACTCCTGTACATGCTCTCCAGTGGACCATGACCTGAAACCTTGGGGGAGAAGCTGTGCAGCATTCCCCTGAGCACAGTCATGTCACACACCTGGGTGGCATATCCCACAGCCTCATCAGGGCACCAGGTCCCATTTCTTATGGACAGCAGGAATGCACACAAGAAACTTCTGTCCTGGAGAAGCTCACACAGGGGAAACTGAGGCACATAGCTGGGACATGGCCGCACAGCTATAGCATTTCCCAGCCATGGCTCTGCTGTGTACACAGGGACTGTTGTGTGAGGCCAGCTTTGGGACCAGGCCGTGGTGGAGGATGGTCTCCAGTGGTAGATGCTCTAAGCCAGCCCAGGCAAGGAGGGCACCAAGGTCTCCAGAAATGCTGCACCGGCTGCTCTGTGCCCTCTCAGCTCATCAGCCTCAGTGCTGCAGGTGTTCCTGGGCTGGGAGCGGGGTTCAGAAACATGGGGAACTTCCTTGAGGGGAAAGCAGATGCTCCAGGAGGTCTCATGGACCCCAAACCCAACCCTCTGTTGGCAGCAGAGCCAAACAGCAGCTTCTATTTCAGCTCAAGCAGGGGAACAAACAAGAGAAGGAAACCCAGAGAGCTGAACACCCACACATCCCATCACATAGCACCGCAGTACCAGCAACACTGGTCCATGTATGTCCCAGCGCCTCTCACCACAGCCAGGCAGAGTCACCTCATCTCAGCACCATCTTCCCACCCTTCTGCTGCTCCTGTTCCTCAGGGGATCACCCACAGTAATACATGGCTGCACACTTTCAATATGACCCAGCCAGGGCCAAAAGTGGAAACTGTGATATGAAGCGGGGCACCTTCCTCCTCCAAGATGCATGACCGAGATCTCTGCCCAGCTCTGACTGCCCAGGGCCCTTGGAATCCCAGGAGCTGAGCCCATGGCCAAGGGGTTCCAGCAGCTGATGCCTCCTCTTGGGTTTCCTCATCTAATGTGACCCTGAACATCACAATGCTGTCAAAAACCAGCATAAGTGCACTAGAAAAGAGTGGATATTCCATGAAAGCCATAGTTCAGAGGAGAGAGATCCACTAGCAAAGCTCCAGCCATGCCTACATAGTGAGATGCCACCATACAGTGGGACATTGCTGCTTGGAGTCAACAAACTCAGGGAACAGAAATATTCCTGATCCACCTCACCAGTAAGATGTTCCTGGCCATCAACACAGAAAGAATAGTCTATAAGAGAAGTAAACGTGCATGTGGCAACCTAACGGTCTGGGGAGGCTTCCCTTCACCTGCTTGGCAGATCAGGGACCGATGATAGACAGGCCATCAGGATGCTTAAGCAGCATGATTCTGCCCAACTGCAGATTGCTGGTGTTTTCAGGACACTAACAGGGTTATGGCGATTGTGATGCTGGTTCTTCTCTGGCACAAAATCCCAGAGCACTCTAGGTATTTATCACTGCTGTTGCATCTCATCCCCTCTGTAGAAGAGGCTGACCCAAGGACAGGCAGGGAGCAAGCGACTGAGCAGGGGCAACGCTTGGGAGCTCTGGCTGTGGATTTCTCCCTTGGACAAATCCAAGTCAGACAGATGCTGGTGAGCAGCTGGCTCTGAGCACTAGTGACAGGCAGGGGTGGAAAGCAGCTCCCACCTGCATGCCCCACTGGTCAGCCCTGGGGCTTGCAAGAAGGTCTCCATCAGCCAGGCTGGCAGAGCCCACCAAGAGCAGATCCTCCTCCAACCCCACAAAACAGCAATCAGATAGAAACCATCACTTTGGACTTCAGACCACTCACAAGAACAACCCAAAGTGTCCTCAGCAACCTCTCCCCGTAGAAACATCCCTAGTCACATCTGAGCTTTCCAGTCTGCCTGAGATTACAGACCTGCCAGAAACCCATCCCAGCATCATTTCCCAGCCAAGGAGGCTGTGAGATGATGGGGCACCATCCATCCGCACCCCAAGGCATGCAGGACAGCACCCCATTCCCACAGCCTCTGCTTGCTCCCTGGGTACAAACCTGAAACCAGGTGTGTGGCTCAAGACACACAACTACAGCCCAGACCAAAGCCTGCTTTTACTAACACACCCCTCTCTGCCTTCCCTTTATCTTTCTTTTCCTCCCAAGCCCATGGGTAGTGCCAGAGCCTCAGCTGGTTTAAATTGAACTTGGTGTGGCCAGAGCCAGCTGGTGTAAATCAGTGTAAATCACCCGACACCAGTGCAATCCACATGGGTGGGGGATTTGCCCCAGTTTGTTTCCTTTGTTTTCTATGTGGAGAGCTCTCCTGCCTCCTGGGTGATTTGGGGGTCCCCCGGGGCTTCTTTGGGAGGGCAAATTAAATTTCCCGGAGCAAAGCCTTGAGTTCACGTTTGCTGGTGAGCAGTGCTGCGCATGTGGGGTGGTGTTGCAAGATGACTGCTTGCTCAGGGAAAGTGCATAGAGGGGATACTACAGGGTATTATTTCAGTGCTGCCTAATGCCAAGAAAATACCCTGGTCTTGCCCATCAAGTGACAATTCAACAGTTTAGGCTCTGAGGGAAGCTTTGCTGGGCTGCCAGTCCCCTGAGGGAAGGTGACAGCAAAGCCAAGCTCAAAGGCTGCAGAAGGGATGGGAGGAAGGAGACGCAGACTGAGATGGAAGAAGAGGATTCATTTGGAGCCTGGAGCACTCTAAGTGCAGTTTCATTGCCTCGGGCACGTGGACAGGAGATACACACGTGATGTGTGACTCTTGCAGAATTCGTCTCCGCATTCTTCTGGTACAAACCTCCAGAGTCCCAGGACACTTGTGTTCATCCTGGCTGCACGAGCATCTCCCTGTCCTGCAGGACCCCCTCATCCATCTCCGTGAGGTTGCAGGGGATCAGCCTGCAGTCACCTGCCCTTGGAAGGTGACTCCAGAGTCAGACCAAAAGAACAGAAGTGAAGCCCCTGTTGAGATGGGGAACAACCTGGTACCTGTGGTGTGGGGTGGTGTCCCGGTCCCATCTACCTAGGTGTGATGGGGTGGACACCACTGATCTCTGCCCCACAGGACTGTTGACTGGGCTCAGCCCCCGCTTTCTGCCCCATCACGCTGTGCGCAGATGTCCCCTGTGCACAAGGGTGCAGGACAAGGGTTGGTCCTGGTACTGTCTTGCCTTGCTCCTTCTCCGGGGTAGACCTGTCCTGTCAGCCTGCCTGGCCCCAGGCAGGGTTCACCTGCCCTCAACAGACCCCGAAACCTCTCCCAGTACCCCCAGCCTGTGTTTGGCCTGGTCGTCCCCTTCTGGAGGACCCAAACACACCTACAGCACCATGGTGAGTGAGAAATCAAGTGGTGATATCCAAACACCCTCTTCCTGTAGCTCCCAGCACTTTCCTCTCGCGTTTGCTCAGCTGCACAAATATTTCAGTGCAAATCCCCATTTCAGAGATGCAAACCCAAAGCACAACCAGAGTCGTGTGCTTTTTTCCCCCACCACCACATCCTAGTGCACTGTGACCTGCAAAGGGGACATCCTGCACCTCCCCACCAGGTCCCCAGGGCTGGGAGCCACCAGAAGCTCCCCTGCAGGAAAACACAAAATTTTGGCGTTTCCCAGATAAATGGAGCGGGAGGGGATGTGGGAAGAGGTGGTTGGGGCTTCTTGTTCACAAAGGGCTGGGAACAGGTGGCGGGCGGCTGTTTCGTGTCCATCGCAGCTTAGTAAAATGTGTCAGCATAGCATTCAGCAGCTTTGCAGCTCAGCCCGTCCCCTTGATATAACTAATTCTCTGGGTGAGCAAAGAGTTTTCACAGCTAAACACCTTCTTTGTTTTGTTCTGCTTATTTTTTTTTCCAGAAGTTGCTTTTTTTTAAAATGTATTTCTTCATTTTGGGAAGTTATTTGAGCAGGGCTGCTAGCATAAGACTGAAAGCTGTGAGAAGCCGGGGCCCCGGTCACCCCATGTTTTGCTAATGCACCCCACTCCTGTCGGGGTGCTGGTGCTTTTGGGGCTGGGCGGATGGAGGTGCTCGTGGTGCCATTCTCAACAAGACGCTTTGCGAGACTCTGTCTTGCTGTGCTTGCAGTTCTGAAATGAGCTTTAAGCCTCAGCGAAAGCCATATGTCAGTAACGGAAATTAAAGGCCCCTTGTTTCTGACATGATAGAACGATTTCTTGGCCTGGGTACCTGACTGGAAATGCAGATATAAGGCTTAGATCCTCATGGGGATTCAGATTTCTAACTCCAATTTATGCAGCTAAATTCCTATTGATTTCCCCCAGGTAGGGCCCTAAATACCTCTGTGGGCTGAGATCCAAAGCGGAGGTGTCGTGGCTCAGAAGGGGAGACCCAGCCTTGACAGCCTGGTCTCAGCATTTCGGGGTGAAGGGTTCTTGCCTGATTTCTCTCTGTGCTACCCAGGGGCTCTGCGGGTGGGGGCCGGGGTGTCCCCATCTCCCTTTTGCACTGGGTGAGATGTGTGACCAAAACAAGCTGCAAAATGAAGGTGTAGGTCCAACAAATCCTTAATCTGTGAGCCCATCACTGTAGAGAGCGGGACTGAGAAAGTGGGAGTTGGGGTCTGCTTGGGGTCCCAGCCGCCCCCAGAGCTGGCCAGTTCAGATCGAAGGAGCTGCTGTGGTTTGCTCTCATGCAAGGAGGAGACTATGGCAATGAACAGCTTTCACCTCCTTTCCTTTTCCTCTTCCTCCACAGCATCGTCGAACAGAAATTCCCTATCGGGACTGCCTGTGGGCTGCAGCATCCCCGCATGAGCCGGAGCACGAGTTGCCCCTCGCAGTGGGGCATTGGGAGTGAGCGGTGACCATAGGAGGGACACGGCAGCACCAGGGGAGGTTTAGATTGGATATTAGGAAAAACTTCTTCACAGAAAAGGTTGTTGGGCATTGAAACAGGTTGCCCAGGGCAGTGGTGGAGTCACCATCCCTGGAGGGGTTTAAAAGATGCAGAGATGAGTTCTTAGGGACATGGGTTAGTGTTAGATTTCAGTTGGACTCAGTGATCTTAAGGGTCTCTTCCAACCAAAGTGAATCTATGATGCTATCCATGTCCCCATCGGCTTGGGGCAAATCTGTGCTTGGAAATGCCAGCCCTGGTGCAGAACAGCCGAGTCTCTCCTCTGCAGACATCTCCAAACCTGTGCTCCAGGGCTTGCATTGCTGCTTCTTCTGACTCTTTAACAGCTCCTGAAGTTGCGGGGAGGGCTTTGTCCCCACCTGAGGGATGTGACTTTCGGCTGGGTGCTGCAAAAAATGCAGGAGTGCCCACAGGGAGGAAAGTGAATGTCTCACTGCTGTGTTGTTGTGAGCTCTGGTGCCACAGCGATGCTGAAGATGGACCCAAGTGGTTCCTCCCTTCACCAGGAGTCAGGGAATACCAGCTCTCGGCTGCAGTCCGTGCCCAGATCCCACAGCTGAGCCAACAGTGACCTCAACCAAAGCCCTGCTGTGGGTGCTCTCTGCATCAAGATGTTCCCCAGGCCCTTCCAACAACCACAGAACTGTTCCAGGTGCTCCAAAGAACTGCTACAGCCTGTCGGCCCATGGGATGTACAGGACAACGTGTACAACAGCCTCCATGGGTCTGCAGAGCTTCGTGCTGCCCCGTCCCCACGGGACTGAGTGCTCCTCCAGACTGTTCAGACTGTGGAAATAAATCTCCAACCTGATGTCTTCAACTTGTGGTTGGGAACACAGGGGAAAAGCACATGGAGCAGAAGGGGTGCGTGTGTGGGGCAGCCAGTTTTGGGGATGGCAGGGGCAGAAACATTTTGTCTCTGCTCTATAGTTGAGCATGGGCTCAGCTGGGTGTTTGATGTGCCCGAACTGGGCACAAACACATTTCTACGAGACACCTCAGAACATCCCAAGGGCAGCTGGAAGCCATACTCTTAACAGTCATTCTCTGAGAGTGATGGAGGAGACATTCAAATAATTCTTTGGGATGGAAGCAAGTGGCAGCTTCAGTGCTGTGGGAAACCAAACAGGATTTCATGGTCATCTGGGGAAATGTCCAGATGTCCACGAGCCAAAGGTATCCCTGCCATAACTGCTCGGGCCAACTCTGGCATGGGGTCACCATCTCCTGTCCTGGTGCTGGGCAGTGATGGATTGCATTTCACCCTTTGTGTCACTTTGTTTGTTTTCAGTGCTCTGTAGACCCTAACATTTCCCTGGGACTCTATTGAAACCCCTGGCAAGAGATACAGAAAAATCTTTTTTGCAGGATGGTGCCAGAACTCCTTGGGACCACCTGGCAAGAGTATCCCGACCCCTGCCCACAGCCCTGCCTGCACCCCAAGTTGCACGCCATGGTCTGGGCCACTGGCATGTTGCTGGCTGCAAAGAATCCTCACAAAACAGTATATTCCAAAGACATCCTCAGGCAGTGGCCAGGCTGCTCTGTGCCTGAACCGAGGTCTTGTTGCATGGTGCCAGGGAAGAAGATGATCGATACGTGCCCGAGCTCCGGGCCAGGCACCCCAGGCAAAGGGGGAGCCGGGTCCGCAGCCCCACGAGCATCTCCAGCCAGGATAACTGCCATTAACCTCTCCCATGGAACAAGAAGGTGCAAATGAGCCCACAGCAGCCTCCTTTATTCTGCCTGAACAAGATTGATTGAAAAACAAATTGGCGCAAATAAAGCATGTAATTAGATTAAAGCCTCTCGCCTGGAGCGGGTGGAAAGCGGGGGTGGGTGCTTTGCAGGAGGTTGCAGCTCCTTTGCCACCCCTGCAGCATCCAGCCTGGCTTGGAGGGGGGCATCTGGTACCAAACCCCACAGTGGGACCCCAGCACCCCACAGGATGAGGCCAGGGCCGCCCTGTTTCAAGCCGTGGCCCGATGCTGCATCCCAGCAGCTGGGTCCAGATGGTTGGGGTGCTGCTGGGGTACACGCATAGCCCTGACTCCTTGGTCCAGCCCTGGGACCCCTGGGTGCTGCAGTCAGAGGGGGAACCACTCCCTGGCATCACTTGAGCCCCACTGTGGGTAACAGTGAGTGTGCTCCTGGCTTCTCTAGCTGCCTGCCGCCAGTTTTGGGATCACAGAACTGCAGGATCATTTTGATTGGAAAAGACCCTCAAGGTCATCAAGTCCAACCATAACCCACCCCTGGCACTACCCCATGTCCCTGAGAACCTCATCTCCATCTGTCCAACCCCCCCAGGGATGGTGACTCCAGCACTGCCCTGGGCAGCCTGTTCCAATGCCCCACAGCCCTTTGGGGAAGAAATTGTTCCCCAGATCCAACCTCAACCTCCCCTGGCGCAACTTGAGGCCGTTTCCTCTGGTCCTGGCGCTTGTTCCTGCGGAGCAGAGCCCGACCCCCCTGGCTCCAAGCTCCTTTCAGGCAGGTCAGAGATCAGAAGGTCTCCCCTCAGCTCCTGTTCTCCAGCTGAACATTGATGGAAGGGAATGGGCCAGTGCACTTTTTGGTGTTTCAGGACATGGGGACCCATAGCAGCTGTGGCCTCATGATCATCTTAATTTTTCCTGGGTATAAAGAGATTAAGCAGGCAGGCTATGGCTACCAGTGACACAGTGGGGACAACCCAGCTGTACCAGGCACCAATGCACTGGAAAACACTGCACAAACATGGGAGCTTTATGGCTTATCCACCTCTGCACCCTCCTGGGCCCTCTCTCAGTGACAGCTGGGGCTGGCAGCACGTTTCCTACTCCCTCTCTGCAGTAACAAACCCAGTGCCGAGCCCAGGACATGTGGGGACATGGGGTGCCAGCCCCAGCAGTGCTTCATCCCCACCCAGCGCGTCCCTGCTGCAAACGTGTCCCCAGCACTGATGGACTCCAGGGCTGCCGCTCTCAGCACGTCTGGGGACAGGACCCAGCCCTGCTGAGAGCTGCAGTCAACGTGATTAAATACGTTAATAGGAAACCATCTGTCTTCGGGAGTGTTGGCCACCATATAAATTCCCAGCCTGACAGAAGCTCCCCAGCCGAGCAGGCGCTGCGCAGGACGAGGGGACAGCACGGAACCAGAGCTGGGGCAAATCAGACTTTTCACTGCCGGGGAAACACAGCAACGGGGAACCGATGCTGGGACCAAGTGTTTTCTTTCACCCAGGGGAATCAGCGTCTGGAAATGTCCCAGGGTGGGGAGGGAATCTGTTCATTTCACTTCAGAATCATTGCTATTATTTTTTTTTTTAGATGGGTTTGACAGTGTTGTTGGACTTGCAAGACCTTGCTCTGGAGCTTGTGGCTTGGCTATGGGGGCTTGTGGGCACCCAGGTCCCTCCTGCGTCTGAAGGTCAGTTCCTGAGGTAGCAGCATCCAAGAGCTGGGGATGTGGGGATGGAGGGATACAGGGATGTGGGAGTGCAGGAAGGGATGTGAAGGTATGTGAAGCTTATCTGCATTTCAGTAGGAGTTCTGTAGCGTGTTTTGGTTTGGTTTGGTTTTTTCCACAGGCTTTCTGAAATATTTTTAAGTGGCCAGAGGTTTCCTCACTGGAAGCCCCTCAACCCTATTGTGCTCACTGCCATTCACTGCAGATCACCATGAGAAACCTCTTTTCAGAAGGGAGGTGGATGCTGGATCAATCAGTCAATCAATCACATAGTCCATCCATCACCTTGCTTACAGCCTGAGACAAGTGAGAGAATACCCATGCATGGCTGAATTAATTACTCATTGGGATGGGTACAAAGCTGGAGACCCCCAGACTGAGCCCCAATTTACACCAGGGTGACTGAAATGAGAATTTTGCCTCCTGATTGTACTGCAGGCAGCTTTGCAGACCTTTATTCCCAGCCTGTGGGATGCTCCCAGCCCTCTGCAGGGCTCTTGCTCACTGTTAGTGCTTCCTTGGAGCAAAGAGCTGTGATTTTTCTCTCTACCAGTGCAAGATCTCCCCTGGCCATGCCCCATCCTTGGGTCTGGGAGCATTGTCACCAAGACAAGCAGCATGGGCTGTGCCCGCAGACTGGCAGCTCCTGCCCACCCCGGTCCCTTGCGCTGCTGATCCCCTCCAGATATGAAAGCACTAGGTCTCCCCTCAGCCTCCTTTTCTCCAGGCTGAACCTCCCCAAGTCCCTCATAAGACGTGCCTGTGCCCATGCACAGAGGGATGAGCCAGGTCTTCTCTGGCCAAGCCAACAGCACCCATTGCATTTGCCCCTGTGGGTACAACACTGGAGAAGAGATTCGCCACCAACTTCACATGGGAATGGAGCCGGTCCGGCAGTTTAGATAAATGTTTGGGAAGGGGTTGGGAAGCAGTGGCTTGGCCCCATGTCCCCTCCTGACCAGAAGTGCTGTGCAATGCCAGCAGCCCATCCCCACAGTGTCCTTTCCCGAGCAAGCCTCGCACCCCTTGCAGATGTTGTGGAGGCAGCTGGTGGCTCACATGGTGTTGACTCCTTGTTTCCAGCTGCTGCAGCTCATTAAAAGGAGCTGTGGTACATTGAATCCTTTCCTAATGTCACTTTTCTCTTGAAGCAGTTGCTGCAGTGATGATCACAGTGTTTATGTGGCCGTGAGCAGAGGGGGACAGGGGTCCACAGCTTGGGAGTGGAGCTGTTGAGCCAAAAAGCCCATGTTCCCATGGGATGCACCGATACAAGCTGGCTGGGAGGCTAGAAATAAGGAGATGGCTCCCAGCTGCCAGAGCCATGAAGTTCAATCACAGCCCCTGTACCTGCGGTGAGATCAAGTGATTTAACTCATCTTCTAATGGCACCTGGTCAGGTTTTGCTGTGGTGATGCTGGTGCTGGTGGCAGCAGACCTGAAGGAATCTTCTCCTCCATGTCCATCTATGAAGACAACTGTGAGCCTGTGGGCACCCTCTGAAAGCTGCATTTTGTGGGATGGGTGAGCTCTGCCCTTGCTGCTCCCCCCTGTGATTGTCCAAGGGAGATGCTGTGTACCTGGGAGCAGGGGACTCACGGTGGGTAGCCTTGTGTCACCTCGATCATCCAGGCATGGGCAGGAAAGAATTAGAGCTTTCAACCTTCAGATAAAAGGAAAAAAACTCCTTTTTTAGGGCAGGACTACTCTGACTACCAGCAAACAATGCTGAAACAGGAGTGCTATCTCATCAGAGAGGCCACTTTTCCCCGTTTCTGGCTTTTGATGGAGGATTCTGGCTAAAATTTGGTCTCATCCCAAAGCCCAAGCCTGTAACATTCCTGACGATGTGTGGCACAGTGGTGGGGGCTCAGCACCACGGTGGCACTGGGGCCGCCCAGGCGCACAAGACGGATGGAGAGTTCTGCCCCTGGCAAACCAACGTTTTCAAGTGAATATTTTCTACAATTTCCTACAAAGTTTCTATTTTCCCAGACTGAAGCCATAAACTTTGTGTGTGTGGTTTTTTAAGCGAAATGCAGAAGCAGGAACAGTCTTGAAAGGCTGAGACAGCTCATGGGATTTGGGTTTTTTTCTGGGTTTGTTTGTTTGTTTCTTTTTCCTTGAGATCATTCCAGATTGTCTCAGAGCAGAGACCTGGACGCCCATCTCCCTTCTCCGAGCTGCTTCTGGAAGGTAACTAATCATCCTCGCATCTCCTGGTGTGCACCCACCTCTGCGCTCTGGGGAAGCTGCAACCTGCAGCTGAGCTGCTTTGGGTCTGTCCACATCTGAGGGAGCCCCGGGGATCGCTAAGAGTGTGGTTTGTTTTGTTTTGTTTTGTTTTTTCAATTCTCTGCTTTTATATCCAGCCTTTTCCTCACCAGCCAAGAACAAAAGGTCCCAGGCAACACCTTGAGCTCAAATGACTTTTGGAAAGACCAGATCTGGTTTTGAAACTGCAGAGGCTGATTTCCAGGGTAAAACCGTGCAAAGTTGCATCAATCCAATCACCTGTTTTTATTTAAGCCCACTAGCTGAAATCATCCACCTAAGATAATAATTTCCAAGCCAATCTGGATTTGATTCAGATAAGACGACTGACTGGCAGGTTTGCCAACCTTTTCCTTGCACTGTTGGTTTTTTTTTTTTTCCCCTTTCACTGTGGCCCTTTCTGCATCTCTGAATGGGACCAGAAAAGGTCGGGGTGGTAGCAAGAGCTTTCCTCGCTTGGCCACAAAAATGAGAAGAACTCCTTCCTCATCTTCCAGTCTCCCGGCACAGGAGAGCATGAATGCATTTCATCTAAACAATTCTGTTTTGGACAGTTTCCCCCAACTGATTCAGACCTGGGAGAGCTAAGCAGAGCCAGGCAGGAACCCCCATGCCAAAGTCGACATTGTTTCACCCCTGTACCTAGGCCAGCTTTGGCCCGTGCTCTTTTGAAATTCACCCCTCGTTGACTCAGAGTGGCGGAGATGCTCTTGGTGAGGAAGGTGCTTTCTGTCCTGCACAGCTACGAGCAAAGGAAATTAAGCAGCATCTCTCCCAGCACTGGCTGCACCCGAAGCCTCCCACTAATTTCTTTCTCCATCTCTATAACCCTTTTGCTCCTGTATCAGGGGAGCTCTGACTCGCAGACATGCCGATTTTAAGGGTTTGCCAAGAAAATACCATGAGTTTCAGCAGGATGCTTCAGGGTCGTGGTGGGAGCTGAGCAACTTCGAGACCCAGGACTGTCTGATGCTCCCCATCAAGAGAAAGGGATGAAATATGGAGCGTTCAAGCTCCCTGGACAAAATGCTGCTTAAAAAGTCCAATAAAAATCACTGTGAGAAGAATTATGGTCCTGACCCCTAGAGGGGCTGACACCTGCCCCCACCACATCACCAAGGGATGGTACTGTCCTCAGTTCCCTCGGGGTCAGACAGGTCCGAGCAGGGGACAGCAGGAGCCGGAGGGCCCCGGGAACACCGTGATGGTGCAAGGAGACCCCGGCATGGCGAGAATGAAGCTCTAGACACAGGGTTTCATCTCAGGAACCAAGCTCGTTCCAGAAAAGGCTGCAAGAAGCCATGTCTGCGTCTCCTCTGCTGCCAAACTTCCACATTTGTTGGCAGAGCCTGTGACAAACCCGGTGGCATCGTGGCACGAGAGGCCTGCTCTGCCACTCCTGCTGCAGGCTGAGAACAGAGCGGGGTCGGGAGGCCACGCGGGGCGGGGAACAGACGCATCTTGGCGTGGAGTGTAAAAACCTCGGTGTTCCGAGGCCATGAACATTTAGTCTGCAAGTCCCTGCTAAATAGTGAAAAAGCTGGTACTTCATCTGTTGAGCTTTTGTATTTAAGTAATACTCAGGTTTATTATCACCTGGGGGAGGGTGAAAGCACTGAAAGGCCACAATAAGGTCTCCCCAGAGCCTTTTCTTCTCCAGGCTGAACACCCCCAACCTGCCCCTGCTCGGCTTCATGTTAGCTGGGACAGTCTCTATTCCCAATACTTCATTGTGACGGACTCGCCAAGCCTCACATCTCGTGTTGGCACCTAATTTATGAGGCAAAGCAGCAAAAGGGCTGAGCACCAGCGCCTGAGCTGGAAGCACGCTGGCTGGGGCAGGCTTTTGGTGTCTTCCTGTTCCGCTCAGCCCTGCAGACCAGCGGAGACACCTTACGAAGCACACGCGAAGCACTAGACAGAAATCTGAGGCTGTGAGATATTTCTTGCTCATACCAGCTTAAGAGAAAATACCAAAACACAAGAGTTGCTGCTGCTGGGTTTACAGGTGGCCGAACATGGCCTTAAAATCAGTCCCACAGAAAAGCCTGGGCTTCACCTTCCCGTGACACAGGGGACCAAAGTCCCTTTGCTCGCCGGGTTTCCATCCCTGAGGAGCTCCTGAGCACACAGCAACACCCGCAGCGGAGTGAGAAGTCCCGCCACGGGACGAGCCTTGGTTCAGAGTTCAGTTCACGGTGACGCCCATCACTTCTAGTGCAAAATCCTTAATTTATGAACCTTCCTACACTGGTGAGACAAAAGTAAACAGCCTTTACACCCCATGTCCCTCACAGTCACAGTGCTGCTCAAATAACCCAGGAATCTGCAGGCGGGGGGACAAGCCGGACATGAGACACGTCACTGTAACGTACACAGGTCACATCAGCACCTAAGGTTGCTTAGCACAAGAAATACACAGATCTAGGCAAATAAAGGAAATGCTCATATGCAGCAGTAAGAAACACTCAGGGTATTTTTTCTCTTTTGGAGGATTTTTGGTTCTTCAGTCCTTCTCCAGCAGAAAAACTTGGCAGAACTGTTACTTCTTGAGAAGGTAACTGCTAAACTTTAATAATCAACCAGCAATGAGTCCTTATCTCTTTTCCGTGAAGTGTTGGTTCCATATTGGGTAACCCCTGTGTGCTTATAGATTTAACACCTTTGGGAAAAACTTTTTGCATTTTCTCTACATTCCCGTGTGCTCCTAGAAACACTGATATCTTGGGATGCAGCACTCTTGTTTCGAACACTCAGACATTTTGGGCAGAAAAGGAAACCGCTTGTTCAAGTGTAAACAACAGAATTTATGTATTAATTTAAGGCAATTTAATCTTAAGGCAGACAATTACTCAAAAGACATTTACCATCGAGACGATTTTAAAAAAGAGACAACGTACCTGCAGGCTCCTCCGTGCTGCTGGCGGTGGTGGGGGGGGGAGCGGCAGGGATCTCTGTGCAGGACAGCGAGAAGCAGACAGGAAAGGAGAGCAGACAAAAAAAAAGGACGTATTATTCCAGATCCCAAAGAGCCCGGTCCCTGCACACACCACATTTTCCCTTCCAAGCCACGTCTACCAGCAAGGGTTGTTTCCCAACTATGTCCTCCAGCAAGGAGCCCTGCAAGAGCCTCAGAAACTGGCACACCAGGACCAGACCCTCTGGGGAACTGGGCCCCCCAAGAGGGTGTGGGAAAGGATTTTTAAACCAAAAATTTTAGCTGGTGGCTAAAAATAAAAAAAGATACACACAGACAGATAACTGATATAGTGTCCCAGCCACAAATGCTTATGGTGCCCAGACACAACCTGCTGCAGTTGCTGGGTCCTTGTTTGCACCCCAAGATGAGGGATGCTCTTGCAGGGGCTGGTGGGTGCACAGGGTGGTGTGACCAGCAATGGGAATGTCGCTGCCTCTCCCTGTGCCTGGGTTGTCCCTTCCAGCTGCTGTCTCCATCCAAGTCTGAGGCAGCGCTACCACCCCTCTTGTGGCAGATAGAATGCAGGCAAAGTGTTGCATCTATCTGCCGGGATGCAAGTGTTTTGTCACACATTTCAAGGAAACACAAATTTATCTGGTGCCAATGCAATAGTCCCTGGTTTTGATTTGGGGCTGGCTTTGCATAGCTGAAACCACATCATGTTCTGGATCTTCATGCCCAAGTCTGACCATGCTTGTTGATGTTAAAAAGGATGGACAGCAGATTAAGGACATTTTATGGTCACAACTTTGGCAAGATGATATCTTTTCCCCAGTGCACATCTGCAGCTCTCATTCATAACATCTTCTGCACATTTAGGGTACAGTGCTGCCATTTCTGTGCGTCCCTGGGAATCCTGGTGGGGGAACACCCTACAAGCCCATTTTGAAAGTGGAATTTAGGCATGAACTGGGGATCAGCGTCCGCCTCCTTCTGCTTTTGCTCTCAGGAACCCACCTTGCCACGGAGGCAGGGTTTGCTGGGGTCTGCCTGCATTGCAGTGAAAACAGCTCATAGGGCTGCAGCCCAATTAGCATTAAATGACATTTTGAGTCGTTCACCCTCATGCAATCAAACACAGGCACAAACCCATGTGAAACACAGGGTGCATAGTCACGCAGTACCTGAACAGCCAGCACAGCCATCCCGAAGCTGGCGGCTGGACAGGTGCTGGTGCCTGCTGACCTGGGCTGCAGTGCGGACAGACCCCACTGGAGTCTTGTTCGTTCCCCACAAGGTGATTTTTGCAGGACTATAAATCTTTGGGACAAGAAAAAAACTAAGCAGTGGTAAATCAGAGAGCAACTGCTCTTGCAGACAAGGTGGATAGTCCCTCCTAGCTGGGGTATGCCTGTGTCCTCCCAGTGCCAGCCATGGGTAGGGATGGAGAGCAAGTGTCCCCCACTACTCATGTATAAAATATGCGTGAACTACATCCCCCTCCACACATAGGATATGCTGACTGACACTTTTCAAAGTTGAAAATATGCTGGTTTGGGTTTTTCTAGAATGAGAGAATTGTGAGTTGCTCATATCCCCACTTGAATTGCTTTAACATCATACGTGCAGACCAAACTTCCAACAACTGCACAGAAGCTTGGTAGTCAGGCCAGAGCAATACTTGAAAAATGTTTCAACCAAATATTGTGGGCCCTTGGAAAGGGCGTTTTGCTGTGACACAGAAGTAAGGGGCTCTCGTGGGTGCTGGAACAGCGGCTGGGTTGCAGGGCCAAGGCAGGGCAGCCTCGAGCACGCGGGGTCGGCAGCTGGCAAGAGCACAGTCCGGCTCCAAACACTTGGATCGTGTTGAAATTCTGTGTCTGTCTTTATTTAGTGCAATGAATCCCAAGGGAGGTGATGCAAGGAACAATTTACCCTCTGATTTACCATGGCCCTGGGGAATGATTAATGATAAACCTTTGCGCATACTTGCTGCAGAGCATACCGGAGCCATGACTGTAGCATCTTGGGGAAACAAGCATCTGGTTTAAGCTCTTGCTGTCCCATTGCGACATGGGGAAGAATGAATCTCAAGTGACCAAAAACCACCCTGGAATGTATGATTTTTTTCAGCAGGAGAAGGTGGAGAAAGGGTATCTGCCCTATAATTTGGCAATGGCCATCCTGAGAGGCAGATGCTGCAAGGGGACAGTGTGGGAGCAGACTGGGGGTTCCCAACAAAGACTTGATTCTTACAACCTTTACTTTTCCTTTCCCATTGGACGCTTTTTTTCCTTTTGGCAGCAGAGAGTCAACCTCAAGAGGAGCAGCCTGTGCCAACCACTGTAATTCTGATGCTTCATTTTGTTAGGGCAGGTGGAGATGTCTCTTGCAAGGTGCATGAGCTACCGAATGATCCAACAACAGCAAAACCAACAGGCAGCAGAGAGGCTAAAACGTGCCCTGCCTGGGCAGTGAGTGCTTGATGGGACCAAGTGGAGATGTGGATGTTTGCAGAGCAAATGCTGCACCAGAGAGGCTTTGAGAGCTGCACCTGGTGCTTGGTGCTGTTGTTTTAGGAGCAGAGGATGGGAGAAGCCGGAAGGCAAATTAAAAAGCAAACAGTAAACCAGCCCATGTTTCTGAGTGAGTTGTGTGAGTGTAAGATTCCCTTTAGCAAGGCAGGTGTTATCAGCTGCATTACAGTGTTGGCAGCTCCATCAAACCAGCAGCTCCTCTGATTTGAGCTCTATGCCAGTTAAGCACAGCCTGATTTTGGACAGAAAAATCTGTTTGTAGCAATTTGCCTCAAGCATCCAGACCTGATGTACCCCAAAGCCAATGTGCTCTCAGGGCACCTCAGCTCTCCAAAGCAAAACCACAGCTTTCCTTAGGGTTACTGGCAAACTGGGTTGTAGCTGCACTCACACAACCTACCCAACATGGTGGGTGAGCTACCTGGAAGATAGGGAGTGAATTTTGGATTATATGCAGTGTGCCTGGCAGGGGTACCCAGGCAGCTCTGTCCCACAAGCTGTTGGCATGTATTCCATGGGGTTAGTAGCCACCCTGGCTGGGCAGCAGTTCCTGCAGGGTTATAAAGGTTAATATCTCTAATCTACAGACATCAAAAGAGCAATCCACGTACTTATGCAGGGAGCAATGGGAGAGCGGCTTTGCTGGTAGCCTTTGGCGCATCGGTTGCACGTGATGCCGGTGACTCCGTCTTTACAGGGACATTGGCCTGTGGTTTGGTTACAGGTTTGGCCGGCGGCGCCCACGGGATGGCAATCACACTCTGTGGGGGGAACACACAACAGGAGGGTCAGGGGAGAGGACAGAGGGTGCAGGCAGCATCACAGGGTCATTGGGAAGCAGGGAGGGAACCATGGGTTGCCAGCAGCTCTCTTGGCACGAATTCACCTTCTCCGCAGTCGGTGCTGGACCTCCGGCACATGTCCTGTCCAGCCAGTGACCACACTGACCTGAAACAGAGGTGGCATTTGGCCGAGGGGGTGTACATGGGTGTCACTTGGTTGCAGAGGGCGCAGCACTGGAGAGGGGATGGTCCAGCCACAGCCTGTCCTGTTGCAGAGATGGAACTGCAGCCAGGACACCTCATCCAGGACATCTCATCCAGGACATGAGCGGATGCTCTTGGCTCTACAGATTAAGGGCAGTAGCGTGGGGTGTCCAAGACCCTGCTCGAGGACACCCACGTGTACATGCTGCAACCATCTCATCCAACAGATGCTGTGACCAAGAAAGAGTTTGCCAGACTGGAAGAGGACAGGAATGGGAAAGGCAGCAATACTGGGATGACCCCAGGAGCCGCAGCACGTGCTGCCCCACCCCAGCCGGCTTCAACCCCCCTGGGCTCCTGGAGCAGTGGCAGGGCTGTAAGGAAGAGGTAAAAAAATCAAAGAATGTTTCACCACTCTTTCAGCACACGAGATCTCAGGCAGGAAGTAATTGCTTTCAGAGAAGCTGGGAATTCATTTCACGTGCACTACCAAAAAAAAACCAAACAAAAAAACCACAAACCGCCCCCCCCAAACCCACCACCCTTCTTTCAGGGCTTTTGCTTGAGCCCTTCCCCGCTGAGCAGCATCCCTGGCAGCTGGCACAGCGGGTGCAGGAAGGAAATGCCCTTGTGGGATGCGGGCAGGCTGGAGGACCTGCTCTTCCCAACCAGATGGATGGAGTCTTGACGGCAGAGCTGGGCAGATGTGAAGGGTTTGGCAGGGGATGTAAATACTGCACTTGAAATCATTCACCATCTCATTTCCCACAGTGGGACTTACCGGCGCAGCTGCTTGGTAAAAAAAAAAAAAAAAAGAAAAAGCAAGCATCGGGGCTTGTTATCGTCACTGCTCCGAAAGGATTACGGCCTCGCACATTTGTTAACAGCCCTGATTTCTAAGAGCTGCAAGCGCCGTGCCAGACTGCGGTCTGCCCCTGCTGAGCGGTGGCAGGGAAGGCAGGAAAGTTTTCCTGCTCTTGTGCCACATCCTTGGGAAGGAGCCAGGCAGAGCCCTCGCTGGCAGCACTGATCCTGCTCCCCTTCTGCCCCTCAGGGAGCTGCCTGCCAGAAAGAGGGTTTGGGGGAAAACCTGCCCCACTGGCCAAAACCTGGAGGGGGTTGCTCTGGGGGTCAGGACAGGACGTCTCTGTGGGCTCCAGTGGCTGGGCTTGGCTTTCAAACAGCCCCAAATCCCCCAGACTGAGCAGATTGCTCCCACGAGGATTTGTCCTGGACCCTCCAATGCTTCTTGGCTAGTCTTTCACCCCACTGGCTTCTCTCGCCCCCCGGCATATTTCGGCCCACCCGAAATATGGGGACAACAGATCACATCCAGCGCTCATTTGTGTCAGGTGTGGAGGTTTTGGTGTGTGGCTGGAGCTTCTCTCCAACCTGCCCCAGCACCACCTTGCTCCCTCCACCAGCATTCCCCAGTTTGACCTGCACCGGGCAGCAGCTCCCGGTCTGCTCCCACCCAACAGGGTTTGAATGGTGCCTGGAGCTCCCCTGCACTGGGATGTCCCCATGTCCCTGCATGGTTCACCCCATTCCCACGCGCCCACCCAGAACACGAGCAAACTGCCACCGTTCCCTGGCTCTGCCAGCACTGGATGGGAAAAGACTGAGCCTTCCCAAAACCCCATGATTTTTCGCATGGGATGGAGAAAGAAAAGCAACAACAACAATTAAAAAAAAAACCAGCAACAACAAAACTTTTGCTTCTTTTCTCCTTCTTCTCTAATGCTTCTGATTTGGGGATTTGGTGGTTTTTCCCCTCCACCTTCAGCTGTCCCTGGGAACCAGCCATTTGCAAACCTGCCTGTAGTGGAAAACTTTCTATTAATCAAACCCAGTTTTGATCAGAAACGATTTAACAGCTCTGTTGTAACATTAAATTGGTGTGGCTGGTGATGAGCACAGAGAGCAGAGTGACGTTTCAATGGGAAAACCTGCAGACTGCAGCCCCAAGGGATGGCTCCAGTATTGCTGGGGCAGAGGAAATAAAAATATATTAAGCAAGAGCCTGAAGAAGGAACAGAGTGAAAGAAGAGCAGAGAGGCAGGAGTTAACATGAAAAGAAACAAATCAGGGAAGGGTTACACAAGAAGAGGCAAAGGGCAGGAGGATGGGGAGGAACATGCCTCCTGTTTCAGGCGTCCCCAGAGCTGGTTTGCAAACCCCCATCCTGTGAGTAATTCTCCCCCATGTGAAGGCACTGCACTGGTTTCAGTGGGCTGGCTTGGACAGGAGAGGGGAAAAAAGTCTTTGTGATGAGTAAGATTTACAGAATCAGGCTCTCGGAGGAGGGGCTGCAGAGCACAGAGCTCTCTTTTGGACACCACATAAATAAATAGCGATGCTGCTGCTTCCTTCCCTCATGAGGTAATGCCTCAGCACAGCGTGTCCGAAGCTGCCGTGGTTATTTTTACAGCCGTATCTGTCTGAGGTTGTCTGTTCTCTCCCCTGAGGGCTCTGCAGCCCAAGTGGCAGCTGTGTCCCCATGGGCACGTGTGATGCACCCAAGGTTACAGAGTAGAGCGGTGTCGGAGGATGTGGGAATCACCAGTACTTGGTCCGGGACCTCAGCAGGAGGAACCTGCAGGTGATTTCTGATTGATACCTCCAACACGCCGTGGAGTAAATCCTCTCTGGGTGTAGGGATGTGCTTTCGGCCACCGGTCCCCAACTCTCGCAGCACAGGACGATGCCTCAGGTGGCAGCGCTCCAGTCCTCGAACACCTGATCCCATTTTGACTTTTCTGTCTTCCAGAAAACTCTCCAAATCAGCAGCAGGTCAGCCCTCCTGGTGTCGGGGGGCAGGAGGTGGGCTCAGCAGTGTCTGCAGATGTTTGCTGTCCCTGTCCCAGAGGAACTGAAGCAGTGCCAGCAATTAGGAACAATTAAAGGCAATTTGCAGTTCCCTGGCCAGTGCAAACACTTGCAGCCAGCAATTACAGGCTCTTCTCCTTCC
Organism: Caloenas nicobarica; assembly: GCF_036013445.1. NCBI lineage: Eukaryota > Metazoa > Chordata > Aves > Columbiformes > Columbidae > Caloenas > Caloenas nicobarica. The sequence goes on along the minus strand of NC_088262.1, from coordinate 12,296,084 downwards.
CCAGCCTTGGAGTACCTGGACTAGTGGTGGTTAATACTGATTTTTCTAGTATGGTTCAAACTCCTTTGGGTTGTAACCCCAACTAGAAGAAAGGCTGCACTAGAATGGCAAAGGGGATGTGATTGATGCAAACACCCCTTTGACACCCTCAGTGCCTTTCTGTTGGGAACATTTTTGTTCACAAAACATGTTCTCGTGCCTGGACTTCCCTGGGTGCAAGTGTTTGCCTGTCACCCGCCGCAGTGCCGAATATCAGCAGTTCTCTGTGCTGAGCAGAGACCAGGAGGCAGCAGAGTTAAGAAAACCTCACTGATCAGGAAAGGAGGGTGCCTGGGACTTTGTTAGAGATAATAAGGGGGATAACAGCTGATTTATCCTCTTTATCCTCAATGCCTTGCTTAAAAGGGTCACTCCAGAGAGAAGGATGCAGTGGTGCAGGGAGATGTGAGAGGAGCAAACAGGAATGATGATGGTGCAAGAAAACCATGTGTCTTTAGTCTGTTAGTTTACACAGCATCAGGGGGAGGGAAAGAACTGTCACGATTTAGTTCTTTCAGAAAATCTTTAAGAGAAATCTTCGCTGAGTGTCTGTGGCAGAGATGACCAGGAATTACTAGTGAAAAATGAACTTATTTCTGCTCAAAAACCTGGCTGTGGAGGAGAAAACAAGGAGCAGGAGTATATGGGGAGGTTTTAATGGGGAATGCGCGTAGCAAAGAGGGTGCCTCTGCCCAAAAATACTGATTTTTCTTATGTAATAGCCACGACCTGGAAAGCAGGGAGTTAACAGTGTTTCCAGGTGATCACCTTCAGCTTGGCTAGTCCAGAGACCATGCAGTTCTTTGGGAGACCTCTCCAGACTGGCCGAATGGGTAAGGAGGTTGCAGACAAAAACCAGCGCTCAGAAGGATGGATAATGGGAAAGAGGGAACAGGATGGCTCGTACAGGCTGAAGGGTCCCAATTAACTGCAGCCACTCCAGGAAAAGATCTGGGAGTCAATGAAACATCTGGCTGATTGCGATGGAGCTCTGAAGAGCGGTGAGATAGTAGGTTGCGTTATGAAAGGGGTAGAGAGTGACACTGAATATAATATCATGACACTATAGAAATCAATAGTACGTCCTCAGCTGGGAAAGCGGAGTGAAAGGCAGGGAGAGGCACCCATCTGAGGGCGAGGGAAAAGATTAGAAACGCTTTGCCAAGAGACGATGGAGGAATGCCAAGTAACGCACAGCACCGAGAAGGTCAGACAGGTGCTCCTCTTCACTGGTCCTCAAAATACAGGAACAAAGGGACATTCAAGGCATTTAAAAAGCAACCTTTTTCACTGATAAAAGGAAACGCTGCTTTGCAGCGCACATAATTAACTCGTAGAACTCATGTTACGAGACACCATGGCAAAGGCCCAACAGGATTAGATAGGCCTATGAATGAGAACATCTGTAGTTACATTAGCTGGGATTAATATATATACGGATATAAGCACTCCAAGCCAGCTACTGCCTGCAGTTAGTACGAGATTTACCCTGGGGATGTGCTATTGCAAAACTGCCTGTCCTGGAGTTTTAAATCTCTGTCTGAGGCTTCCAAGACAAGCCACTACTATATGCACGAATCTGCTGAGGCAAACCAACGCACAGGCAACGGTGCATTTCTCTGCTTCAGCTCAGATTCGGCTGGTTCAGGACTAAAAAAATACCCAAAAGCAAATGTTAGGATCGTGCGTGGAAGGATGTAAAATGCCCTGGAAAAGTGGTTGAACTTGTTGGGATGTCTCTGGCCCCCTGAAGGCTGACAAATAGCATGACAAAAATGCGAATATTTTTCCACCCCTGAATTTTGGTCGAAGGTATTCCCAGCTGCTAATCTTCCCCCACACACGTGTGTTGAAAGGTAAACAGAGGGATAAATCTCCAGGCTTAGCTCTCTTCAAGTGTGACCTTTTTTGAGAAGTTATCTGAAAGGACCTGCATTTTTTGAGAATTAGCATCTTCCTGTTTTCAGGGAAGCCGTTTCCTTGGGAGGTTTTCAGAAGGATGAAAAATCCATCTGACTGGACAACAAAAAAAGGCTTGATTTCACGGGGTGTCCAGATTTCCTCTTGTCACACTGTATCTGCAATGATAACATACGTTGTAGGGCTTCCAGATTTAAAAGCCCAAAGCATGACCGCTTTACATTACACTGTGGACTAAGCAGAAAAACATCAATGCATTAAACTGGAAAAAAACACCTTAATTTGCAATAGTCATTGATGAAGGTTCCTATATTGAGAAAGAACCTTCTTCAGGAAATCTCACTCAGTTTAAAGTATGAATTTAAGTCGCTCATAGCTACCATGCCTTAGGTACACATTTATATTCAACCATGCTTTTAAACGCTTTTCCAGGATCATGGCCAAAATTGCCTTCCTTTGGTTGCTTTCCTTCTTTCCTCTGAAGACTCCAACTGGAGTAAAAAATGTGGCTACAGAGGCTTTCTGCCGGAAAAAAATGCACCAAAATCAAGCTTCTTGCGCGGATGCTTTGATTCTGACAGTATTTTAAACAGCAAAATGTCAAAACAACTCAACTCAAATTTGCCTGTTGCTTCAGTAACGCAGCCTGCCTCATCCTGATGTAGTAAACATATTTCACTTAGTCTTATGTTTTAGTATTTAGAGGTATGGTTCAGATATTATTGCTTAAGCAAACTTCTTGTAGTTGTGGTTATCTTTTTCCTGTGTCTTGGGTAACTCGGGTACAGGCCAATTGTCCCCCTGTAGCTTTAGCCCCTCTCAGATGTGACCCCAGTCTTGGAGCTTTCCGAAGACCTGACCTGGACAGGGCTTTTTTAGCAGATTTGCTTCAAAACAAGCGGTGCCTCCTTCCTTTGGAGACCTACCCTGGTGATTTGTCCGTGGATGAGGAGGGTTGTGATCTGAGGTCTGTGCACCCGAGCAGTGCGGAGAGGTTCCTGCTGGCTCTGGGGATGGGATCCCGCAGGGATGGGTGGGAGTGCACTTAATGGCAGAGCATCTCCTCCACTGGTGGCACCTCCTGAAAATCCCACCGATTTATGCCACGGGGAAGAGAAACTGTGTTATTTAACATGTACCCACCCAGCCTGGCCCCAGCTAGTTTGCTAACCAGAAGCAGAGGTTGAAATGTCTCCATGTTAACTCTGAATACTAATAATGGCTTTAAATATTAACTGTTAACCGCTTTGCAACGAGATCGTCAGCTTGTCTGCGATATTGTGAACTGGATTTAGTTCTCCAAAGGATCGTGTTCACGCACAACGTCCCTCGGCACATTCTCTTGGAGATTTAAAGGTTTCTTGCCAGCAGAAAATGAATTCCCCCTTTTATCAGGCAAAGCCAAATAATCTCTTGGTGTTTCACAGCGTCCCTCCTCCTGCGCCGCTTCTCAGGGCTCTCCCGTTTCTTCCTCCCGAACTGGCACTCGGGGAAGCCAAGGGCTTTGGCGCCCTGTGGTTTGGGCCAAATTTCACAGATTAGACCTTGTCTTTGTCCTCTTCGTAACAAGTAACAGCCGGGGCCCACAAAGCCTCCACTGAGCAAGGGTCGCCGCTAATCCGGACGGGGCTTTGAGCCACAGTAATAAATCCACCTTTTGGGCAGGCGTGAGTGATAGAGACAATAAGACAATTATGGCAGCACTTTTCAAAACGCTTGAAAAACCTCTCGTTAAAAAAATTGTTAAAAATTCCCCTGTTATGTCGGAGCTCCACCTTTGGGGTGATTGCAGCAAAACCGCCCAGGGGGAGCGGTGAAGATGCTGAGACGCCCAGCGAGGAAGCGTTGGTGCTTCCTTCTCCCCAGTGTACCAGTAGGAGATGGGTTTTGTCGTGGAGGATGTCACCCCTTTTATTTTTCCATTGAAAAATGTCAAGTCTGGTCAAAAACCCCCAGGGGCAGCTCTGGCAGCAGCTGTGGGGTAACAGCCCCTGGGCAGCTCTAAAGCAAAATAGGGCTCAACCTGCTCTCATGGGAGACATTGCACGAGAAAGAGTGGGCTCGAAAAGGCTTTTATTGAGGAAAAAATAAAAAAAAGTCAAAGTTTTTCTCCTCCTGATGCATTTTTAGCCTGGCTCCTGAGGAAATGAGGTTCCTACAAGCATATTCTCCAACTAATAATACTACAATCAAGTCTGGGAGTGTAGCAAAAGTCTCAGAGATAATGAGGTTGCCACGAGCTTCACAAAATCAGGCAGCTGGGTAGATGAGAGAGAAACCCAAGGAAAGCTCCGCAGAAGGGGATCCCTTCGATGTGCACAGCCCTTACCAGACACTAAAGCATCCGCAGAATCTCCCTGACACCCCAAGTGTCTGCAAAAAAAATCACAGTTGGAGCTCCGGGGGCACAAATCCAGGCCACTGCTTTGTGATGCTCTGAGAAGTGTACGTCTAACTGGAAAAGACAACTTTTTCTACGAGAAAAAAAGCCCCTTTTTTTAGTATGCCTAAAATCAGAACAGGGTGCATGGGTGAGCAGGACTGAACTTTGTTTTAATGTTCGGGACCTGGGAGCCTGGAGGATTTTTCACCCTCGAGAACTGATCTGAAGCAGAAAATTATCTCAAGAGTTTGAAAATATTCATGGAGAAGGCAAATGATTCCTTTTCTTTCCTCTGTCTAGAAGATACACAAAGGTCTGGCTACGCAAATGAATTTAGTAATTTCTGTTCTTAGTCTGAGACTTGTGATGGAGAACTAAGTTTTAGTCTTTCTTCTTTTTCTTCTTCTTGTATTTTTTTTAATAATAGGGTGCAAATTCCTCTCTATTGTGTCATACTCTGCCACTTCTGAAAAACCGCAGTCCAAACCTGCTCTTCAGAATTGCTTATGGATGTATTTCTGCTGAAATAACAAACCCGAACTGCGGTACTGAAGGTGGTTGGCCCCAAATTTCCCCAATAAAATTCTGCTCAAGCACCATCCTTGCAAGGATGGGATTTTTCAGAAATGCAGGGAGGTCCAATCAGGCAGCAAAAACATGCCTGGGTGGGAGCAATACGTGAAATGATTGACCTTCCTGGAGCTTGAAGACACCTGCAGCTTAAGGAAGTTTTTGGCACGGAGGTGATTGTACTCTGATCTTATCACCAGGCACAGACAAACTTTTCTCTTTTTTTCCTCTACTTTTAAAAATTTTCTTTCCCCCCCTCCCCCTTTTTTTTTTTTTTTGCTTTAGGTTAATGACTTTCTAAGCAAATTTCTGGAGACTGTAGCAGACCAGGGGCCCCAGCACCCTGCCAGCCCCGCGAGGGTTGTCCCACCAGTCCTCCGTGCTCTCTCCGAGCATCCAGGTTTCAATCTCAGACTGCCTAAAACATCTTCCACGGAATGAAAATATCTGTTTAAATACTGCTGTATCGTGGGAGGTGGCCAGGAGGGAGCCAGAGGGAGGAGAAAGTCGGCAATGAGTGTCTGGGAAGAGCAGACAGCAGGATTTTACCCTCGTCCTGCTTAATTTTCACCGAAGTGGAGATCAGCTCCAGGACTGGAGCACTTCTAGGGGCAGATACACAGAGGAGCAAAGAGTCTGACCGCTTCCGATCACCAGTGGCTACAAACGTGAAACTGGAACGTGGGATCTGTGGTCCCTAAATGTGCATCTTATCCCCAGGTGCTGTGGGGAGGTGGTAGAGCTGTCCTGGGCTGGGGAAAGGGCTCCGCAGGGCTCCCACATGTGGGTTGTTCCTCACTGATGGCCAGAAACATCGATCAGACTTAATTAGACATCCTTGGAACTGGAAGGGAGAGCAGGATGAAGGCTGGCACACGGAGCCACGCTTGGCTTGAAACAATTGGAAAGTGTCTCAGTCGCTGGGTTTGCCACAGGAATATTCCACTGCTGTGACACAGCAAACCCTGCCCGCTCTGGCTCCCACAGAAGTGGATGCTTAATCTGATGTAGCTGCTCATATGTCATTGAAATTGTGGATGTTTAAAAGCTGGCATGGCCAGGTAGACATCTTGCATTGAGCTCAAGTCTTTGTTAAAAAAAAAAAAAAAAAAAAAAAAAAAATCACTCCTTTTCCATTTTTTCACACTACAAACTCAAAACCGTTTAAGAGTTTCTGTAATAATCATGTCCCTTCTTTGCTTTGGGACCCTTCCAGCCTGAGCGGGTGGATGGCGCAGCTCTGCCCTGGGTCCTGGAGGTGCCATGGAGGTGGTGACACTTGGTGACAAAGGCACTCAAGCCTCTGGTGCTGCCCCAGGGCACTTCCACATAGCAGCCCATCTGCATGGGACAGCTTAAAGCTGCATGTCTATAAACTTTTTCTGACTGGTTTGTGCCTGCCTGGGGGTTGCTGATGACAAGTTTGAGATGTAGAAACCATAAATCAGTGCTCAGCACTTGGAATAATATCTATATAAAGAATTATGAGGCCTTGGGGAAGGGGGTGACTGAGGCATAGCCACTAACAAATGCAGTCTAGAAATACAGCGAGAAAACTGTTCTTGCAGTGGTGGAAGGGCATGCTCTGTGGGGAAAATAGTCTGTGTTGGGCAGATCAATGCCTTGAACATTCGGACTTTCTCCAGTGATGTGATTTCTCAGAGGTGACCAAGCCTGGACACAAGAACTCAACCCAAGCCCTGCCAGCACTATGGGTTGACTCATTTCTCATCTAAATGGTGGCTCCAACTGGTCTTCAAAGAGGAAGAAAAGCAAAAAAGGGAGTTTGATAATTAAGGACGACTCCCTGGGGGGAATTAATAGAAAGTATTGCTTTGGACTTCGCCTTGTGAAACCACAAATGAGCTGGACTAGAGATGGGCATCAAAATGAGATTGCTTTGGGGAGAGGAACATCTCTCTTAGGATGCACTCGACCTCCTAAGGTGGACACCAAGGCCAGATCTCCTGCACTGATGCCCAGCAGTGACGAGGTCCCTACAGTGACAGGAGGGGCCCCTGTGGGAGCTAGTGCTTGCTGGGGACAAGGAGAGGTTTGGGACAGGAGCCCTGCCGGTGGCCCTGCTGCCCCAGGGAGCCCTGGTTTGGGGGTTTCAGCTAGGCCATCCCTATGGCTTGGGGATGTGTGAACTGGGGACCGTGGTGGCCCGGGACAGCTCCAAGGCCAGAGGGGTGCTGACCACACCAAAAACCTGCAAAGATGGACGGGCTGGTCTTCCTGCCTTACGCTGGGACGTGGCCCGTGGGACACCAACGTGGGACACCGACGTGGGACACCAGTGTGCCAGTGGCAGCCGGCCCATGCTCAGGCTCTGTCATCTGATGTGGATTTTACCCCGGCTGCCTCCTGCACCCCAGCTTCTCCGTGGGGCTCCAGGAAGAGGTTCCATCTCCCCGGCTTCAAAAGGAGCTCTGTGCTCTAAGCTGGTCATGCAGCTCCCTCTATAGTCAGTGGAGAGAGACAGGGACTCTTCCCACTGTCCCTGTCACCAGGGGCTCTGTTCCCCTCTCCGGGCAGCACAAGGAGCCAAAGGGGTTCAGCTGCATTAGTCCCCCACACCCCAAATGCCTGCAGCTGGCTGGGAAGAAAATCTGCATCTGCATCCATGAAATTGAGGAGTGGAGCCTGAGCCCGTGGGGATGGCACTCACCTGTCTCTGCTTGGACCCAAACTGTCTCCCAAAAGCAAAGGTCGAAGTCTGGAGCCTCTGCGGGTACAAGCCGGGATGGGGAGGTAGGCTGGGAGTGCTTTTATTTTTGCACAAGTTATTAAATAATCCTCCAACGTGGATAGAAAAATCTGCCAGGCTTGGCATGGGCACGGGGCTGCAATGGCACAGGGCAGGCAATCCCATTTTTTTTACCAAAGCACTAAGTCCTAATGAATATGACCTTGCGAGGGGCCAAATCCTGCCCCTCCATAATGGGGTTTACACTGTCAGCCACAGCACAAGTGCATTCATAACACGTATCATTTGTCATCTTTTCATCAAAAGCTGTGTAAATCCTTTCCCCGAAGTGCAGAGTTGTTTTACAGCCAGGCTGTGAAATCCTGCAGAGTCTCCGTTCCAATAGAACCACATTAGTGCCAATAATCTGGCAAATATCAGGAGTGAATTTAATCAAAAGATCAGGGCCCTGATTTACAGCGGCCCGCGACAGAGTGGAGCAGATGGAGGTTTGCAGGACCCAGATGTGGAATTTCACTTGCAACATCACTTGGAGCAGAGGGAAAGCAGAAGGAATGGGCAGCAGGGCTTCGGCATTCACTCTCACAAAAATTAGCAAGAAAAGAGGAACAATTCACCCTTGTTCTGAGTTTTTGAAGGTGAAAATGCAAAATTTCTTATCTCTGGGGTTTTGTTCTCTGTCGGGATAGCCCAAACAACTCCTGGCTGTGTGCAGCACCCAGGGTTTTGATCTGTCATCAAGTCCTTTGCCCGTGGTTTGCAGACTTCATGCCGTGCTCTGCGACAGGGCACCTCTGATCACTGACAATTTTCTTGCTTTCCTCTTTTTTTGCAAGAAAATAAATGGAAGCAAATGCACAGGAAAGGAACATGGCATGGCTGAATCACTCTTAGCCATCAGGGTGAAAGTCATCCTTAAAGCCCAGCTTCTTATGCCTTCACCTCTGCTGCTAAGACAACTTCAAATCACTAAAATAACCTTTAATTAAAAATTATTATAGATTTGGCTATTAAAAAAACCAACAGCTTCACTCTCTGTTCACCTCTCACTGCCTGAGCCTCACACCCTGCCCTGCAACACGTGCAAAAGTTTGGAGCACTTTCTCTTTCTCCAGGTTAAAAAAAGGTAGATATTGTGCAAAAAGAAAGTAGACACTGTGCAAAAAAAAAGTAGGCATTGTGCAAACATTTCAGCAGTGTGATATTTTTGCATAAATACCAAAACCAACCATTCAAAATAATGCAACTCCTGCCTCTGTAATTTTCTGGCGTTAGATGCATTATGAATTGAGGAACATAGGATGGAGTGAGAGATGAGAAACACAAGTGAGAGGAAAGGCAGGATGGGTCTTTTAGGCTGAATTAATGAAGCTGGATTAATACAAACACATCTTCAGCAGCTCTTTCATGGAACTTTTACTGCGAGTTTGCCCAAGCTCTCGCAGGCTTAGAGGCTGGGTAAGTGTGCTGCATTCTTTACGGGCTCACGAGGCACTGGTGCTCTATTATCTGCATTTTTGCTCTTTTATATTCATTTGTTTAAATGTGTTACATGTGGGATATGAACGGAGCAATGCGATGGCAGAAAGAACCAGGTCTTATAGAGAAAACACAATCCACTGGGTGAGATGGGACATCAGGCAGTTGTGAGGGAGATGGCAGATGCTACAGGATGGTTAATTCCTTAATTCTAAACACACTTGGCCAAGATGAGACTCTGGGAGACCCTTGCCCATCGGCAGATGGCTTGGTGAGATTATAAATTAATTTGTTATCAATGGAGAAATGGCTGAAGTTGTTAGATGATAGGGTTTGTTTTTTAAAAATGCCTGTTTTCAACAATTATTTCAGAACAGTCCCTGAATGGGGGGAAAAAAAAGAGAGGGAACGTAAAATCCCCTGTGTCATAAACAGCTCAGGAAAGAGTGTTTTCAAAGGAATGCCTTTGCTGTAGGAAACTTCATTTTGCCCCTTTTGTATAGGACGATGGATTACGCCAACAATAAACCATTGAAGCTACTGTGAAATTGTGCTAATAGCCTGCGAGTCGGGGAGCTGTTCATGCAGCAGCATATTTATTACATACCTTTGTATCTGTTAGCTCTAATAGCCACATTTTTGTTATAAACTGTGGGGGGTTGGAGAAGTATTTAAATTTGGTGATCTCAAATTTCAAGAGCGGGAGCGATTTGGGAAGGCAGGGGGATGAGAAAAGGACAATTGCAAAGAGAATTTAATAGAGTGAATGACCCAGCAACTGAGAAATTCAGAATTAAAATGTTGCTGCGAAGGCCATTGTGCATCTTCCTGGGTGCTCGCTTGGGGAAACTGAGGCACGGCACGGCTCTGAGGTTTCCCTCCTGCAGGTACCACCTGGCTGTGATTTTTGGGTAAGACCTCCAGCTGAGCATCTCCTCCCTGCTCTGTGCTCCCTGTGCTGATCCCAGGGGACTGGAATCCCTACGGATGCACCGTGACAGCGAAAGAGCTCCCTGCTCCCCCAAATCCCACCACATCCCCAGGGTCACCCATGCTGGGGAGGCAGCTGGGATGAACCAGAGCCATGGGAAGGAGTTTGCTGTGCTTGGAGAGGGGTGGGAATCCCTCTCTTCTCCCCAGCACTCCGAAACCCTTTCTGGGGAGCAGGAAGGTAAATAAGAATCAGGCTCTGGACATCACCTGTGAGCACCCCACTGCCTGGGGGATGGATGCTTCCCCACATCCCTGCCCGGCCCCGCTTGAGGAGAGCCCACGCCTTCACAATTTCCCTTTGTTTGCTCAACCTAATGTGCTGTTACTTCGGTACAACGTGACTGTGAAAGCAGAACTATTAATTTTATTGCAAGACATAACCACTCAGGACTGTGGGGCAAGACATGGCCGGCAGCCCGCTGCCGGGGCGGGTGTCCAGCCGGGACGCTGGGTGCTGGGCACCGGGTGGAAGAGGCTCAGCCCCCCTGCGCCCCTCTCTTCTGCCTCCTCAGACCCTGGAGCAGCAGCTCCTCTCTCCCAGAGCCATGGGCTGGGTTTACGTCCCACCAGCCCAAGCTTCAGATGAAGCTGGAGCTTGTTAGCAGCCGCAGCACATGGCGGATCGAAAATATCTCATTGAAATAGTTTTTGCAAGATGAAAAAAAAAAGGGGGGACTAGGGCCATCTAAAGAAGTAATTTCTTTTTCTTCTTTGGCAAAGTGTCTGTTTTCAGTGGGCGGGGCGGGGGTGGGGAATGTATTTTCATTAAAAAATTGAAAATGCTGAACACTCAAAGCTTTCCAGCCACAAATACCCAGCTTGGGCCAAAATGCTTTCCATTTCTTGTTGAAATGATTCTTTAGAGAGAAAAGAGCTGAAGCTTTCTGCAGGAAACCACAGCATCTTCTAATATGGGTTGTGAATGTTTGCTTGATTCTTTTTTTTTTAGCTGCAACACAGGTCAGGATTTACATCTCTTCTAGCAGAGAGAGGAGAGTTAAAAGAGTTCCTTTGCAAGATTTGCTCTTATTGCTGCTCCCACCTTGGCTGAAGCTCCGCTCACCATCACATCTGCCACAGGAGAGGAAACCTCAAAAACCCCAGTTAGCTGGGCTCAAAATTATTTCCCATTTTACTCCTCTCACCTCATCCTGAGGAGTGAAATGTTTTGTGCATGGGCTAAGCGCTGCCGGTGAGGGTGGGAGGAGGAGACGGGCGTTTGGAGGAGTCCGATTTACAGATGCTACATCTGACCCTGTACCTGGGATTTTGTGCAACTCAGCCCTTACATATGCAATGACCGAGTCAGCTGTGGTTATTGGTGCTGATGAAGCACAATGTATAAGTGATAGAACCTGAAATAATTTAAAGGTGTCCTCAGCAGTGAGGACTTTTTTATTTCAGTGGTTTTGTCCTCACCATGAGGCTGGGGAGACCAGAGAGAGGTGATGGCAGAGAACATGAGGGCAAGAAAAATCATTTCAGGGGCTTGGTCTGGGAGAGGGAGGAGCAGGAGGAGTCGTTTAGAGCAAGAGCTGTGAGAGCAGGAGCAGCAGAAAGGGGTTGGAGTGGTGCCCAGAGAGGTGGGCATCCCTGGAGATGTCCCCATCCCTGGAGACATCCCAGGGCAGGCTGGATGGGGCTCTGAGAAACCTGAGCTGGGTGCAAATGTCCGATGAGCTCTGAAGGTCCCTTCCAACCCAAACTATTCTATGACTCTATAAGAAGGAGCCATGAGGTCCCAGCCATCCCACTCCGGCCCTGGTACCTTTGCAGGCCTTGCGGTGGGAGATGGGCTTGCTGAGGTCGCGGTAGAAGCCTTCCTTGCAGTAGTGGCAGTGCCGTCCCGCCGTGTTGTGCCGGCAGTTCAGGCAGACGCCACCGCTCTTGCGCCCTGACAGCTTGTAGAGCTCCATGTTGAAGCGGCACCGCCGGGCGTGGAGGTTGCAGTTACAGGCTGTGAGAGGCAAAGAGCAGAGACCATCAGCATCTGTGCCCGGTCACAGAGATGCCAACCCCAGGGCTGACCGCGTGCCTGGGTCCTGCCCGGGGTGCCCCACTGTATGGAGGTGTCACAGGATGGGATGCTCTGGTGGCACCTCTGGCTATGAGAAGCCAACCGCTAACCCACACCCCCTCCTTGATCAGGGCTATGTGGTGAGTCCAGCTTTTTTGAAGGGAAGATGAGGTCACCAAGAGCTTGTTTCACCATCATGATTTGCAACAAATATGCCTTTTGCCTCTCCCTACTCTTAATGTGAATTAGAGGCTGGGTGCAGGCAGGGCTGTGTGGGCAGGGAGCCCATCCCTGGTTGGGAAACAGCAACGTACAACCCCCCAGCTGCTCCCCCAGCTTTGTCACAAGCACTGTACCCCATGCAAGCACTGCTCATATCCCTTCTGACCCACTCCCACATTGGGGTGCTTCATATCGTGCTATTGCTTGGTATAAAGCCCCCGCCCCGAATACTGCAAACCCCTCACTTCCCAGCACCCCAGGAGCCCTCTCTGTCTGTCCCCAGGAAAAGGGGGTTTCCAACGTCACCTGCTCAACTTTCCCAGTATTCCCACTCTCACCAGTTCTGACACACATGAGCGTTTGAACTCCAAACATCATTTTAAGACCTCCCTAGCTTCCTTGACTTTTCCTTCCTGTACTCGGTACCCACAGCACAAGGCTCTGTGAACGCCCCGAACAGGTGGATAAAACCTCACCCCTGCCTCCACATCTCCATCCCACCACTGAGACAGGGTCAGCCTGACACCCAGTTAGTCAAACACCAAAAAGTCCCCGTCTGCTTTGATTGCATGTGCTGTGACGGAACCTGCCGGGAGATGTCCAATTCCTCCACCATATGCAGCCTAATGTCAACACAGGACTATTTTAACAAGGGGCCTTTGCAAAAGACAACTTAAGGACTTCAAAAGCTCAACCCCTTGCCTGCCTCTCCCCAGGGCTGTCATGGGAACATCAAGAAGCAGTTGCCGGGGCTCTGTGCTTTACCGAGAATTTTATAGCTTGTTTTCTTTCCCCTTTGCTTTTATTTGCTCTTCACTCCTGAACAATGCATCTGTGCAATGCCAACCCACAACTGGGCCTCTCGCCTCGGCATGAAGGTGTCACGGCTCTGGGTTTGTCACCTTCCTTTAGAGCAGAGACATCTTAATCCCTTATTCCTTCCTGTTTACCTTATGGTTCTTGCCCAAGACAAAGACATGCTATATTTGCTTAATTATCAAATTTCAGCCCAGAAAATTACAGCACAGTTCCGGATTATTTATCAGGAACAATCCCCAGCTGAAAGCAAAGGGGAGAGCAAAATCCTCCAGACACGTCCGACCAGCGGGATGAAGATTGCTCTTGCTGTGCTTTGCAATCCGAATTACTCTGGCCGACGTGGTGAGGTCCAACCTCACGTCCCCACCAGACACTGGCAGAGCAGGAGAAGCAGCCACCAACGTGCTAATGGTGGCAAGAGCGGCCGGAGAGCGGTTCGCCAGCCATGAGAAAGTGAGATTCCCGACACCAAGCGGGGCCACCACTTTGAACTGCGGTTTGCCTCTTCTTCGATGAGCCCACCAGCCTGCGGGTGCATTTGTCATCTCCCCAAACAGGAAAGGACCACGAAGGTGACCGGAGACACAGCTCCTGTGTGCAGAAGGAATTGCTGCTTTTTTAGATCTGGCTGGTGCCGCTGACATATTTGCTGATGCTGTAAACACACTTAAACAGGCTGTTTGCAGCCAAAAGCAGCGCAGGAACATGCAATGGGCGCTTTCTGCGTCCCCCTTGAAGGTTTTTCCCCTTCCATCTGAATCTCAGGAGGAGCATTTGTGCTTTGTCAGGAGCACCCAGCAGCCACTCAGCTCTGGAATTCTCTGTTTCTCGCTGTGTGCTGAGCAGCCCTGCCAGTTTATGGCTCTGTCACAGTCAGCGCCCTACAAATAGGGGATTAGAGGTGATTCTTGCCCTGCAGAACTCATGAGCTAAGCTTTTGGGAAGGAGGTGGTGCTTTTAAAGTCCCAATCCTTGTTTTACAGAGGGGCGACCGAAATGCTGAAATGACACCCTTTTCCCGGTCGCCCAGCAGGCACAGGGCTGGGGGCTGGTTCCTCTGCTCAAGGAAGAGCCTTCCCCCAGCTGAGAGGTGCGCCAGGGCTGCAACACAAAGGATGTCCTCTTGGGACACCAAGGCAACACCCGCATCAACGGCATGACCTCAGGACTCGGCTCAAGCAGAGGAAAAAGAGATTTAAGTCCCTCAGTCTGAGGATCTGTCACCCCTGTGACCATGCAGGCACATCTCCATCGTTCAAAGCCTTGAGACTCACTAGCAGCTCTGCCTTCGGTGCTTCAAACCACAGGATTTAGTCCCTGTTTACCAAGATGAGGAGATATTTCTCTCGGGTGGTGGCATGACCTTGCAGAGGATCTAGTTTTTCCCTGAAGCTGGCAGAAATGCATGTTTTCCAAAAAGCGTGAAAGCTCACCTCTTCCTAAAACTTGTATTTTAGGAGAATTGGACTCAGTACTTGAGTGTTTTGCAAGATTGCATTGGCAAATCCCTTTTTAAAATTCAGAGCTGAGCCCACCCGAAGAGTGAGTGAAAATCTTCGCATTTCTTTGGGTTGCTCGATAAGCAGAAATGTTTTTGCAAAGCCAGGGAAGCAGAACTCCTGGGATTTTCTCAAGATCTTTCCAAATATTTCCGCTGGTCCCACCAGGGCAGAGCTGCACGGGAATGTGGAGGAATAAGTGGAGCGTGGTGAGCTGCTTGCAGCGCTACTCCTGGGATCAATTTTACATTGATCTTCCAGGGATGGGAAAATCCAGTGCCCGGAGAAGGGAAGACGAACCTCACAAGAGGCTGCAAAGAGCCCCCCAAAACAGCTGTGCCTATGCTTATCTAGAGCAAACAACCTAAGTATTGTGTGTAAACCCTCCCAGGAGTGACTAAATGAGCTGGCAGAGGATGTGGGCTGGTCGAGCCTCTCTCCATGCCCAGCGTCCCTGCACTTGGCCTCCCTGCGAGCTCCCGCAAGCACCACAAGCAGCCAGGGAGTGACGTCCACCCCTCCACCACGACTTCTCAGCTTTTTTTGGCTCCGTTGGCTTAGCCCTGGCTCTGTCCCCTCCTTTCACCTGCACCCCCAGGGCACTGAGGACATCTGCTGAGCACCGCTTGGCTCCTAACATCATGCACATGGGTGCTTTTCTATCATCCACCCCCTTCCTGATCCACTTATTTGTGCAGAGACAAGGGGGCAAACTGACTCGAGAGTGGCTTTAATCGAAATGACTGTCTCCTCTGCTCACTCTGAGCACCTGGATCCTGAGTGGCCAGTGCTGGGCACTGCTGGCCACCAGCCAGCGCTCACTGGCAGCTCCATCTGTAGCCTGATGTGTTTGCAGATGCCCAAAGGGGGAGGCTTGGTCTGATTGAAGGAATATAGACATCCTGTTTTTTCCTGACAATAGCTCATAGGGACGGAAGAATTAGGGCAATGCAATAAATGACCCCTCTAGGCACCAGAAAGTCCTTGCTGGGGACAACGCTGAGACACGTTGTGATGGGATCCACCACACTGGTGCGGTGCGGGGCCTGGAGGTGCTGAGAGCGGGTGATGCCTGGGCACACCACAATTGCCTGTCAGGGCCATCAGGAATCCAGCAGCAGGTCCTGATGCTTTTGGATCCCGGCTCCGGATCTGTGTGCGGTCCCGGGTCAGGGAGGGTGTGCAGCTCGTCTGGTCACGTTTTCCCTGGATGGAGGCACTCAGGAAACGTGGCTCACGCCCACCCTCGCCCCGTGGTTAATTCCCTGCTGTGCTAAAGCATTTTGCCTTGTTCCTAACACGAATTGGCCTGGCTTTAATTTCCAGCCAGTGCTTCTTGGGTTGAATTTCCCTGCCACAGTAAGTGGCTCTTTAGCAACCCATCTTTTCTTTCTATGAACGCCTTTGCCGGCTGTGAGAAAAATCACCTCCCAACATTGGCATCACCTCTGCTCCCCATGCTTTGCTTTTCACCCAGTGGAGAAGACACCCCTGCATGGGCTGCAGACCCAGCGGAGACCCGGTTATGGGCAAAACATGTGTCAGGTGCTGAGACATCTCTGATGAAAGGTTTTGGCTCCAGATGCTCGACTAAACTCAGTGCTGCTGTCTCCTACTCTCTTCTTTCTCTTATTTTGCCAAGGACCTCACAAGCCTTTTATTCACTGACTTTATTGCACACAGATGTACAGAGCTGCATCAAACTGTCTCTACCTGGGCTGCCAGGCTCCAATATGAATAGCCAGATATCACTTAAACACAGATGTTCAGAAACCTGGAGAAGGTCAGAGCAGAAAAGAGGAAAGTTGTGGTTTGGAGCCAGGTGAAGAAACTATAGCAGAAGCATCTCCACATTAAAAACAGTGACTTGGTCAAATGAATCTGTTGAAAAAGGTCAAGGTGGGTAGGATTTTCCATTTGGGAGAAGGAAAGGAGATACATGAATGGAGGCACAGGCTGGAGCTGTGCGGTGGCAGC
This sequence comes from Caloenas nicobarica, assembly GCF_036013445.1. Taxonomy (NCBI): domain Eukaryota; kingdom Metazoa; phylum Chordata; class Aves; order Columbiformes; family Columbidae; genus Caloenas; species Caloenas nicobarica. The sequence continues at coordinate 12,279,456 of NC_088262.1, read as the reverse complement.
TGTGGTTGGGGTCTTTTGTGCTGCTGCCGTGTCCCCCAGGCCCCGCGTCCCGGTGCCCTGCTCTCCCAGGACACATTCCTCTCCGCGGTTTTCATTCAGCAATGACAATGTTGCCCTTTCAAAAGACCCCACCCTTCCAAAACTTATATTTTGGCAATTTTCAAAATGCAAATTGCTTTTTAAACAAACAAAAACCCTAAAACATTTTGTTTTAATTTTTGCAAACAATAATTCAGGAGAGGGGGGAAGGGGAAGGGGAGGATAGAAGAAGCCAGGGGCTGAAAGTAATCTCTCAATTTGACTTCAATTTATGAGTAGTCTAGGTCTCCTTAAAATTGTCCTTTTCCCATATAAGTGGTTTGGGTTTGTTTTTTGGTGTGTGTGGGTTTTTTTTGTTTTGGAGTTTTTTTTGTGTGTGTGTATTTTGTTTGGTTGGGGTTTTTTTGTGTTTGTTTGTTTGTTGTTTGTTTGTAGTTTGTTTGTTTGTTTGTTTTTCCCAGAAAGTTGCTAGCTCAGCCTGAGCCATTATTTCCCTCCTGCAGGAGCAAGCCTCACGTGCCTCGTCCCAGCTGCTGAGAGGGGCACTGCGCCCATGCCCATCTGAGGAGGGACCCCTGGAGATATTGTCAGGTATATTATCTCTCTCAGGACCATATTGTTCAAGGAAGCAGCCACCCTTAAATCAAAGAAAGGCAACAATGGAGAGGGAGCACCCAGAGCCAGCAGAGACCTGGCTGCTTGCTGGACCGGGAGGCAAAGAGAAAGTCCGTATGGAGACAGCGGGAAGGTGTCCCTGGCCCTCTGAAACATCGCGTCCCTTCAGACCTGCTGCTGGCTGGTTTGAAGTGTTGGAGCAGCTGGGCATGAACCTGGAGCTGGTGGACGAGCTCCTGCACCACTGCCTGCCCGGGAACCCTCTGGTCTGGGATGGAGAGCAGCTCTGCTGAGAAGGACCTGGGGTTCTGGGGGATGAAAGATTGGCCGTGAGCTGGCAATGTGCACTTGCAGCCCAGGAGCCAGACATACCCTGGGCTGTGTCAGAAGGAGAGTGAACAGCAGGTGGAGGGAGGGGATTGTCCCCTCTGCTCCGCTCTGAGCGCCCCCCCTGCAGTGCTGGTCCAGCCCTGGGTCCTCAGCACAGGACACACATGGACCTGCTGGAGAGGGGCCAGAGGAGCCCCAGAAATGACCCGAGGCTGGAACAGCTCTGCTGGGAGGACAGGCTGAGAGAGCTGGGGGGTTCAGCTGGAGAAGAGAAGCTCTGGGGAGACCTTAGTGCGGCCTTTCTGGACTTAAAAGGGGCCGATAAGAAAGATGGGGACAGACTTTGGAGCAGGGCCTGTGGTGATAGGACAAGGAATGATGGTTTTAAACTAAAGGCGGGAAATTCAGGCTGGACACGAGGAAGAAATTGTTGCCCCTGAGGGTGGTGAGAGCCTGGCCCAGGTTGGCCAGAGAGGTGGTGGCTGAACCATCCCTGGAGACATCCCAGGCCAGGCTGGACGGGGCTCTGAGCAACCTGAGCTGGTGCAGACGTCCCTGCTCATGGCAGGGGGGGCACTGGGGGGGCTGGGAAGGGCCCTTCAACACAAACTGTTCTGTGATTCTACGATTCTATGGTCCAGCGTGGGCTGTGGTGTGGTGTGTTGGGCTGCTGGGATGTGCCCAGTGAGTGATCCCAGTGATGTGGCCCTGTGGGGATGTCCCCTGGGGGGCATGGACACTGCCCAATCTAGGTAGGGGGTTTCTGTCCGTGCATGCTGCAGCAAAATAGCAAACCATGGATGAACACCAGCCATGGCAGCAGTGATGTCCTGCACGGTTCAGCCACTGCGCACAGCCCCGGAGCTTGGAGCAGCCAGGACTGGTCCTGCTCTGCTCGCGGGGCAGGCGGCCCCGTTCCCTCCAGCGCGGCTTCGTGCCACCCACCACAGACCCAGTTGGCTGACACTAAACAAAAACGTTTTCTCAGGAAAATTCATTTGCCTGCACTGTTAAGTCTGAGTAAGGAGGAGGATTGGAAACTGGTTTGGTTTGCTTGAGCTAATCCACCAAAGGGGAAATCCATTGGGGTGTTGTGGCTGTGAGGGGGAGACACAGGGTCTGCGCCAGGCCTCAGGTTTTCCTGACAGCTGGAGCAAAAAGAAAGAGGAAAGTGTGCAGACGCACCACAAAATATGCAGCTATGGCTGGCATCATCCATGAAACCAGAGCCACAAACCTGGCTCGCAGCAAAAGCAAGCGTGCACCGGCGGTGAGGGAAGGAAAGCCCCATCTTTGCTGATGCATCCCAGAGACCCCCTGCTGCTGAGGCTGAAGGCTTTTTGGGCAGCCCCTTGCATTCTGATCTGCTCTCCATGAGGCCAAATGCTCTCACCCCTCTCCACCCATGAGAAACATCCTGAGAGTGGAGAGAGGCCAAACTGCAAATGTAGGTGAAGCAAAATAGGGGGGTCCTGGGGAGAAACACCCTGAGAAAATCTTCCTTGTGGCACAAAAAGGAGTGGGGGATAAGAAGACTTATCCGTGCATGAAAAACCTGAGGAATGGCAATTCTGTGAAAAAGCACTAGACAGGATGGCACTGAGGGGAGTCAGGACCTCCCTGGGGATGCTTCACACTCCAAGTGCCCTTCACTTCCCACTTTGCCCGGTTGCCAAACCGCTACATGCCCCAGCGACTGGGAGGCCCTGGGGATGTCCCTCGGTCAACGCTGGTTCTGCAAAGTATAAGATCATTCTGCAATACTGAAGCCCAAGTTGGTAACAACAACATTTATGCCCACCTGAATCTTCCAATGATAAAATCTTCATTTTCTTTTATATTAAAAAAATGCCAAACTGACTGTTTGGACTGAAATCTTTGTGATTGGTTTTCTGAGTCAGGCTGAATATTTCTGGAAAAGTTCCTGCTAAAATGACTGTGCTGCTAATGGGAAAAAAAGGCCAGTAAAAAATACAGTGTTATACCAATGCTAACTAATTTGCAGATTTCTTTCCTTAAAGAAAATCTATTGCCCTTATATTTGAAGCCAAGGCTTCAAAAGAAAAACATTGCTGCCTGATAGAGATATGTCTTTTGCTGTCTCTAAGAAGAAATGCTCAAGCTTGGCTGAGTTTCTAAGTCACTGAAAAATGGGGGACATATTCTGTCAGAGTTGATGGAGTTTTGCAGCTAAATTCCCCCAAGATCTTATTTTCACTGGCCAAACCAAGCTCAAAACCAAGTCTGTAGAGACTGAGCAGCAGATGCTGGTCCTGCTAGTGGACTCTTGGGTCCTCCCTGCCTTTCATATGAGGTTCACCTCCAAACATCAAAGCTCCCCAATAGCCGTGGTGATGGAAGGCTGACCTTTCATCAAATGCTAGGGAGTAGGTAGGAGAAGCAAATGCTAAACAGCAGAGCTTGATGGATTCAACCCATGAATGTGTTTTGGGGATTGTCCTCACCCCAGCAGACAGCAGGGGTAAACAAGGCACGACTGTGGTAAACCAGTTATCCATCAGCACCCATAGCCAGCTCAAATACTGGTCATCAAAAGTGGGCAGCAGACAGCTTGGCAAAGCCAACATTCAGTATGTGGTCTCTGGTGTGTAGTTTCAAGAACAGATACAGGGAGAACGTCCAGAGCTGCTCAAACCCAAAAGAGGAAAGAACAAGTCCAATCAGATCAACTGCTGAGGATTACTTTGTTGACACTCACAATTATCAACTTTTCTCCAGAGCTGTGAGACCAAAACTCTTCCCAGAAGCACAAGATCCCTTTACAGAGCACCCAGCAGCTGCCGCAATCCAGGCACGGTGGCTGTCTGTCTGTCCGTCCATCCCTCCAGCCCCCCATGCCGTGGGAGCTGGTTCTAACAGCGACAGACCCTTCTCATGACACAACCTGTCTGTCTGTGGTCTGATATATGCTGATATATGCTTTTATTAATTTCAGAGAGGGAGATATTTTCATAACTGCTTCCACATCTATTAGTTCCAGACTGGACTGGAGCACCAAAATCTCCCTAGGTATTTCCTGGCTGTCCACATGGTATTTCTGGCTCTGTGGGAAGTATCAGATGAGCAAGAGCAAGACTTACTCTTGGGAGATTTACAGCTCTGAGATGCTCAGATTATGAGCCAGATTTTAACAGTCTCTGAGTGGTGGAGATCTCCGCACTGCCCGCACACGTGGCAAACAGCTGCTCCCAGCCACTGAGGTCCCACTGATTTGTGTGTTCCTGCCTTGAACCCCCCGGGGACATCTCCAGTGACCTGTGATGGCTCCTTCAAAGCCACCGGGCAGCTGACTGTCTATCAATAGGCAATGAGGATGGGTGAGAAACCTGTGGGCCTGTTGTGTTGCATTGAAATGTTGAGATTTGTGGCAGCCTCTCGCCCAAGGCATTTTTATCCCAAGACAAAAGCAGTCTTACTCAATACAGGATGCAAATCACAAAGCGAGCCCAGCCCTGGTACAGCACACACGGTTGTACTCAAAGTGCCTGGAAATGGGCTGCAAATTGCCCTTGGGAGTGTGCTGGGAGGGGACATTGAGTGTGCTGGGAGGGGACATCGGCTGCTCTTCAACAGAGACAGGAGTGGAGTCTCCTTCCACCCAGAGCATCTCTGAAAGCTGCCTGGAGATGGGGGCTTCAGCCTCATAGTCTACATCATGAGTCTGCCTCAACAAAGACTGGAGGAACCATCTCTGATGGGTGGGATGAGAGCTGGACCTCACCCGGGGGATGACCTGGGGCTGGGAGGGACACAGGCAGAGCGTGGGCCGGGATCTCCCATCCTGCACTGGAACTGCCAGCACTTTGTACCCACATGCAGGTCCCAGCATGGCTTGGAGAGTGATAGCACTTGCAGGCACATTCTAGGTGGTCTAGCAGGAGCTCCCTTTTCTTCAGTAGCTGTGGGATTTGACCAGGAGATTTTCTCTGCAAATCAAGTATCATGCAGGAAGTTTGCTAATAAGCTTCAGCCTCGAAAGAGCTCAATTAATTTATTTTTTTGAGAAAGGAAAACTCAAGAAGTGAACTCTGTATTTCAGTCTGGGAGATGATACCAGGCTGTCATCAGCTTGCTTTATTTAGTTGCACCATCTAAACTCAGCCTCCTGAGGTTGTAAATACTTTGAAATTAATTGTTTGCATCCTGTAATTCATCCAGATGCCATCCGAAGGCAGGAGCTAACTGGAGAGCTCACTAGAGAACCTATGGGTTATCGGAGAAATCACAGAGCCACCAGCCCCCTCTGCCCACCCCAGCCCAGCTCCAAGGTGCTTGTTAAGTGTTGATGTTTATTTAGATTTGGAGGGGAATCCACTTGGGAACAATTTATCCACTTAGGCTCTGGCCTTGTGGTTTCCCTCTTATCTGGTACAGATCTCAGCAGCAGCTTTCCTCCCACCGCCATGGGGGTTGTGGCACTTTTCATGACGTCCTTTCTCCTCTCCCCACCCCATGCCACGGTGCTGACCTCCTACCTGTCCATTCTGCCAACCTCAACAGACCGTGAGGAACTGCTGCAGGTTGAGCAGATGCTTGTCAAAGTGCCAAGATCAGCATCTCAGTCCCCAAGCGCTTGGTCTCATCAATGTTTCTGTAAAACCAGAGCCCCGCAACTCAAAAGGAGGGCACGTGGTGGACCAAGATCTGAGCACTGTGAACCTCAAAGTGATGCTCTAGCCCAGACCAAGGGGCAGGAGCCAGCACACGCCATGCAGGGACCATCACTGCCCCAGCCCAAGACATTTTCCTGTAAGTTTTCCAACATTTCTACTGCAGGATTATATCAGCCACTTAAGGGTTAATGTTGCAGCAGAAACAGATATTGAAAGAGTTCGTACATTCAGAGCACAGATTACTCAAAATGCAAAAGGCCTGAGAATGCAACCAACCTAGCAAAGAGTCAAAAGATTTTAAAATCTGTACTAAAACTGCTCAACCTAAAAGGACCAGGGATACAAACAGCCTTAGCTCTGCTTCCATCGCTGTCCCGAAGAGCCAGGAAACTTGGCCACAGTTAAAGCAATGAAAAGCGATTTTAAACTAGCTCAGGCGGTGATTCCTCCAGGGTAGACCCAGCTTAAAATGATGGCACTCCTGTGCCCAGTCGCTGCATCTCTGGTTGTGGTAATTCAACCGCCTGTGAGGGCGGGCTATGCTGGGCTCTAGTTTAAAAACAAACAAAGCATGTTCAGGAACGTGTTGTGTTTTTTTAACCCTAGATCATTTCCCAATCTTGTTGGGAGCAGGGCCAGGGGAATTGTTAAACCGGCCCCAGCCAGAGCCGCTACCAAAGGGACCCTGTGGGCAGGAGCTGTGTGCTGCTGCCAGAGCCTGCCATGAAGCCGTGCAGAACCTGTGGCCACTCATCTCCCAAAAAAGCCAGTGGCATCTCCTCTGAGGTGACCTGGAGCCTGTGTCCCTGTGCTGCTGGACCAGAAGCATATCTCCAAAGACCAGTTCTCACAGGATTTGCCTTGGGAGGCTGAGTCGGCACCGCTCTCTCCTTTGAATGACCCTTTTGTCCTTCCCTGGCCATCAGTTTGATGCTGCCTTCCCTTGTCTCTGCCAAGATTGCACCTCCTCTTCACCCCAGGCAGTGCCACCTGTGTATTGACACCCCCTAGGCCCCCGTACCCCTGTGCCAGCAAGGAAAAGGAGACCCCTGCTCAGGAGACAGCATCCTTCTTGGAGCCAGGAAAGGATGCTGCCCGGCCAGCAGCTCCCACGAGCGACCCGCGGAGCTGCTGTGTGACGGCACGGACAAAAGCCCCAGGGAGAGGGACACTCCAAGGGGATGGTCTCCTCCATTTTTTTCCACAGTGTGGGTCTGTCTGGGAGGTGGTCCTGCCTGTGCTCCAGCCCCTGCCCTGCGCTGGGAGGTGGAGCAGGGGATGGCTCTGGGAGCACTCGCTGTGCCATCCTCCCCTTCCTCGTGAATGACAAACCTCAGCTTGGCCACTTGACGCGCCAGACAGTAACACAAGCTTGACAGATGACGGCTCTCGGGAAGGGTTTTGGTTTCTCTCTGAGGCCGAGCTGGCTCAGGGGAGCAGCTGGCAGCTCAGCGCCATCGCTTCCACCCAGCAGAGCGGGACCAAGTGTCCATGCTGCCACAGAGAGGCTGGCCATGCCAGCTGTCTCCTTCATGCCACACAGCCTGGACTCGGACACTTTGCTCGGCAGCTCTTTCCCTGAACAGGAGATGCTCCCCAGCACGATGCTGCTCCCCAGCCCAGAGGCCAGAGCAGGAGGGACAGAAAAACTCATGTCTGCCTATGCCATCCCCAACAGTAAAGCTCTCGCGATGCCAAAAAGGACACACAGGTCCAGATAAGGGGACTTGAGCCACCCTGAGCTGCCAGGGCTGAGACTGACAGTCACCTCTTTTTTGAAAATGTTTTTCAACCCTTATGTTAATTAATGTATTTCAAAATAGATGAGAGCTCTGTAGGACCAGTTTCTTGCAATAGCTGTTGTGCAGGGAAGAACCAGTGTCTTCAAAAGCAGAGATAAGGTACCACTGGTCTAAAATAAGTCTTGATCTTCTCCACATGGTGAGTTCCTCTCTGTTTTTCTAGCAATGAGGTTCCCTAATCATCTCTGTCCAGTTCGGTTCACCAGCAGACAACCCTGTAAAAGGCCTGAGCCCCTGGAAATCTGCAAAGTGCTCTGCTGAGGCAGGTGTGTACATGGGAAACACCATTTCAGGAACCCGGGGCTGGGCATCAACATCTCTTCCCTGTTATGCTAATAAAATGCAGTAGATTGCTGCAAATTAATTCCCTTTTCAATCAGTCCTACAGTGACTATGAAAACAGAAGCCACCCATCCCCCATGCATGGCCGGAGGAAGGTGGGAAGCCTGGAGCTGAGCATCCTTCGCAGGGAGTCCTCTGGCACACTGGCACACGTGTGTTTCCCCTGCTCTGCCCTTGTTCTTGTGCTATGAACACCCCAAAATTTGGTATCTGTCTTGATGCCAGGACAACCAACAGCGGTCAGCCCTCCCCACTGTCAAGCCCGTTCCTGCCCACCACCGCCTCCCCCAAGGTACATTCTGCCAGTGCAGGGGTAAACGCCTCTCTGAGCCACCACAGCTGGTGACAAACACAGCTGCACCATCCCCGTCCCTGCGCTCTGCCATGCTCACAAACTCCGCCACATGCAAAGAAGTTCCTGCCATGGCTCTGCTACTGATCCCAGTGTAAACCTGCCCAAGCTGCCTAACACCACTGTGCCTCAGTTTCCCTTTCTGGAAGCAGGCACATGCCTCAGAAAGATCCTGGAAGGTTTTGTTTTGGGAAAGGCCGAGAGGGCCAGAATTGTCTGTGGGTCTGCAGAAAGCTGTTAGAGGCATTACAAAAATTCAGCTCTAGCTGGGAAACCTCAGCAGAGATGGATTTTAATTCTGCTTCCAAGTCTTCCAAAATCTGTGCTAATGCTGCAGCCACACAGACCTGAACATGAATCCCAGCATCCACTAACCTCTCCAAGTTAGCCTGGACCCCACACCAGCTACTGGTTGGATTTTGAAACACCAGGCAGGTGTGAAGAGCCACGGATGCCTGTGTTTGTTCAATGATATTCGCACCTTTAGGGCTGTGGACAAAGCTCTCCTTTGCGGCTGTGGCTAAGCCCAGGCAAGCAAATCTATCTTATCGCCGGGATGTTATCGGGGGATCTGAGAAAGAAGACCATGTGCCTGACCTCCCAATCAGCGTTATCATTAGCATGGACATGAAAGTATTTCACGGAGGTGTTGGCACAATCCTGTCTGTCCTGCTACCCCCACCACTGTGGGACGACCGCTCTCTGCTCAGTGCTCAGGCTGGGCAGCCCTGGGACTCCCCTGCAAGGCACTGGTGTGTTTTGTTTTCCTGGAGATTGGGGTTTTATCAAAAGCTGACAGGCTTATCCTGCCTTATCAGGGGAGCAGTGCTACTGTTAATGGTTTTCTGTAACAGGCTCTGGGCAAAAAATGTTGATTGCTGCCTGGACTCGAGTAGGTTGGAGAGGGTGGGCGGCCAGGATGGATAAGCACAGCATCTTCTGCCCACTGTGGAGGTCTCTGCAGAAGGCAGCTCTGTGATCCTATGCATGAATGGGACTGAGATGTTCTGTCCTGCAATGTTTAACATCAAGATCCCAGCACCTGTGAACACTAAAAGGTGGTATCCCACCTCTGCAAGGGAACAGCTGTCAGCGCCGGTGTCCCACACACGTGTCCATCTGCAACATGGTATTTCACCTTCTCACTTTCCCTCTGATTGCCATGGGATATGCTATTTTTCCTTTCACCTGCTTTGCAGCTGACTAGTGACAGTCTGCATGGGCTGAAAGCTCACCCCAGAGCCAGGGCTGGGCTGCTGTACGTGATGGTTCAGCAGCCCTGGTGCTCCTCAGATGCCAACATCTCAAGGAGACTTGTGATCTGTGTGTGCTTGTCCTCACAAGCAGCTGTTATCCACTTTATAAATGGTGAAACCAAGGCATGGAAAGGTTACAGCGTGGGGTCACAGAGGTGTTAGTCTCATAGAAAGAACTGACGAGCTGGAAATACAAGTATCTTTGGGGTCATGGGAACTATTGGGCAATGTAGGGCAGGGACTTCAAGCCAAGTTTCCTCTACCTTAAGCTGGTGCTTGAGCATCGTCCTGAGGGCACAGATGGCAAAAGTGCTCAGTGTACAGGACGAGGGCAATAGGTGGATATGAACACAGTCTGCCAGCACCAGAGGACTCCCTGCGAAGGATGCTCAGCTCCAGGCTGTGTCCAGCTCAGCCCAGCCCTGAGGTGCTGTGTGGGGCTGGGAGTGATCCCACTGACCCAGCATCCCCAAGGATGAAGCAGGCAGACATCTACTCAGTCTTGAAGCAAAGCCAACAAATCTGGCCCTACCGCCTGCCTCAGGCAAGGACGATGCACCTGGAAATGCAGCATCGCTTCACTGCCCAGCCCAGAGTCTGTGGCTACCTGCACGCTTTTAAGGGTCGCTTAGGGCAAACTTTGATGACAGAAAGTCAAAACACACAGCTCCTTCCTGGGGCTGCTCCTCTGTTTCTCTCTGAGGGATTTAATCCTGATCAAAGCTAGTCAAACACAGGGATTTCCCGGCTTTTCTGCTGGGGTGAAGGTCCCGTGCATGCCACCACCCTGGAACACTGCTTGGGCCAGCCTGACCTGGCTGTCACCCGGGCAGGACGGCCAGGAAAGACCAGGGCAGTTTGAAGAGGATAGTTAATCCCTGGACGTGACAGCATTCATGGCAACTGGGCAGGTCTTTGGAGAAGAGCTGACATGAACACCCAAACATAAAGCTGCACACACTTTGGGTCAGCAAAGGCTGTTTTCAGCTGTAGAAACTCTTTTTATTTTAGCCAAGACTTGAGGAGTGGAGGTGCCATGGGGTGGATTCTCTGGTGGTTGGAGGATGGTGCTGGGGTCCCCCTTTTCCTAACATCACATCACCCACATTTTCAAAGCTCCCTGCTCTCCACTGGGCTGTCGCTATGAAGCCCCTGTCAGCATCCAGTGTTCACACCCATAACCCCAGTGTCACTGCCAAAAACCACCGCGGGACAGAGAAGGGATGGACCAAGGACAATAGACAGCCCCGGCCCAAGAAAAGGTGTTGACAAGCTCTTGAGGGCAGCAGAGGAGGAAGAGGGTTGGTGCAGAGGGTCTAACAGAGCCCCGGGTGTCCCAGCAGCCACCTTCTGTCTGCCATTGGGGACACCAGGGCCACCACATGCTCCAGCAACTGCCAGGCAAATTTTATCAGAACCCTTTAATTAGCTTATCATGGGCAATTAGCTCCACAGCTCAGACTGCCCCTGGCACAGTCTGCAGATCTGGATCATTTCAAGTGAGGGCTGCAGATGTATAGACATCCCGGGAAACCACGAGGCGAAGCGGCAACGCTGGCAATGGTGGGTGAAAAAGATGCTCTGAGATGGGCTTGTGCCAAGGGATGGGCCATTTTGGCCCTAAAATTGCCTGACCCACCACCTTGAGAGAAGGCTGGATTCTGCATTGGATCTGAGCCTCATCCATGACCGACCCTGCGGTGACAGCAAGGAGGGAGCGTGATCAGGTGCTTGTGTGGACATGGGGCAGGCTGGGCACAGGCAGGAATTGAGCCACGTCCCCATAAATCCTGAAGCCAGCCATTAACATACTCCCATCCAAAAATACCCTGAAGTTATGCCTATAGCTTAAATCTAACCTGTCAGAGACATTGCTCAGCTCACATCCAGCCTGCCCTCCCTTCTCCCCATCGCGAGTGCCCCATGGGAAAGGTCTCTGGATGTATGACCTCCCATTGTGTCTGGAAACTCTGGGAAAGCTGGTCCAGGTCAGCCCTGTGCCAGGGACCTTGTTGAGCTAATGGTGGGGACAGACAGGCTTAGTTCTCATGGCACAAGGGTGGCCGCAGCGTGACGGTGCCATGGCACGCATCTGCTTCTTGGATCACACCTGGGGTACATCATACTGCTGTGGGACAGGGTGGGAAAAGCCACTTGCCCTGGGCTGGAACATTAACACTGTGGAGGGCAGGATGACAAGCCTAATCCCTTCATCTTGTGTTTTTTTCTTTTCTTTCTTTCCTTCTTTCTTTCTTTCTTTCTTTCTTTCTTTCTTTCTTTCTTTCTTTCTTTCTTTCTTTCTTTCTTTCTTTCTTTCTTTCTTTCTTTCTTTCTTTCGTTCTCTCGTTCTCTCGTTCTCTCGTTCTCTCGTTCTTTCTCTCTCTTTCTCTCTCTCTTTCTCTCTCTCTTTTTCTCTCTTTCTCTCTTTCTCTTTCTCTCTTTCTTTCTCTCTTTCTCTCTTTCTCTCTCTTTCTCTCTTTTTCTCTCTTTCTCTCTTTCTCTTTCTCTCTTTCTTTCTCTCTTTCTCTCTCTTTCTCTTTCTCTCTCTCTTTCTTTCTCCCTCTCTTTCTTTCTCTCTCTCTTTCTCTCTTTCTCTCTCTTTCTCTTTCTCTCTCTCTTTCTTTCTCCCTCTCTTTCTTTCTCTCTTTCTCTCTTTCTTTCCTTCTTTCCTTATTTCCTTCTTTCCTTCCTTCTTTCCTTCCTTCTTTCTTTCCTTCTTTCCTTCTTTCTTTCTCTTTCTTTATCTATGATCTCCACTGTCTTGCAGTCCCAGATGCTGTGTGAGACCTTACCTGAGTCTGTCGCAGCGGGAGACCTGCTCCAGGCTTCAGCTGAAGTTCATGAATTTTGCCCAAGTGTTGCAGGGAGGAGATTGCACTTCTTTTAAGGAAAATGCATTTCCTCCAGTTACAGCAACAAGCTGGGAGTGAGGAGTCCTGTATTTGAATCTGGCCTCTGCTTTTGAGTTTTGGACGTTGCTCTGAGCCAAACCTCTGATCCTGCTGTGGTTCATTTTCAGGCGCGTGTGCCCCAGAATCTTTTTTTTTAAATTAATTTTACATGCAGAATTCTTTTGCCTGATGGATGCAGTGAGAAACTATTTCCCAAACAGGAAAGAGGACCTCCCTCTCCCCTGCTCTCTCTCATGGATGTTTTTAATAACATCAATTGTCTGCAAAATACTTATTCCTCTCTGACCTCAAAACAACTCCTCGTTCCAGCATGGCCACAAAATGAATCTGAATGACTTCACAGGGCCTGGCAAGAGGCTTTCCATAACAACACACAGTTAGTGAAGGGCCTGATCCCGGCAGTGGGGAAATGCTTTGGCTTCACTGGGGGCTGAGGATGCTGTTGCTCCTGTGCCAGTGATTTCTCCTGCATTTCTAACTTCAGTTGCTCCTTTTTCCCCAAGGCCTCCATCCATGAGGACATCCCTGCTTGTCTGTCATCCCAAATCCCCCATGTGCTGTTCGCTCTGAGGAGCATTTCTGGTTTGGGTGATGGGTTCCTCATGGTCCCAGCCAGCTGTACATTGCGTGAGCAGGAGGAGAGGCCTTCAGGACGTCTCGCTGATGAAGCGTGCAGACCAAGGAGGGTTTATAGTGAGGCAAAAAGGGTAAGGGGCAGCCTGAAGCCCTCCAGTCTACCCCCATAGGTAGACACTGGATGTAAGCTATGCCACCTGCAGCCCAAAGCTACACAATAACAGAGGTTTAGATGTACTAGTGCAGACACAGACCAGCATTTAAACCCAAGCCTAACCCAGCAAGTGGATGTTTTGGGGTCTTCTGCTATTTCTATCTCTGACTTGATCAGAAAGCACTATGTGATGGTGATGTGGCTGTCACAGCACCGGCTGGCTGGGGATGGGTGAGATGATGCATCTCACGGCCACCTCCCGTGGTGGCACATCTAGTCCTGGCTTTGGTTAGGTGAAAAACCTGCCATGCCCCTGAAGCAGCCAGACTTGCTCAGCCCCAGCAGACTTATGAGCACCTCTGGTTAACAGACTCTTCACTGGGCATCGCACATTCACAACCGTTACAGCCCAGTTTTCAAATTTGCAGCCCTGCACGGCTGGACTGCAGCGATTGTCACAGGACCAAGACCCACCAGCCCCGAGACTGTGGGATCCCGACCCAGCCAGGGGCCATTTTCCAGCCAAACAAGTTATCGATTGATTAAAGCAGCTTGGGACCAGCTGGAGCTGCTCACAGAGTCATGGTGATTGAGCTGTAAAGCAATGCTGATTTTCTTGTTAGATCATTGGAAATACCCATCTGGGAATTTCTGAAATGCTGCATTTTGGTTTTCCGCTGTGAAAGGGCACTGCAAAACCAAGGTCACCTCAAGGCAACCAGAGGAGGGAAATCAAGCCACAGACAATCAAACCAAAGGGAATTTTTGAGGGGGGGATCAAATAAAATATTTCTATGGCCTGAAGTCCTGGAGGAAAGGGGGGAAGGGAGTTGTGCACGACAGCAGATGCTTTGGCAAGAAAAAGGAAACAAGCTTGAGCTCAAGCCCACCTCTGGACAGAGAAGCTTTTGCTGTTCCCAGCTTGGCCCGAGCCGCATTCGCCCACTCTCCCCAGGCGTGGGGGCTGCACAGCTACGCCCTGGGATGGGGAATCCCTCCAGCCCAGAGGTGACCACCCAAAACCCCCTTTCCCACCCCAGCCAGATGAGCCAGAGCAACTTGAAGCAAACCCCTGCCTCCACCTTTGCTCGCCCCAAACCAAACCTGGAGGTCCTGGGGAGACCCAGACACATGTTAGCTCCAAAACACACAACTGGAGCAGAGGCTGAAGTGCAAAATCCCTTCCACAGAGGTTTTTTTGGCTGAGTTTCTGAGCCAACTGCTACACGAGCCACCAGACACCTCCCCGGGGAAGCCCAACCATGTCCCCAGGGGTGATGGATGCCTCCATCCCACCTGGGCCACATACGACCCCGCCAGCCTTGGAGCTGAGCAGGATGACCATCCGCACTCCACACCCAGCCCCCAGCAGCTCATGGGGCTCCCGTGCACATCGGTTTCTCTTGCCTTCCTTCAGGCAACCGGTTTCCCAAGCAAAACCTCTAAAGTGTCTGTGGTTAGCCCATTGCTGAACACAAGGCTTTTAAGTACTTGTTTGCCACGGTTTGCATCTCTGGCACAAAGCTCGCCACAGCCCTGGAAATAACCCCGAGCTGAAGCCTGATCCCCACAGCAGGAAATAAACATAATTTTATAAGCGTTAACAGACAGCAGAGTACCGTCAGGAATACACGGCATTTCCTAGGAACCCAGATGTTTGTAAACCGACAGGCTGCGCCGCGCTCGCGCTGATGTCGAGGGACGCTCGGGGCCTGAAGGGATGTTCCTACATTAGGAAACAATGTCTTCAAAAACCGCAAAAACAGAGACTCCAGAGTTGAGACGAGGAAAATTAAACCATGGCACCCATCGAAGTATAACCTTGTTGTCAGACCCAGAGGAGCGGGAGTTATCAGGAGCAAATGCCAGCCTGGCAAGGGTGGTATGGCAAGGGGAGGCTGAGATGCAAAGGGGACACGGCTCTCAGTCCTCCACTGGTGGTTGAAGCTCTTAAGTTCTTACAGGCTTGAATATGGCCCGTAGCATTTTCTGTCTGCCATGCGAGGTGTTGGACAGAGGCCCTGGCCATCTGTAGTGGGATGTTTGCTGCTTCCACTGGGAAAACAGACGTGTTTTCACCTGAAAGACCTGGGAACCTCCAATCACAAGTAGAGGAGCAAACTTATCTTCGCCAGGACAAACATTGCTTCTTTTAAAACCAGCCTGAAATCTCTCTCTGATGCATACCCCCCAGGAGCTCGAGTCTTCTTCACCTATGGCTGAGCACATTCCCCCAGAGGGAGAAAACTCTTCTCCCTTTGAAAGCCACAAAGCAGATTCATTTCAGCTGCAGGATTTCGGGTAGTGCAAGTGAGAGGGATTTATTTATTGCTTTTGTTGACAAGCTAAACTAAACTGACACTTGTAATCTGAAATCAGAGTATCTACTACAGCCTCGCACTGAGACATCTGTGGGTGAGAGCATCTGGTGCCATCAGCTGGACTGTGGGAAAGCTCAGCCTGGCCACATGTAAAAACCATCCCAGGACCCTTTCCCGCTTCCTCTGGCCGGCATGCAAGGTGGGCAGCACTGGAGCTGGCAGCATGTGCTGTGTTTGCCATAAAAATTGATTTTTTTCAAATGAAGTTTCAAATGCAACTTCAGAGCCTACCCCCAAGGGTGGCATGGGGATGTTTCCGCCTGGGGACCAGCGGTGGGTGGCTGGGAGTGCTGTGTCACAGCTACCCGCTGCTGGCTGCTGCTTGGGCAGGATCCCAAACTGCTGGTCCCTGGGGCACAGTTTTCCCTGGGTGAAAATTAATGGCACACAGGACACCTCTCCAGCCACACGGCTCATCCCCGGAGCTGCTCCTGCAGACGGACTGGACTAATGTGGGCGCAGCATGGTGCTGGCACCGTAGGCAGAGGGGCTGGAGTGTCCCAAGTGTCCTGGGAATGGGTCACCCCCTTGGCATGTTGGAGATGGGGCAGAAGCCCTGTCCATGCCCCTGAAGCCTTCCTAGGTGATGGGGAGGGATCTGTGCCCCTTGGTGCTGAAGGGTATTTCTTTAGCAGGAGTATGGACACAGGAAGTCCTTTCGCCTCTGTTTGGACAGCTGCGTGGAGAGCGTCCCAGCTGAGAAACATGATTTTCATCTTTCTTTTTTTTTTTTTTTTTTAATTTCTGCTGGGTCATTTATCACCATTTCCAGTCCTGGATCTGTTTACTGTGTGGCTGTGGCCAGCAGTGTGTGGGCAGGAGAAATGTCCCCGGGACTATGAAAATGCAGCCTTGGCTGAGGAGGGAGCAGGATTCTGCGAGCAGGCGGCCACCCTCCACCATCACCTGCTCAGAGCCAGACTGAGCAATAGATGTTGCCCCAAATGGGTCATTTTCTTAAGAAGCCCTTTGAAGGGACAGAGGACTAAGGAGCATCAGCTCTGGTGGGTACGTGGTGTTCCTTGCTCTGCTTCCCATTGTGTTTGCCCTCAGCAGCACAACCACAAGGACTTTGAAAGTGTTATCACCCTAAGAACATAGGTTGCATGCTTCTATTGAGGCTTCATCAGCAATAAACCCTCAAAAACAACCTCCGTATTCGCTGACACTCAGCTCACATTTTTAATAAACCAAAAAGCCTATTCTTTCAGGCAAAGCAGCCCCAAACATTATTCAATCTGAAGCTCAGGGTCTCCACCTGGATGGAAAACCCATTGCTTTCAGAATGACTGGAGGCCAGAAGGTTGGCCATGGGTCTGGGATTCTCAGCTGGCCTGTGAGAGAGAGGAATTCATGTTTCCACTCTGCCATGACCCTTTGGGGTGCTCTCTGTTGGCTCCAGCAACACATGGAATGGAGCAGCACTGCCTGCTCCCCCAGCCCAAGGTGCTCAGGGTGACTCCATCCTGACACAGACACGCTGCAGCTGGGGACACATCAGCACAGAGAAGAGACACAGCCCATAACACCTGATCCTACACCCTCATGCCCTCCAGCATTTACCCCTTCTGCCATAATAACACCCACATCAGGAAACTGGGGCAGAGGGTTTTTTCCCCTGCCCAGGCAGGTCTTTAACTCAGTCCCATCAACCTTCAGCCTTATGCAATTCTCTTTTCCTTAAAAAATGCAAGAGATGGTTTCCTTTAGAGGGGTCTTAAGCTCAGTTTTGTGCCTGCATCCCACGCAGGGCCTCGCCACAGCGAGCTGTCCCCTTGGCTGTCTGCAGCTGACGACTCCAAACCCTTTGCTGACAAACCCAGGCAGTGCTGGACGGCGTCCCCGCGCGCCCAACACATCCCCCTGCTCCAGGCGATTGTTCAGCCCAGATCCTGCCCAGATCATTTTTAACCTTCTGCAACTTTGGCTCTGGCAGAACTAAGGCTGCTCGGTGGGTAGCCTATTCCAACCAGCGCTCCCTTGTATTTGCCTCTCCAGGTGGTAACAAGCTGAAAAGTGCCTGTAATCCCTCTGAATGAACCACACAGCACAGAAACAAAGTCAAACTCTATTGTATTATGTTCACCTTCTTTTAACATGGGCTGGTTCAGCCACCCAAGATAAAGCAGGCAAGGATCTCACAGCTCACTGTGCAGAGACCCCAAAGGAAGAGGTAGGAAAGGTCCACCAGACCCCCTTCCCATGGCCCTGGGGGCTTTATCTGCAAAGCCACCAGTGCTCTTGCCACCCTTTTTCAACTACATCAAGAAAAAAGTCTCCCGTCCCATCCCTTCCCACAACTGCTGCCTTTCACCACATTTTTTGGCAAAGTTCAATCTGATTTTTTTTTCTCTAGCCTTAGTTACATTGCCCATTTAACTATAAAAGCTCCCATTAGGACAGTACTGCATGTCCATGGCTACAAATGGGATACACCTTGTAGGCTTCATCTGAAAGATATTGGCACATGGCTCTGAGCTCAACCAATGTGTCTCTGCAATTTCAAGGTAAATGGTGAGCTTTTTGAAATAGTTCATTTGGCAGTGAGTGCAACATATTCCCTATGCCAAGCATTGCATTCATGCCTTGTTTCTTCAGGTCAGGTTTTCTGCAAAATTTTCAGACAGCAAACTCAGTAATCCTTCACTGGTTGATCTGGTTTGTTGATTTACTGCTCCTCACCCTCCCAAGACCCCCAACAGGACCGAAGCCTCTCGTCAGACAAGGCTGCTGTCCCGTGGGAACGTGGGCAGAGGGTGCAGAGGCAGAACAGGCAGAGCTGAGCCCCAGCCCCGAGACCTGGGCACCAGCTGCCTCCTAGAAAGGTGCTGCTGAGTGTGGAGATGGCCACACACCCACCAAACCCAGCTCCTACTGCGTTCAGCTGCCCTGCTTGTATAGAAACTCCTCAGTGTGGCAGCCAAAAAGGAGCTATTTGCACCCTTTTAGCATGTCTCTGTGTTAGGGGTAATTCCTTCTTGCTGCCTAGGCACTGGGCGGTGTGTGCCCCCAGCCCTGCTGACGAGGACTCACTGTGCTGAGCAGTCATGCCAGGGATGCTCTGCCATCTCCATGTCCAGCTCCTGCTTACAGGGTGTTTCAAAAAGAGGGACCCAATTTCAAAGCAAAGTGATTTAAAATTGGGTCCCTCTTTTTGAAAGACCTGGTATTTCCAACATCTTCAACTGGTGAAAGCCCTGATATGGTAAAATGAGCTCCAGAGCATCCTATCTGTGCTGGAGCCCAAGTTCAGCTCAAACTCATACCAGGACAGTCCTGAGTTTGCTCCAGCTTGGCTTGTCTGCCTGGGATACTTTGAGCTACCAAGCTGGGAGTGACTGGGATGGGGAGGGAGAACATCAGGGCAGTGGATGGACTGACACCTTCATCAGCCCTGGCCTGACCCAGTACCAGCAGCTCAGGAGCCAGCGAGGGGCTGTGCCTGCTCACGACAGACGAGTTCCTGGCTCCAGCAACCTGGACCACTCTGTCCTGCCCTTTGCATCTTTGCCCTTCCCCTGCCTTCCCCACGGATGGACCACAGCTTTGCCTTCCTGACCCAGAGCTGCTCGGGCCAAAATGAACAAGATCTCACTGAAGAAGAAGCCATGAGTGACGTTCTGTGCATAGCTCAGTCTAAGTGAAAACAACTGCCCTGTGCCAGTTTAAATACAACTCCCCTTTTCTTACTTATATAACATGGTAACCTTCTTTCAACAAATTCACTTTATTACTGACCTAACAAAGCATTACAGAACCCTTATGTTTCTTGGCTGCAATGGCCAAGACCCTCTGAGAAAATCAAACCCTTTGGGAGTCAGAGCTGGGTACATCTCGCTGGTACATGTCAAAGCTTATGTGAAATAGGCTGTGCATGAAGGGCTGGATGTTTGTTCAGGGCAGGGGAAGCTGGCAGGCTGTGAGGGTTGAGTCCAAGTGGAGAAACATCAGCACAGCTCAGGTTGCTCAGCATCTTCTGAGCAGGGTCCGCCCTCCATCCAGCACACCTTGCATGGCCCCAGGCATGGCTTTGACCTGGGCTGGGAACATCCCTGGTTCTTCCTTTCTCCAGACGGACAGGGATCTTGGATTCTAACAGAAAGCGGCGGAAAAATATTTCAGCTTTGGTTTCTCACAACATCAGGCTGGACCTGCATCCCAGGACCTTCACAAGAAGTCAGGTTTGGCTTGTAAGGAAAGTAGTGGAGAGGGGTTTGGGGTAAAGGTAGACATTCTCATTGCCAAACCCAGGTGAATGATATGAGATCCAATGAGATCCACCTCGCTCCTGTTTGCTGGGGATTGGTGCCTGCTAAGCCAATGACTGGACAGTTCGTTAAGTCAGCTGTTGTTTTGGAAAGGCGTCTCATTAGCCTGCCATTTTCCAAGAACATCAGAGCTTTGGCAGGGACCAAGCATCAGTCTGAGGTTAACAAAACAACCTGGTGTAGACAGGCACTCCAGTGCCTTGGAGAAGTCCTTAGTCAGCAGCTCAGTACGTGCCGTGGGGTTCTGTGCTGATGCCAGGGATGTCCATCCCTCATCTTCCCAAGCCCTTCCAGAGGCCGGGAACAGGCCATGTCCACAGGAGGACAGTTCATGAGATGCATCTGGAGAACAAAGTTCCCTCAGCTTGCTGGAGAGAGCAATTGCCTGGCTCTCACAGGCATTTCTCCACCACAAATGAATGCCGCAGCCAAGAGCAACCTTTCCGCCATCCAACACGCTGTCTCCTTCTGCAGTACTCAGCCTGCAATAGCAGCCGGTGTCTCAGGGGACAAGCCCGGCTGGAAATGTCATTAGCATGTGTCACCTCTGCCTGCTTGGAAGGATTAATCAGAACGAGGAGCTCACTTTTTAATGAGCCTTTTCATGGCGCATTACTGGGAGGGAGAAAAAAAATAAAAATCCCCCAAGTGAAACAGATTTTGCAATAAAATTTATAGAGCATGAAAAGGGCTTCTGGTGCTGGGGTTCAGAGGTGGCTGGCCCTGTGCATGTGGAGGCACCACTTGCCTCCTCCTCAGAGGATGAAAACAAAACAAACAAGCCGAAAAATCCCAGGAGCAGATAAGTGAAGTCACGTCCTTTGCTGGAACAAGTGAGCTGCCGTTGTTGGCAAGTGACGTTCGGATGGATCAGCTGAGCCCTCTGAAGCATCTCTGTTCCGCACGGGATGCACAGGTCCATCCCCATGGCCACAGCTCCTCTGGGAGCCCACTGGGATACCCCTACACCAGAGACAGACCCACAGGCTTTCCTTGCACTGATGTAGCACTTGGAGAGCTCAGCGCAAGCCGCGCCATACTGTGCTGGGCACTGTGTGTATCTTTAGAAGATGCTCATCACAGAGAGCTTGCACCACGTGCACTAAGTGGATAAGCAAACCGTGGACGCGGTGAGAGCCCACAGGCCTCACGGGCTGTGTTTCAGTAGCCATGTGGGTTATGTCTGAGCTGGGTACATCGAATTCCCTTTCAGAGTCATGGGGGAGAAGCAGCCACCTCTGGGCTGGTGTCCCTGACCCTCGGGCAGCTGTTCTGGGTGAGATGCTCAGACTCAATATCCCCCTTTCAGCCCTGGGCATGGGGCAGGAGCGTCTCCTGGGTATCACTTGTTGGAGTTGGCAGCACAAGAGGAAGGCAAATCACCCTGTGTCAAACATTTCCCAACCCTCTGACCATCAGGGAGCAGATTTGGCTCCACCAGCCTTGGGCCAGCACTGCGGCGTGCCGGCCCGGCCAGCATCCCCTTGTGGGTGAGGGATGGGGACAGGGGATGGGGACCGGGAAAGGGGGAGAGGGACTTCCATGCCCAGTCAAGAGAACAAATTATTCTTCCATAGTCCACCCTTCTCTCCAGTAGTGTGTAATCTTTGCAACCATGACAGCCACTTTTCTTTGCCCCAGAGAACTATATAAATCAGAGCAGAACAAAAGTCCTTTGCTGGGAGCTGGGCATGTGCACTGCGTTTCAAAGGCTAGGCACATTTCTCTATAGATCCGTGTTCTCCAGGGACTGTGACTCTGACAGCAGAGAGATTAAGCAAAACAACCCACTCAACCTACTCTTCTCCAGGATTTCTCCACGGGTGGAGCAAACCCATCGCAGTCAAACCACAGGGCAGAGCCATAATTCACACTTGTTACTTTTCTTCTTAGTTGCTTAGTGGCCTATTTTTCCTACTTAATGTTTTCATAGTTTTGAGTAATAATTACATAGAATACAGGCTCCTTTGGCATTAGAGCTGGAAAACTTAGAAATAATGAGGAAAAGCAAACCAAATGTACCAATTATTAGAGTCCTCAGGGAACCTGCAGAGCTCTAGTGAGCCGTATCCAAACCTTCAGAGAAGCCATTCAAACTCCGTTCCTTGCTGGACTGGTAAACACGCACACACGAACCCTCGCCCACACACCTTGAGTAAAAAGCTTTAAATCAACCCAACGACACCAGGCAAACTTTTTAATTTAAAGCAACCGTGGCTTTTTTGTTGTTGTTGTTATTAGCAATGTCGCAAATTGCAGATCTACTGACAGTGTCCATCACTCACAGCAGCAAAAAAAAGAGAACGGGAGAGAGTGAGCACTGATTTCCTCCTCTACTCTTACAGACCAAGATGTGTTTTCTTGCAGCTTTTCTGAGCAATCAGGGCAGCAAACCCATTTTTTTCCAGTTGTATTTGCACCAGTGGAGACCTGGGTTTGCGCCAGATGAGCAAGGTACTGAAAATGAGAGACATGGGGAGTTTAAGCCCTTCTGCTCCTCAGGGGTTTCTTGGGAATGGACTGTTTTTCTGTGAGGTCCTAATTATACAGGTATTTGCATGGACACATTTTGGCTTCTGGATTGTGCCCCGTGTGCCTAATTCACAGTACCGTGTGCCTGTCTCCTTGGTGGCAGTTCTCTGCAGAGGCGACACGCTATTGTGGGTGGGGGACCCTCAAAATGTCCCTTGGAGCCACTCAGCACCTCCATCACCCTCCAATCACAGCAGAACCAGGGGCAATAACTGCTCTGCAGACAGACCCTTCCTCTACCTCAAACAAATATAAATGAAAACCTGGCCTGGAAATGTCTTTGAAGGAAAAGGAAGAATTAAAAAGTAAAGAATGAACACAAGCCACATGTGAACATCATTATGCATGCAAAGAAGTGCCATCCCCAAAATCTGTGCCAAGAAACCTACGGCCATGAAGTTCCTCAGCATAGGAAATAACAAGGAGTTGTGCAACTGCGGTTGTTGTCGGAGCACGTGACCAGAGCTGGGAAGTTGAATTATGGCTTTTGCCAGCCTGCCTGGGTGTCAAACCCCAAACTGATCACACATTCTATGTGCTTCAGACAGAAATGTTGGAGACTCTCGGAGGAAGCATTTTCTTTTTTCCAGCGAAAAACATCTAAATGTAGTAGAGACTCTTTTGGGTATATTTCAGATTGAAATGGTTTCATTTGAGGTTTTGAAAGCCAAGCCAAGTCAAGCCAAAAGTTTGGATTTAAAACAAAAAAAGGAAATATTTCTGTCCTGTTTTGAATAGCCTTCCATCAGATAATAAAAAACTTCGTGGAAAGGGAAGAGTTTCCTTCAAGTATTCACATCCAGTTTGAAACTGTAAATTAAAAGAAGTCGAATGCTTTTAAACAGCTCCCTTATTAGCAGCAATGTAACTTCCTATCCACAAGCATCGGGGCATTTTGCCTGCCATCATACTGCTGATGGGTGCCTTAGTTTTAGGGTGCCCAGTTTGAAGCTGAATTGTCTCCAGCTGGTTTCTGGGGGGGTGAGCACCCCCTTTGCCTGATCACCCTGCCTGTGGCCTCAGCATCGCTGGGTCAGGGGCACCCAAGTTGGTATTTGCCTGGCAGCGCTTTGCTTTCCATCTGATGGCTGCATCTGATGGCCGCTGCCCACAGGCACAGGAGCCTGGCTCAGGGTCTGGATATCCCCAAAATCTGTGCACATACACAAAGAGAAAAAAAGACCCTGTTCCAAAGAGCCTCCAGCCTGCAAAATGAGGCTAAATACTATTTACTGTCTGCAAGCTCTGCATGAAAAATGATAAAACAAGGTTAAATCTCTGCTTTCTACTTTTTTTTCTCTCTTTAATGTAGGGAAGGTAAGAATCCTGAGCCCTGGGGGTTGCCTTTATTTTCTCTTTTATGATATTTACTAAAGACTTAAAGATGGGAAGAGGCAGAATCCTATGGAGTGTATGGGCTGAGATGAAAAGGTCCTGGATCCCCAGTGGGACAGGAAGGCTTCCAACAGGAGGCACAAGCTGCTCGGCTTTGTTTCTCAATTCAAACATGGTACCATGCACAAAAGGAGGCGGATAATATCGCTCTCCTAGGCGGCGAGCCCAAGCCTCGCTGCTGGCCATAATAATAATAATTCAAAACAACAAAAAAAAGGATGCCAGCAAGAAAAATGATTTGGGATTAAGGGTTCCCGTGTCCCACCTGCTGGTTTGGGGTATTCTTCTGCTGAATAGCCCGTCAGCTCCCCCAGACCTCGGGCATCCCAGGGCAGAGCCCATCCCTTTCCGGGCTGCCATTGACATACTGTGGGATCAAAATGCCTATGGAAAGATTCCCGGGGAGCTGATCGTGTGAATAAAAGGGCAACCTGTCAATGACTCCATGCTGGCACAAATGCCGGGGTTCTGGGGAAGGAGCAGCTCAGGTTTCCTGCAAGGCAGAGGTTGGGGGGAATGGACAGGACAATGCGTGCTCATGGCTGACCAGGGCCGGGCAGCTTCAATGCCACCCCAGGAATTCCCTGTAATCTGCCATTATATCCCCCCTTTGACACGGCTTTCTTCTGCTTAGCGGTCCTCTTTGGGCTTTTGCTCCCAAGGAACAAGACTGAGCTGGCTGGCCCCCTCCCCATTCTCAAGGTATGAGGACAATGCTCAATTTTCTTCCAACAGCACAAATACAATGAGAGAGTCAAGCTAGCTTTAGGAGTCAATAGGACATCTAAACCCACCCCTTTTTCCCCAAAGTCTCCCCTTGAGGCCACAAAACCCCCTGTCATCCACTACATCCAAGGATGAGGAGCTCAACAGCTTGCCCTCAGCACTGGAGGAATTATCTCCTTTCTTTTGACTCGGATCAAGATCCTACCAGCTTCATTCATCCCCTCCTGCATGAAGACCCACACGTTCCCACAGGCCATCCTTCCTCTCAACACCAGAGGCACTTTCTTCATATCTGCAAAGACTTTTCTGGTCACTGCTTCGATTGGGAAAGGGTAGGATTTGCCGCACTTCTTTGAAGAAATACATCAAAAGGCATTGCTAAAGAAGACAATTTGGGGGTATTACAGTCACAATACACCATTGCATCATTCATCAATTATGTGTCAAAGTCCAGATGAAACACAGCTTTCAGTACGAGACTGTGATGAAGTGACAATCTCACCCACATCTATGGAAACGCTCTCCACAATATTTATCTCACTGAGAACTGGGAGCCTCTGGTAATTTTGCTTAATCTTTTATATGAGGTTCTGAATTTACAAGAGGTTCAGTCTGGGTATCTGGACAGAAAGGGAAGCCCTGGCATCATGTGGGTCCTTATGTTCTGTGGTGTTGTGATAATCTCTACAGCATCTCCTTGGACTGGAAATGTCGAAGCCCAACAGGGTGTTGAATTTGGAGCAGTCTAAGAGGTTTCAGACCTCCATCTAGCAATACTCCCTCCTGCAGGGTTGGGAATTGCTGTGAATTTTACTTTGTTTTGAAAGACGCCAGTTCTTGACTCCTGTTTGCTTCAGCCTCCAGCTGCTTTGCTCATGGCTCATGACTTCTACGGGCTGGTGGCACCAAACCCAGGCCCTGCTGAGACCTGGACGTGCTTGGTCTTTGCAATCCCCAACCTGCCCAAATCCAGCCTTGAAAAGAGAGACCCAGGCCAGAGCAGGGAGAGGGGCAGGGTGGCCTCTCACAGCACACTCCCTGTTCCTGCTCTCCCAGCCTTTCTCCTCTAACAGGGCGCCTGCCCTTGAGGTTCTGCACTTCGTCTTGTTCATAAAACTGATGCTAGGCAGAATACTTGGCTCAGCTCAAGCATGACCCACAGCTATAAATCTGCACTGCTCCCCCTACTTACACCCCCACGGAGCTGCTGTCACTGCCCATTTTGAGTTGGAAACCCAAACATGAAATTTCCCAGGTGCAGATGTGTTTGCCTCCCCTCCCTTCCAGACTTCCTTGGCTTCTCTCTCTTTTTGAAGAGAAAGAGATTTACCAGGCTCTCGTCCTGGATGGAAAGGTTGAGGCAATGGCCAGCTGGGCTGGAGGGACTCCTCTGACACCTGGGGCGGACAGCTGGTTGTGGCACTCCAGGCACCTCATCCACCATCCAGGCTGAGGAGCAGGGCTGGAGGTCTTGCCTTACCCCAGGAGGACTCCAGAGGAAACGAGTTTTCCTGATCCC
This sequence comes from Caloenas nicobarica, assembly GCF_036013445.1. Classification (NCBI taxonomy): domain Eukaryota; kingdom Metazoa; phylum Chordata; class Aves; order Columbiformes; family Columbidae; genus Caloenas; species Caloenas nicobarica. Next base: position 12,253,623 of record NC_088262.1, on the reverse strand, counting down.
AGCTCCAGGGAGGATGGGGAAGGTGTCCTGGTGCTCACTGGCTGCAAGAAGAGTTTAACAGAGTGGAGAAATGGGTTGTGAGTGGGGAGAAGATCAGACAAGGTGGAAAGCTGATCTTGTGGCAGGAGAGTAAAATGAGCTCCAGTGCATGGAGACATAACACTGTGGATAATCTCATATTAGCGGTATATTTATTTTAACGGAGCATAGTGTGTAATATGAAAAGCAGTACAATCCCTCATTTTTATTCATCTGATTTTATTTTAGGGTGGTGGTAGGTCAGGGTGGTGAGAGCCTGTCGCAGGTTGGCCAGAGAGGTGGTGGCTGAACCATCCCTGGAGACATCCCAGGCCAGGCTGGACGGGGCTCTGAGCAACCTGAGCTGGTGCAGATGTCCCTGCTCATGGCAGGGGGGGCGCTGGGGGAGCTGGGAAGGTCCTTTCAACCCAAACCATTGTGTGATTCTATGATTCCTGCACTCACCCCATACAGCCACTGATCCCATCTCTGCTGCACAGCCCTATGAGCGGTGGCTCTTGCGGGAGATAACGTGCTGGGGCCATAGCATAAATGGAGTCTAGTGGACCTCATAGCCTTCTGACCTTTATGAAAGGGTAGACAAAATGCAGAACAACTGAGGATCAGGTTTTTGGACTCCAAATGGTCCCAACCACTTGTAAGCCCCTGTCCAATACTAGCTGATTGATATAAACATCTTGAAAATGTCCAAAATGTGTGATCTGTAAAAGCAAAAGCCGTTAAACTACTATTACTACTAATGTGCTACTAAAACTAATTACAAGGATGCCATCTTTGCTTCAGAAACTGCTAAATTACAGACAACACACCAGTGAGCTATTGCCTTGTGGTTGCTCCACGCTCAAATGACTCCCAGGAGTCTTGTGCTGCTCAGGTTGGAAACAGGATCCTGCACCAACAGGTTCTTGCTTCTGACCAGTATGTCCAGTCTAAGGGCTAGTTACAGAGCCTGAGGCTGCGATTCATCCCCACTTATTGCTGGCATTTTAAATAATGCCCATTTTAGGTGCCTGGCTGCTCTGACCTTCATTAGCAGCCACGAAAGGAGGATTTCCAAGGAGGAAATTTAGAGTGCAAGGGTCTGGTCCAGTGGACCAGCGCATTGGTCTCTTCTCCCACATAACAAGTGACAGGACAAGAGGAAATAGCCTCAAGTTGCACCAGGGGAGGCTTAGATGGGATATTGGGAACAATTTCTTTACAGAAAGGGCTGTCGGGCATTGGAACAGGCTGCCCAGGGCAGCAGTGGAGTCACCATCCCTGGAGGGGTTGAACAGATGCGGAGGTGAGGTTCTCAGGGACATGGTTTAATAACAATGTTGGGTTAACATAACAGTTGGACTCAATGATCTTAAGAGTCTCTTCCAACCAAAATGATTCTATGATATTATGATTCTATCCCTGCAGGAGTTGAACAGACAGAGATGAGGTTCTTGGGACATGGTTTCGTGCCGGAGTTAAGGTAACAGTTGGACTCAATGATCTTGAAGTTTCTTCCAACCAAAATAATTCTATGATTCTATGATATCTTCCCACTTCCCAAAACAACCTGTCCATGATTCTGCAACCACATCACCATAGGCACAAGTTAAGTTTGGCAGCAGTTATTTGAGTGAGGATTACCTGGAGATGGCAAGCCCTGACAACACATCACTATGAGCTTTCTGGAAAAGCATAAGCTAAGACCTCCTACCTGGAACCTGGGGACTGCGGGTTCTTGGGTGAAGGCAACAGCACTAACCATCCACCTCCTGGAGTAGTGTCCACACAATGTGCTCTGGCTGCCCATGTGCCCCCCTTAATCAACTCCTGGGGACAGAAGCAGCCCCAAACCCTGCTCCTGTGACAGCCCTGTGTGACTTTTACAGCTTATTGTCTGCTCGAGTGACAGATTTTCTTCTGTCTCAGTGCTGTGTGGGGGTGGGTCTTATTTCTGCAGCTGATGCTATAAGACTGCTCTTCAGATTGCACAGTGATAAGAGGTGACTGGGGCTCTTTATGACATTACTTAATGAGCTGATGACATTTTTGCGAATAAAGAAAAGCCCTAGACAATTAGACTTGCTGATTCTTCAGAGATGCCAAGACTCTCCCCTGACTAACAAACCCCATTCACATTCTTCTCAGTAGGTGGAATCTTTGGAGTGCACTTTCTCTTCCTGCCCTCCACCAAAATTGTCCTCTGCTTTTGACCAGCCTGAAGTCAGACGTGTGAATAACTTTGTTTTCCTTTGGGGAGGAAACCTTGCCTTCTCTCACATGGGATGGGAGGCTCCCAAAACGGACATGTCCATGGCACTGTGGGTTGGAGCCTCCCAGGCTGGGATGGGAGAGCGAGTCTGGATATTGGCTGATCTTTTCTTAAGGTCAGGAGTGGGATGTGGGATGAGGTGTGCACAAAGGCACTACCGTGTCCGACTTTGCAAGAACCGATCCTGCCTCCTTCGTGGGTAAGACAGCTTTGAAAGAGTGAGTTAAGTGTGCCAGGGTGTATGAAGACTTTGTGAAGGGCTTTTCTAAAATCATACACAAGAGACTGTTAAGGAAACCTGGTAACCAGACGATAAGAGGCAAATTCCCATCTTAAAACCAGCCTCGGGTAGCAAAGACAAAGAGTTTGAACCCTGCAAGGCTTGGCATGCGGGGAGGTGAACAGCGCCTGGGGTGCACTCATAATTAAAAATAAAAACATTGAGCACTTTCAAAGCACTCGGTAAACGTGATTAACTAATTAGTCAACTCTTTACTAATTAACCAGTCACAGGACTGGTGTGGCTCAATATGTTTAATGATCCGGAGAGTGGCTGAATAGCTGGGGGCAACGTCTGCCGAGGACGCGGGAGCTGCGTAGGGGATGGACCGGGAGGCTGTGATGGGCTCCCAGCGGGAATGGGGCTCGGCCAGGAGGGGACACTGACCCTGGGCATGGGCTGGACCCTCTGATTGTGCCACAGACAGAGCTGTCATCTTCTCCCCTTCTCCTGGCAATCCCCTCACCGCCTCTCAGTTTCCTCTTAGGATAGCAGACTCGCTGTGCATCTCCCATAGGCGGCTGTTGTTAACGTTTCTAGCTATTAATATTTAGGCACAACAAGAGGCGGATGGAAATTTTCAGATACACCTGGACCCAGTCCAGTCTGAGATCAGGCTGAGCTAAACGTGAAGCCCCCAAAATGCTGTGCACCTCAAGCTTCACGTTCACGCTCCTCAGCTCAGTGAGGATGAGTCTCCTCTCTCTTACCTTCCAATAAACCAAGAAATGGAGTAATGTCAGCACAGGACTGGGGGAAAGAAGAGAGAAGTAGGACCAGAGAGCCTCTCTGGCTGCCACTGCATTGCTAATTGGTCAGTTCCTCCACCTGTGCCTCAGTTTCCCCAGGGAAACTGTATGTGCGGTGTGATGTCACACCAGATATCATGCTCAGATACCCTAGCAACAATTTGATCTTTAATCAGGGCTGCAGCTGGAAGCTTCCCCACACACTGAGTGAAAATCATCTCTCAAAAAGACACATGGGGCTGGTTCTACTCGTGATTGCCCTGTGCCTTTCTCTCTCCGTTTCAGCCGCTGCCTTCTGGCTGCACACCCTAATCCCAGCTGGTTGTTCTCAAAGATGTTTCTGGTGGCACCTGTCTGTCTCTATTGCCTGTGACAGGTATTGCACCCCACAGAAAGCTGCTCCAGCACATCCCAGACCCCTGCAGAGCACCTTCCTGCCCCTGCCATGATCCTACTGGTGAATGTCACCTTTTGGGGCTGAGTTGAAGTATTTCCTAGCTATGATTTGGATATTTACTGTCCAGAAGTCTCAGAATCCAAGTCGCTGTGTAATTAAACGTTGCATTTCACAGCATCACAGCTACATCTGTACAGCTGTGCTCATAGTTGTTATTAAAGCATCTCATCACACACATCCTTCTTCCCCAGCACCAGGAGGAGTTTATTCCCCGCAAGAAGGATCTGCTGGGACCAAGGGAGCACTGTGCAGTCCCAGAGGATGCTGTGCGGGGCTGAGCCTGGAGTAGCTGGGAAGTGTTGAGCTTTCCATGGGACCTGCCAACCTGCAGCACGCATGCACATCACCCAGCACTGATGGGGGCACATGGCCAGGCAGCATTTCAGCCAGTGCTGCAGCGTCTTACAGGATACCTCCAAGAAAAAACAAGTTACGGAGAAGGTCTGACACTGGGGCTGTTCCCTTGTAGCTCCATGGGCCAGATGGGCTTTTTCCATCAGACATCCCCAGGGAGCTGGGGAAGGGCACCCAGTGCTTTGCAGGGAAGACACAGGACTGGGCTCTGCACGACATGGTGGTACGGGGTGCTCTTCTCGCGACAGAGCATCCCACCTCACTGGAGTCATCACAGAGTGCATGAAAAAAGCATCCTCTCCCTTTTCTCCTAGCTGGCCCTTGGACCTTGAGAATCAAGGCCCACCATTGGGCCCACCAGCTTGCACGTTGTGATAGCAAAAAGTTTCCAACTGCAAACACTTGATTCTGTGGTGAGAGAAAGAAAGAAAATTCTCCCATGCAGAACAGTGTTTCGAGGTCAATAGAGAAAACCCTGTGGCCTGAATACCCAATCTGGGGAGACTGGGGAGCCTGGCAGGGAGGCTTGGGGTCTGGGTGTCTGCATTGTCACACTTGTCGCCAGGTTACCATGGCTCATCGCAGTGCATCCACACCCCGGGGGGCTGCATTCAACGGGCTCCGCTCTTCCAGCATTGAGCAGGACAGTTGATTTGCAGAAGAAAAGCGAGTCCTTAGTGGTTCCTGTCATGTCATCACCCCAGGGGTTCACAAAGGACTGTGGGTGCAGCCCAGCAAGGGGCTGCCTGTGGGCACGGTGCCCGGTCCCCCCCAGGAAGGGGTGCTGCACCCAAGGGCGCCCACCTCACCCCACGCAGCCAGGCTCGGACACAGCTCAGTCCCCTGGGTGGCCTCTCTGGGTGTCCCAAAAAGGTGACCTGAAGAACGGTGGCAAGTGGTAAGGACACAGAAATTGCCACGTTGCCTTAAATTCATGGGTTCAGTCATCAAATGCCCGTGCATGGGAGCATCTGCGTGCCTGGGCAAAGGGAGTGCTGGGACCTCAGTGGCTTCAGCGACATGGGTCAAAAGCCATCAAAGCTGCCAAGAGGGACAGAGGGACCCTGCTTTTGGGGGTTTTCTTCCCAAAAGCTTGAGCTGAGACCCAGTATGGGGATACTTGGGCCATGGGCACTGCTCAGTCTCCATGGGACGCTCTGGCTGCCCCTCCTGCCGATGGGGACCCTTGCTCAGCTCTTTCGGGGCTCCCCTCTAACAAACCCTGCTGGTGTTTGCAACTGCGGTGCTGCTGCTGGGGGAGGGGAGTTGGGTGCTTCAGCCACGTCTGCTCACCCCCCTTCCCCTCCTCCAAGGGGACGAAAACTGAAATAAAAGGTCCGTTTCTTTAGAAAACCAGGCCTGACGATGGGAAGGGTCCTGTATCTATGCAGCTCTCCTGGCCTCGCCCTCCCCTCTTTAGTAATCTCACTTGTGGGCCTGAATTCATTCAGAGACGTCGTGAAGGATTAGCTGACCTTCCTTTCAGTGCTTGCTAAGTGGGGGATGTTAAAGCTTCCCAAAAATTAAACTCTCGGGAGGTTGTCTCGGAGGCTGGGAGGCTGGAGAGCTGCTCAGCGGCTGCGGCTGCTTCCCTGGCATCTGCCCTGGGACAGGGACAGACCTGGGATTGTCCCTTTGTCCCCCCAAAAGTGCTCAGATCCATGCACAGCTACAGCACCCAGCTGCACGGTCCTGGTGTGGGGTGAAACCAGCTGGTTTTCAACCCCACAAGACAGTTTGGCAGTTTTTCTCTCTGCCATGTAAGAGTTTCAGCCTCTGCTTTTCCAGGCTTCAATCTGCCACCACGAGGGGATGGGATAGGGGATAATGTGATCCCGTGAGCATGGGAGCTGAGGTTAGGGGAGGCGGGTGAAAGCTGTCTGAGAACGGACAATGCTGTCACAGCTAACAGGTGCCACAAGGCAGCAGGGACAAGCTGTTGTCACCTTTGTGAGGGAGCGTTCACTCTGAAACCTAACAATGACTTGTGGCTTGGGTAGCATTTTGCTGCCTTAGGTCTCAAGCTGCAAGTGAGCATCAGGATTTATTTTAAGCTGCCAAGCACAGGCATGATGGAATAACACACGAAGTACTTCCCGCAGAGGTGGAATTGGGCATACAAGGCTGCACTTCCCTGAACAAGTAAATCTGGTTCTCTGAGCTGCTCCTTGGTGGATGCATGGGAGATGCAGGAAAACTCCCCTCTTTTTCCACATTTCTGCTATTAATTTTCCCTTGACAGTGTATCTGAGAGCTGGGGGACTATACCTGGGCACGAACAGAAAGGGCACCACTAGCAAAATGCAGTTTGCATCCCTGCAGCCTGGGACACAGAGCTGGCCCCGGCCACTGGCACGGGAGATGAAGTTGCTGTTTCTGGGGGCTGCAAGGACAACCGCACACCCTGGCGGTCAGGGCAGCCGAACTCCTGGAGGCAGCACCTTCCCTTTGTGGTTTCAGACTCAGGGTTATGTTGTTGCATCTGGCAGAACAGGAGCAAATCCATCAGTGTGAGCAAAACCTGCGTGCAGCTAACCCGACCTTCTACACAAACCCAGCCGGGGAGAACAAATTGCACAGAGGGGAAGCGTGGCTTCATCCAAAGCCCATGGAAACCAGAGGGGACACTTGAGATTATTTCTCCTCCTCCCACTTGCTTTATCTCTCCATCTCATTTGAACTGAAGCTGTTCGCATACAGAAAACAGCAAACAAATCCAAACACCGCCGCAACAGCATCTGAGCCACACAGAAGCCTGACTCAAGCAAACCCATTGCTGTTCTCCTCTTCTTTCCGTTCACTTAAACTCAGTTATTTTACAGAAGCTGAGGGGGGCGAGAGGATGCCTTAGTAATCCACTTAAATTGCTTGTTTAAATGGGCAGCCAGCTTCTAACGAGGCTAATTTTATAGGCACCATAACCCGATGAGAGAAGTTTCTTTTATGACTCTCCACTCCCCCTGTCTCAAACCGGCGCAAAGGCTGCGGCCAAAGCCCCGGGGAGTTTGCACAGATCTGCCAGTTCACTGGCAGAAAAAGACATTGGTAATTTGCAAAAAATAAAACTGTCTTATGAGATATAAATTAGATTATTACTCTGGGGAGATGAGCTGCTCTGCTCACCCACGGGATAGCATCTGTTGCAATTACAGGTTCTTCCAGCCCGCTCGGCAGAAATGACCTCCAAAATATTTTAGCAGCAGCTGGAGCACACACAAACACTCGATGTTCTTTTGATGGCTGAACAGCAAGTGCGTGCTCTCTGCTAAATTGCTAGCTGGTGGCCCCATCTCCTCTGGGGACTCTCGCGGGGGGGTCCAGAGTCCCCTTGGCAAAGATAACAGGGTCCAGATTGTCACCTTGCAGCGGGTGCTGGAGGCTGAGCTGGTCTCTCTTCATGGGTTTGTACAGTGCAAAGTGCACCCTTGGCACTAGATCAGCAATATTAATTGCCCATGACAGGAAGCAGTTAATCAGCCTTCAATCCTGTATAATTACACAGAAATTACCAGAAGAAATTAATTCCAAAAGGTGAACATATGGGCCACAATGCTGAAGCCAGAGCTAGATTTTGCCTCTGGTTACTGCCACTCATAACTGAGGGCAGAATCTGGGCCAGAAGTGTATTTTTTACTTTGTGATTTATTGTACCCAAATGGAGCTGGTAATGAAAACCGTGCTGCACTTAATACACAGTGAACTTCCAAGCAAAATGCCAGCAGGATCTCTTCCTTCTTCTTGCCTTACAACCACCCGGCAGCAGCGGCTCTCCTGCCGCAGCCACGGGGACAACCAGCACCACGTCCCCAAAGCCCAGTGCTCGCTGGCACCAGGCTCGGGGGACACACACTCCTCTGTGTCCCCAGACTGCCCTGGACCCCCCTCTGCTTCTCCCCCATCTCCCCCCCGTCCTCTCAGGCTTTCCCCCACCTGAGCAGGGCTGAGCCTGTATTGCAGATTATTTTAGCAAGCAAATAAAAATCCACCTTAATTGCCGATTATTCAGCAAGCAAATAAAAATCCTCCTTAATTGCAGATTATTTCAGCGGGCAAATACAAATCAGACTCTCTGACTGTGTGTTTCGGAACACAGGTCTCCAAAATAGTCCCCATGGGCTGGCTCCATTTTGCTGAACCTGCCCCACTTTGCTGCAGAATCGATCCGTTCAACCCAAACCACGTGGGTGCTGAGCACCCACCGCAGCACCCAAAGCCAATGGAGCCATATGGGGTGAGAGCTTTACTCCTTCCCGGCCCAACCTGCTGCTTCCTAGCCTTAGAAATGCCTTTTTTTTTCCCTGCGTGCACACAACAGCGGGATACCTCATCTCGGCTTGCTGAGAGCAGCAGGTGGAAAAAGCTCTGAGGAAGCGCAGGGGCAGCAAAAGGACTCTCCAGCCCCTCTGAGCCCGCCTTGCGCACATGGGGTGACCTGTGGGAAACCGTTGGGAGATGGCCGAGTGCCACAGCCGAGCCCCTGCACCGCGAACGGGAGTTCATTTGCATGCCAAAGTTGTAGTCGGGCGCTTTACAACGCGGTGCGAGCATATCAATGTATTTGAATCTTCAATATCGCCCAGCCCATCGCCTGGCGGCACGCTCCCCTCAGGGAAAATCCCTCCCGGGGGGCTGCTGGAAGGGGGTCTCAAATAAAAGATCCGCAGATTAAAACCTTGGTTCCCAAGGGCAGGGAAATGATGGAGAACTGAAACACATGAGATTCAGGCACACAGCAGGTCCGCGGCTGAGTTTCCCCAGCCAAACCCATGCCAGTGGCAGCAGGAAACGCGCGAGCGGTGTGACAAGAGTTGTGGCCTCTCCTCGGCTCTCTGACCGCCTCAATGGGCCCGGGGTGGCTCCGCAATCCAGGTCCCATTCAAGCCAGGAAGAGTCGAATCCCGAGGGTATGTGTCAGGCCAGCACTTTCCACTTCTCTTTCAGCTCATGGACACCTATAAATTTTCCAGGGACAGCAGTACAGTACATGCCTTCGCTGCAGTCACTTCTACAGACTCCTTAAAAGTAGTCCAGGATGCTGAGAAATTCATTATATTAAGCAATTAACAGTGATGTGTGTGAGTTCATGGACCTTCCCTCTGCCAAGGACCAGAGTACAAACTATATCATCCCCAGTCAAGGCAAGCGAGTCAAATTATTGGCAATAAATACATTTATTCCAAATGTTAACCCACTTTACATCCCTTTATTTAACACAGCTGCTCTAAAGGGGGGCTGAAATAAAGGGAAAATAAAGTCTGTGAGTCTTCATGCCTCCCCGGTTCCCTCAACAGAGCTGGCTGAATTCTTGTTACTATTATTAGTGTTGCGATTGTTGTTGTTATTATTATTGTTATGATTATATGCATTTCATTCTCTTTTGGGTCATGAATAATTTATGACTCTGTCTCGATCCCCTTTCAATGGATTCACTATCCAGGGAGACTTGCTGAATAATTTGGATCATTCGTTTTCAAGTGCATGGGCTGCCGACAAATTGTTCGCTTTTCATTACTGGGAACTTTCATTGGTCACCCAAATCAGGGGATTTCTTTGGTCGCCCCAAGCACGTGATGTGCTGTCTGGGGTTTTGTTGGGATTTTTTTTTTTTTTTAATTGATTGGGTGAAACTTTGTGAAGTGGAGACTAACAAATAGCTCATTTGGGGGGTCTGGATTTCTGGAGAAATCAGTTTGCCAAATTTTGTGAACATTTGGTGGTTTTGCAGAGGCTTATGAGAAGTATATGCTATGGAGCATATTAAACGTAATTTAATGTTTTAAAGGCATCACTATTTTTGCCATTTGATTTGATCAAAACTATCAAACAGCTGATTATTAAGCTTTTGCTCCATCAGTGCTAACGAGAAAAATACTGTGGTATTAGATCTGGCTGCTTCTTTGCCTAAAATCCTCGGGGCAAGCCAATTTTCAAGAGGCTTACATTGGGGGATCTTTTTCCCTTAAAATCAAGTGAGTGTCCGTATTAACCCGTGTCCAGCGGGACAGATTTGGGGACCCTGCAGTGCCCAGATCCTGCAGACATGGTCCATCCCACATGAGCAGTATCTCCCCAACCCTGGACAGGGTCCGAGCTCGACAAAGACACATCATGGAATCATAGAATAGTTTGGGTTGGAAGGGACCTTTAAACCTCATCTAGTCCAACACCCTTAAATTTCTTTGGGACACCCCAGGGCATGAACACAGCACAGCGAGGACGAGCACTGCTCCCCGCTCTGCTGCTGGACCACGGGATGGAGACAGGTGACACATCACCACTGGTACCCACTGTTTGTCTGGGGGTTCCCCACTTGGGCAAATCTCAGCAGATTTGCTGCCAGCTCCATGAAAGTCACTAGGATGTGCCACGCTCATCTGCAGAATGGACCGACAGCAAAGTTGCGTTGGTTCACAGACTTTCTTGATCCTTCTGCTGCTAACGCAGACCGTGTGCCATGCCCAAAAATGTCACGGGCTAAATCCAGGTTCACCCAGTAATTAACTGGGATGTGCAAAAATGCCACGGGTTAAATCCAGGTTCACCCGGGAATTAGTAGGGCTGTGCCTCACTGCTCCTGCTCAGACCTTCCCAGCACGACATGGTGTGATTGCAACCCTGTAGATGCAAATCATCCAACTCCCTGCACCATGGCGGCCACGGAGGACAACCTCATGGTCCCCGAGCCAGAGGGAGTCATCGCCTCCCTGCCCCGCACTGCCTGCTGCCTGCTGCCTGCTGCCTGCTGCCTGCTGCCTGTGCTGCCTGCTGCCTGCTGCCTGCTGCCTGTGCTGCCTGCTGCCTGCTGCCTGCTGCCTGTGCTGCCTGCGCTGCCTGTGCTGCCTGCTGCCTTCTGCCTGTGCTGCCTGCTGCCTGCTGCCTGTGCTGCCTGCTGCCTGCTGCCTGCTGCCTTCTGCCTGTGCTGCCTGCTGCCTGCTGCCTGCTGCCTGCTGCCTTCTGCCTGTGCTGCCTGCTGCCTGCTGCCTGTGCTGCCTGCTGCCTGCTGCCTGCTGCCTGCTGCCTGTGCTGCCTGCTGCCTGCTGCCTGCGCTGCCTGCGCTGCCTGCGCTGCCTGCTGCCTGTGCTGCCTGCTGCCTGCTGCCTGCTGCCTGCGCTGCCTGCTGCCTGCTGCCTGCTGCCTGTGCTGCCTGCTGCCTGCTGCCTGTGCTGCCTGCTGCCTGCTGCCTGCTGCCTGTGCTGCCTGCTGCCTGCTGCCTGCGCTGCCTGCTGCCTGCTGCCTGTGCTGCCTGCTGCCTGCTGCCTGTGCTGCCTGCGCTGCCTGTGCTGCCTGCTGCCTGTGCTGCCTGCTGCCTGCTGCCTGTGCTGCCTGCTGCCTGCTGCCTGCTGCCTGCTGCCTGTGCTGCCTGCTGCCTGCTGCCTGCTGCCTGCGCTGCCTGCTGCCTGCTGCCTGCTGCCTGTGCTGCCTGCTGCCTGCTGCCTGTGCTGCCTGCTGCCTGCTGCCTGCTGCCTGTGCTGCCTGCTGCCTGCTGCCTGCGCTGCCTGCTGCCTGCTGCCTGTGCTGCCTGCTGCCTGCTGCCTGTGCTGCCTGCGCTGCCTGTGCTGCCTGCTGCCTGTGCTGCCTGCTGCCTGCTGCCTGTGCTGCCTGCTGCCTGCTGCCTGCTGCCTGCTGCCTGCGCTGCCTGCTGCCTGCTGCCTGCACTGCCTGCTGCCTGCGCTGCCTGCTTAGCCCCAATTTACAAGCAGTATGTGAAGGACAGACACTGGGCCGCTGGGCTGAACAATGCAGGAATATTAGCCGAGTTACAAAAACAAACAAACCAAACCCCGTCGGGAGCCCGTTTCATTTATCTTCTTTTGTCCGGTTTTGCTTCAGCGTGAAAGTCGGCCTTTCAATTCCAGCAGTTGTGTTCCAGCCCTGGCGGGTAGCTGATCCAAAGCATTACCCTGAGAGCTTCCCAATGGCATGTTTGCACAGTTCAATTCATTTCTAAATATTCAGTGGAGTTTCCCTCCCTCCTACCCTCCCAGGACTTTTTGCCCAAGAGCTGAGGGTGTAAAGTACAGGGCCGGGGATACTGGTGCACAGAGCCTTTGTGTGCAAACACAAGCTGCTGTTTGTATTTGCCTTCACACTGTCAGAGCTCAATTGTGCGCGATGCAATACTGGCTACCAGGCTGCTTTCAATATCCGCTCGGCCATCCCCGCTGCCAGAGGGACACTCCTCCTCCCCGTCCGCTTTGAAGCAAGAGTGATTTAATTTCATGAGACTCTCAGTAATCACGTTACAATCTCCAACTTTAACCAGAACCGACTCCCTGTTGCAAAAGGGCGGGCGGACAAGCAAGTAAACAGCTCGGGACAGCCTGCAACGCTGGAGGAAGGCAAAACGCAGGACGGCCCCCTGGCTGGTTCTGCACCTCTTATCAGATGGGGCTGGAAAATAACAGCCTCTTGCCGGCACCGCCAGCAGCTGGCTCCGGCCATCCCGAGGATGCTCTATGGGCTGCTTAGCTCATCTTGTACACTGCAATAGCTGATTTTAAAAACCTGAGCTTTTTCTCCTATCTGTAGCTCTACCCATCATATACCTTCCTCCTTCCCTCTTCCATTTACAGTGTCCTGATACCTCCGTCATGTCCCCCAGGGCTGGATTTGCTTCTGGGACAGGCTTCTTCTGGTTATGCATAACTACATGCTGCTGTGGCCAGTGATCCGGGGCCTCCCAGCATCAGGAGCGGGGTCTGGGGAAGGCCTGGCGTGAGGAAGAAGAGGCTGAGAGCAGGGAGATTCATCTCTCGCATGCCTGCACTGTCTGTCCCTCACCCCTCCTCACAGGGCTCAGCTCTTCCCAGAGCATCTTCTGAACAACTCAAGATCATACACTGGACCCTGAAGGAAAGGACTTCTGGGACTGTCAGAGCAAACCAAGGTGCTGCACTGAGCTGGTGGGCACTGGGCAATCCCCAGAGGGTGTAAAAAAATCCCTTTTTTCCCATTGGATGAGTTATCCTTGTTCTCTCCATCCACTATGGTCTGACTGCTTAAGACTGGACCATAAATATCCAGATGGCTGACATTAAGGGGCATTAATTCGCTCCATGGAGCTGCCAGCAACATAGTCATACTCAGTCAAAATGAGGCATGAATCCCAATGTCCCACGCGGTGCCGCTGAGTGCAGCCTGGTAGGGATCAGGGTGATGGATGGCTCCGAAATACCACGGGGAAGATGACATGGAGTCCTCATTCATCTTCCCATCTGAATCTGTGAACTTGGAGCACACAGGCGTGTGCGAAGATGGTGCCGGGGGATGGAACAGCTGGACTTCTCCTCGCACAAGCTGGGAGCTCACAGACCCAGCACAGATATGGCACAGAGCCCGGAGCACAGAGCGGGGACTGCTGAGCCAGCAGCTCTGCTCCCGTGTTGCTTCTCTCATTCCCACCTGGGACTGGGGGTAGTAAAGAAATCCCCTCGCTCTCCAGTGCCCTGAGAAACTGGGGAATGCTCTTCCTGCTCCATCACACGCCATCACTGAATCTGTATCTACTTCTCCACAATCAGAAAGTGTTTCCCAGCACTTGCCCACAGCAAATCAAAGAGAATAAATTTGCTGGAAAACAAATTTGTAGAGCCTGGCTGCTCCTGCCTCTCATGTTGGTTTTGCTCTTTTCCAGGTTAATTTGGGGGTGCTGGGTCCTGGTCTCCAGCCTCCTCTCCCCAAACAGGGGAGACGCAGCAGCTTTGACGGTCAAGCAGGGAAAAAGTTTGTCTCCAAGACACCCTGAGGCTGCTCGCCCCCACCGGCACCAGTATCCCCGCTTGCCTGCCCACACAATCTTTCTTGCTGTTCACTTTTGGCAGGAGATGGCAAAGGTCTCCTGGGTTCATTCTTCACCTTTACCAGCCCTGCTGTCCCCAAGGCACATCCCAGGAGCGGGCTGGGGGCTGCGGATGCCCACACCAGGACACCCTGACCCAGCACCAGGCTCGGCACAAGGTGGGGTCCCTCTCCAGGTGATACCACAGCCAGGGTGACAACGGCAAAGCCAGATGTCCCTGCCAGCCTATAACCCTCTGTGAAATAATTTAGAAAGACTGCGCTTCAAGGAGAGTGTGAAATAGAGGTTTTTCCTTCCCCAGCCTCCAAACCTCTATGAAGGAGGGAGACGCAGATATGATTTTCAACCCACCCATCGTTTACAAGACACTTTGAAAAAAACTGAAAGGAGAACTGCTGCCTGCACCGTCCCTGCTTCCACAGCTGCGTGTGGGACATGAAACTGGGCTCTTGCCCTATCTATTGCTTTCTTCACTTGCTGCACTCCCCGATGATGCAACCGTCACTTTGCGCAGGAGATGCAAGTTGTGAGCAGCAGAAATTTTATGCCCGGTTGTGCTGTTGATGCAGCAGCCTCTCCAGTGCCAGCTCAGAATTCAGGGCTTCCAGTGCCATCCCTGCTGAGCCTCGAGACAAAGCAGTCTCTCTGGCCATATCACACCATCAGTTTTTAAACTCCAACCTCCACTAAAACTAGTGCTGTTCGAAATAAATCTGTAAATCCAGCTCCCAGCAGAGCTGCACACCTCCTCCACCCCCAGCCCTTCGCTGGCACGGGTGCTTGTGCTCTCCCAGCTCAGAACCCATTTTTTTAGTATCTGCCCAAAAATCCACAACATTTTTCCCTCCACACCAGTCAATCCTCTTCCTTCTGAAGAGCTTAACGCAACCTCCCAGCCAGCGTGCGGCTGAGCCCCTTCGTGCCGCTGATCTCTGCTGCAAACCCGGGCTGGGATGAAACGAGAGCAGCCGAGCCCTCCGCTCCGCTCCCCCCAACAGCCTCCCCGGCTGCACCGCCTCAGCACAGGAGAAGCCTCCCCGGCTCCTTATCAGTCCCCAGGGCATCCTAATCCCCCTATAAATGAAAGCTACTATACGGATATCTTTTTAAAAGCCTGTCCATCACTTCAGTCAGGCAGCCCCGTTCTAGCCGTCAGGGGCTTGGTTTTTCGGAGCGCAGTTAGTGGGAGTGAGACGATGCCACTGGATAGAGCTGGGTTTGCACTGTCTGAGAATCTGGGCTGTTTCTTTATGAGCTGTGCTTTGATTCCTGCCCGAGTGCAGCCCCATCTCCCCCATGATGCCAGGCTGCAGAGCCAGGCTGAGCCCCGCGGCAGTGCCAAGCTCCCGGTTCTGCCGCGCTGCCTATGGGAAGCAGCGGGGATCTGGCAGGGATGCTCAGGGAGTGGAGCTCAGGTCGTGTGAAGGAAATGTCCCCCCCGCTGATTGCAGCGGCAAAGGCCAAACGGCAGCCACCTCTCCAGAGACACCCTGGGGACAAAGCAGATGAGACCACTGAGCTCTGCCACCGCCAAAGCCTTTTTCCAGGTTTAATCCGTCTGCACGGGCTGATCCTGGCAGCAAAACCTCTGCCTCCCCTGCTGCTGCCTGGAACGTTGGCAGGACCCGTTTGGAGCAAACATGAACATGCTGCAAATAAATAGTATGGGGGGAATCGAGTCTGGGGGCTGTGAAGCCCCCTGCATGTTGACGGCTCAGCCCTGCACTCCAAGAGCTGGTGTGTCCTACACTGCCAGCAGCTGTGTCAGTGCTTTCTAGGAAAGGTTAGACGTGGTATTTGGTATGTCTTGGGGCTGGTTTGGGTTTATTTCTGCTGATCGACAGCAACACCGCGCAAAACTACGTGCAACCTCTGCAGTGTGGACATTTCTAACGCTGCGGAAGGTAACCAGCTGGTTCCAAACATCCTGACCCAAGATGTCCTTTGCCCTGAATGTCCCCGAAGGCAAAACTGTTGGGGAAGAAGCACATCACAGCACCCCAAAATCCTCCAGAAGGTCTCCAGGAAAACTTCTCTTGGACAGCCTAACCCCGGCATGCAATAGCCCATAATAAGAGCAAGAGCCTTCAAAAACACTGTACCAAAAAGCAGGGCATCTCAAAAGGGAGGTGGGAGGGATCTGGGGCCAAAGAAAGGCAGCAATCCTCTGTGGTCAGAAAGTCCATCCCCAACCCCCAAAGATGAAGATACATTAAGAACATAAAGATGGGCTCATGCATCGCAGCTGCCCCCATTTCACAGGCCAGGTAGGAAACCCAGAACCCCAGGAGTGTTTTTCCAAACTGGATCCCTACACGCAGCAGAGATTCCAGAGCCCTCGCGTGCTTTTCGCTCCATCCTTGGAGAGGCAGCACGTCTCCCCGGGCAGTCACAAGGAGTTTGCTGGAGCGAGGACAGCATAGGCTGAATAAGGATGACATGCTTTGGCCCAGAAAGAGGAGGGCAGAGATTAGCCATGGACAAGCTCAAGGGAAGGCAAGTGTCCAACCCCGAGTGCCAAGCCTGGTTTTGTTTTAGCCTTAACTGCGCTTTTTTGTTTGTTTGTTTGTTGGTGTAAAAACCTTTCTGTTGGAAATCAGTTTAACTTTAAGCTTCCTGAGAATAAAAGCCTGTGAGAAAGCTCTGCCCATGCAAGGCTTGCTTGGGAGGCTATAATGGGAGTCTCAGCAGCTTATGGGCCCATATTTCTATGGCTACAGCACCCATCTGTTCAGCAATACAGTGTTACCCGCAGCTCGTGCAATTCCCCATGCAGAGCAACCCGCTGGGAGATGAACCAGGGCTGGGATGTAAAGGACCTGCGGCTCCGTGCATAGTGCAAGGTGTCATGAGAGGTCCAGCCCACACAGGGTCTGTTCCAGTCACCTGCAGGTGCCAAGTCACTGGTGAAGCTCTCCCAGTTGCAGTGTTTCCCTACACATGAGGATGCTGTGATACTGCTTCACGCCTTTCTTACCCCAAGTCCGAAGCATTTTGCACAGCCTGCCTTTATTCTCTGTAAATGGGGAAACCGAGGCACAAGACAAGCCTGGATATCAGGAATGATAAGTGTCCTTAATATCACCAGAAGGTAATGGGCATTATCAGTACACAACAGCTCCAAAGTCCACCGGCCAGCCTTGCCTGGCTGGCTCAGTCCGGAGCCATTGTCGTGCTGTGCTGCCCAGCCCCAGGCAGCAGCATCTGTCTCAGGTGGGCAGAGGATGTTGCACCCAGGGGATCCTTCATGGGCACCCTGAGATCCTCCCCTGGCACCCTGGGGATCCTGTATTGGGACCCTGCAGGGACACATTGGAAACCCTTCTCAGATTCTCTTTGCTCAGATAAGAAATGTCGTTGCTTTACAAGACAAGAAGGGTCACTTGCATCCTTCCCCGTCCCTCTGGAAGAGATGTGGCCATGAGCAGGGTGAACACTGGGGACACTCAGATCCTCCTTCTCCTAGCAGAAGGGTTTGCAAAGCCACTTAAGTCTTCTGGCTGACTCCCACCCCACCACAATGCCTGGAACCGAAGAGGAAGAGGCTGCAATGGAGATGATTAATGCAGGTTAAAGAAAAGGGATCACCTAAATTTAATAAGGGGCACCAGGAATTCCCCGAGATGAAATCCCACAGTTCTGCTGTGCAGAACCAGAGCAAGAAGAGCTCGCTGCTGTGGAAGTATTTGGTTTCCTTGGTTGTAATGAGGATGGAGGGCAGCCCACTGGCTGTTTCAGTGAGCGCTGCCCTGCAAATACCTCCCTGAACTGCCATCAAGATCATAAAGCCCCAGGTTTGTCTGGAGGGAAGTTTTTCATTGCAAGCATTTGGCAGGCTGGTCTCTGGTAGTTTCCAGTCCCCTCCTTGTCGGAGATGAAGTTTCCTTTTAGCTGGAGGAGGGACTTGCTCACAAATTGCTCTGACACGACAGACATCCCAGCCTGGGAACCCCACTGCAGCGCACGCCACGGAGCAGAACCTGTCTAACACCCGGCTTCGCACATGGCTTGCGCCAAATCCCCTATTTGAAAACACAAGATGTTTCCTTTCTCTCCCTGCAACGGCACTTGTTATTGTTAAACACTCTCTAGGCATCACAGAGGGCCAAAATCCGAGAGGTGCCCAGCACCTGCAAACCTCGTTGACGTCAGACACACGTGCAGGTGGCGGGTGCATCTCCTGGCCCCACGGGGAACAGGCTGCACAGCCCCAGTGGCACTGGGAACGGAGCCTGGAGCTCGTTCTCAAAGTGCCTGTCAGCGGGCTGCAGCCTGGGTTTGTCTAGTTGCGCTTTCTGCAGGCAAGGCAAAAGGTATTTTATGCAAACTGAAAGGAGTAGTTGAAAGCAGCGCTTGCCCATGTTTGTTTCCAAAATAAAATGCTGCAGTATGTGAGAAAATGTGGAATGGAGTCGATTGCATTTTATTGATGCTGCTAAGTCTGGTCAAAGCCCCTGCCTGCATTTTCGTGTGTCCACACAAGCTCACCAGCTCTGACAATGTTTTAGTTCAGGCCTTTTCCAGCTGCAGTCTCCTCTCACAGGGGAACTAGAAGCTTCATCAGGACAAACTGGGTTGGAGACACAGGGCTTGGGCCGGAGCAATGCTGAGCAAATGAAGCCAACCTGACGGCACTGGAGAGAAGGAGGATGGAGAACAGACCTCCAAGCTTGTCTCCAAGCTGTGACCTTCCCGGAGCATGTTAGCTCTCAGGCGCCCAGCCAAAGCCAGACTGTAAGCCAAGCTCTACGTGGATGAGTTATTTGCCAGGTAAAGTTGATGGGAACCTGAACCCGTGAAAAGCTCTACTGGTCGGGCTCCTTCTGCGGGAGCAGATCCCTGGAGAACACCTCCTTGGGCCAGGCCCTCTCCTGTCTGTGTGCGGTGCCCGAGCTCTTGTAGGCAGAAAGAAGTGATAAAGAAAAATTAGATCTGGCTGGTGAAAAACGTTCCCGTGGGAAATTTTGACTTTTTGTCAGAAACTCCAGCGCATTTCTTTCTCAGCCCCAAATAAGCATGAATAGGAACAAAGATTCAGTTTTGGCAGGGGAAATGGGATTACCAAAGAAAACACCCAAATTTTTGAGCAAAGCAGACACATTCTATCATTTTTCTCCCTGGCTTAAAAAAAAAAAAAATCCAGATAAAAAGAGCAAATTCAGTGAAAAAAATTGTAATCAGTTCTCACACCGCTGCCTGGGGCAAATTCAGCTAATTTGGCTAATACATCTCCTCCCTCTTCACTGCTGCTCAAGAGGTTCTGGCCTCCTCTGACTTCTCTCTCAAGCGGTTGAAGATCCCTCCAACGTGCAGCTGGACACATCACCACGGACCCGCCATTCGTCCCGGTTGCTGCCTGGCCGAGGCTGCGGCCGGAGCCCTTGGGTGACTGCAAAGCCTGACTTTCTCTCGGGATTTAGGAGAGAAACCAGGGTGGGCCGATGGTCATGAGCAAGTGGGTGGGAGCTGAATAGGGTTATTGTGATCTTTATCTAGAGGGATTACTCCAGGCAGTGTGGGCTTAGCAGGGCAGTGCAGTTGCTTGGCCATGGTTGGTTTTGCAGACTGATAGGTATGGCCCAGGGGAATGTGCAGCAAAAACGGGCTGGGGAGAATTATTTTATGGCAGCGTCATCCTTGCAAAACATTCACTTCCCAGCAAAGTCGGCAGAAAAAGAAAAAAATGAGTGATTTTCGTTTGCGGAAGTCTGACACGGCTAGGACTGTGCATGGTCTGAAATGCAAAGCTGGCACAAAAGTCACACATTTTACTGGAAACTGTGAACTTGTTTCTTTTTTATTGGAAATAAATTTGAAGGGAGAAGGATGCTAAGTGCATAGGGCCAGCATAGTAACTGAACAGAAGTTTTTTCAGGAGCACTGTAGGACTCTGCAGAGTAGACCAAGGGTCCAATAGCACCCCGAGATCATATCAAATTTTATGGCATCGCCGATAGCGGAAACTTACTGCACGCACGGAACTCGTCCCTGCCTGTGAGACGGGACTGAAATCTGGGGGAGCTGAGCCCCTCCTGCTCCCCTGGACCTGGGAAATAATCAAGACGTGGAGTCCCGTTCCCGAGCGCTGCCGGGCAGAGGGACCCGCCGGGACAAAAGAAAAGCAAACACGGAGATAAACCGGCTGTTGGCACATCTGAGCGGCACCCACCGCCTTCACCTCCGGGAAACGGCATTTCCCCGCCGCTTCCTTCCCCCCGCTGCCGACGCCCCGGGGCCGCTGCCGCTCCGCCCCGACGGGGACCGGAGGCTCCGGGCCGGGGCCGCATCGTCCCCCGGCGCCGCCACCACGGGTGTCCCGGTGCTGCAGGACCGGGCCTCCCTCTCACCCTGCCAGATAACCCAGACTTAGACGCTCCTCGCTATTCAAGGCGCCGGCGAAGAAATTGCGCTCTCTGCAAGAGAGACATCTGATTTTGATTTGAGAGGCGGGGGGGGGAGAAGGAGAAGGGAAAAAAAAAAAAAAAGCCCAACTCTGGCCGCTCGGCGATGCTTTTTTTTCCTCTCGTTGGAGCTGCAAATATTTTGGAAGACGGGGCCGTGTTTTCCGGGTAAACAAGGCGGCGGCAGCGGGCGGCGGGGACGCGCCCCGCGGAGCCGGGGCGTCCCGGCGCGGAGAACCGAGCTGAGCCCGCGGTGCATCCCAGACCCCGGGGCTGTGTCACCCCAGCCACCGGCACACGGCTCAGCGCAGGGGCTGGCACCGGCCCCCTGAACCGCGGCGACAAGAGGAGCGGCAGCGCAGAGAGATCCCGCTGGGGACCATGAGGTGGAAGATCGGGGGGACCCGTCGGCGGGATGTGCGGGGGCTCAAGGGGAAAAGCACTCCAAACTTTTCACCCTTGGCTACCCCGGGCAGAGGCGAGGGACTCCCCGTCTCCTCTCGAGGACATCCAGGACGGAGCCTAGGGCTCGCTTACAGCAAGGACAGCGCGAGTTTTTCGCCCGAGAACCGGTTACTCCTCGGTTCTCATTTGGCCTTCGGGCTCGTTCAAGTCCCCGCCGCCCCACCACGGTCCCCGGGGCCGCCCGCACGTCCTGAGGTTGCAGCGACGGGAGCCGAGCTGCCCTCCCCAGCGCCCGACCGCATTGTCCCCCTGGGGAGGACCGGAGCCCGTCTCCGTCCCGTCCGGGCACGGAGCCTCTCGGGCGAGCTGCAGGCTTTGCGGCGGGACTCTGAGCGGTGTCCCGGGAAGGGAGCTAGGCTGCCGGCCCCGCTCCGTGAGCTGCGGGATCCCCGGCCGGGAGCTGCCCGGGACGGGAAAACCTTCGCAGCCACACAGGGCTCCTCAGCGCTTTTCCGGACACGAACGGTGTTTTCCCGGTCTCCTGAGTGTCCCTTCTCACCCCTCCTGAGCAAACTTGGTGTCTCCTGCCCCGCGCTTCCGAGTCGCCCGCTGTCCCCTGCTCTGCGCTCCAGAATCCCCCGGTACCCTCGGTCCTGCGGTCCCGGGTCCTCCGGCGTCCCCCCGCCCCACGTCTCCAGGGCTCTCGATATCCCCTGCCGCATATTCCTGTGCCTCGTCGTCCTCTGCCCGGTGTTTCCTAGTTTCCCGTGCCCCCTGCTCTGCACTTCGGTGCTGTCACCAGTGCCCTCCCGGCTGCCTCAGTGTCTCCTGCCTTGTCCTGACGGGCTCCTCCGAGTCCCATCCCCTGCGCTTCCGAGTGCCTTCACACCTCCTGTTCCGCGCTTCTGGGTCGCTCGGTGTCCCCTCGTTTGCCATACGCTCCCGGCTACCTCAGTGTCCTCTCCCTGTCCTGCTCTCCATGTCCCTGCGTGGCCCTGTCCCGCTTCCCGTGTCCCTGGATGTCCCCGCGCTGCTCCCGTGTCCTTGGACGTCCCCATGTCCCTCTCTCTGAAGGTCCCTTGCCGAGTCCTGGATGTCCTATGCCTTTTGTTCCCCGTTTCCTGATGGGTCCTGGATGTCCCCATGCTTTTCGCTCTCCATCTCCGAAGCTCCTTTGCCGAGTCCTGCATGTCCCCACGCCTTTCCCTGCCCGTCCTTGAAGTTCCCTTTCCGAGTCCTGGATGTCCCCATGCCTTTTGCTCCCCGTTCCTTGCCGAGTCCTTCGCTCTCCCCTCCCTTTCCCTGACCTTCCGGTGACCCCAGAACCCTCTCCCCGTCCTTCCCCCCGTGTGTGCCCGAGTGTCAGTGCCCGCGGCGTGGGACTCACCCACGCACTCGTTGGCCTCCCGGGCCGTCGCTCTCTGCCAGGGCCGGTCGTAGTGGAAGGGCTTGCAGCGGTCGCACTCGGGGCCGGCCGTGTTGTGCTTGCAGTCGCACACCAAGCTGTCGTCGCGGTCACGGACACAGCGCGACGCGTGGCCGTTGCACTTGCATCGCCCTCCGACCTGCAAGTCGGAAACGGCGTAGAAGTAGGAGTCGCGGGCCAGCTCGGAGTCATCCTCGCTCTCGTCGCCGAAGGTGTGGAGGCGGCTGAAGGTCACCCTGATGTCGGTGGCCGTCACCCAGTCCTGCAGCACGGGCGAGTTGTCGAAGTCGTGGGCGGTGGGGCGGCCGTCCAGGGTGCTGAAGGCAATGAGGCCGCCGGAGAGGGGCCGCACGTCGGTGTGCGAGTCGGTGCAGACCGCCTCCTGCTCGTTCTGCTTGGTGATGGTGGCGCGGTTGGGCTTGTTGTACATCTTGCGGCACTGCGTGGAGTAGAACTGGAAGGGCACCCAGGTCTTGCCGTAGTCCATGGACTTGTGGATGGCCATGGACTCGGGGCGCGGAGAGCAGAACTGCAGGCTGACGTAGGTCACCTCGAATTTCTTGCCCAGGGAGAGAGTGAGGGTGACGTTATGGGGGTACTGGACGTAGCTGTCGGACTGCCAGCAGGTCAGGTTGTGCGGGTTGTTGAGGTCGGTGAGGAAGGAGGGCGGGTGGGCGCGCTTGGGGTCGGAGGCGTTGCAGAGGTGGCAAGACCGGACCTGCTCCTCGCCCTTCTCCGTCACCACGCAGTACCGCGACGGCGGCTTCCCGCAGGTGCTCGACACCTTCACCTCCTTCCCGAAGGCCGAGTTGACGAAGTCGGGAATGCAGCGGCGGGGCAGCCCGTGCTCGTCGTAGCAAGGGTCGGGCTGAGCCGTCTGCACGGCGAACATGCTCACACCGTGGTAGCCGCCGCGCAGGGGCTGCGCCAGCCACGCCGCCGCCAGCAGCAGGGCCAGCGGCCCCTCCGCACCTCTCCGCGGCATCCTGCGCAACCTCCGCGCGGCGTGGGGGGGAAAGGAGGGAGGGGAGCGGCCGCTCTAAGCGCGCAGCTCCGCGGGGCGACTTGGCCGACGGACGCGGTGCAGAGGCTCGGGGAGCCCGGAGCACCGCCCGCCCCGCGGCCAGCCCCGCGGAGAAAGGGGAGACCGCGGCGGCGGCGGCACCACAAAAGTGCGGCTGGCGGCGGGGCTGGGTCCCGCCTGCCTCCCGCCCCGGCACGGAGAATGACTGGCGGTCCCAGCCCCCGCCGCGTTTGAGGTCATGCTAAAGGAGTGACATTGCGCTCAAGGAACAGAACAACGACATCCACTGGCGGCTCAGCCAGACACACGCACAGGCCTCGGGGAGGGCGGAGGGGAGGGATGGGACAGGGACGGACCCCGCCCCGATACCGCGGCGATGGGCGCTAGCGCTGCCGCGGGGCTTCCGAGCCGCCCCGAGGAGCCGGGGAACGGCCCGGCTTCTCCCTCCACCCCGCTGTGTCTCCGACGGAGGTCAGGGCTGTCCGCATCCCTGCAGCTGGGGATGCTCCGTGGGCATGGGGCGGGGAGAGGGGGGCACCGGCCGGGAGGGGCTTCAGTACCTGTGAGGACGCCGATAGGGACAGGATCGGGCATTTCCCTGCTGGTCGTTGCCGGCCTCCCCTTCTCCACCAGTTTCCAGCCCAGGTCGTGCCTGACCCCCTCAGCTGGATTGGGAGAGGGGTCCGGGGCAGAACCACCGCCCAGTGCAAGAGCCCGGAGCCCGCCTGGGCACCGGCCCGGCCCGAAGGGGTCCCCAGAGGGTCTCGGCCCGGAACCTCCGCCCCTGGGAAAGAAAACCTGATGCCCGGGAAGTTTAACTGGGAGGACAGTCGAGTCCTTGAGGACGACACGGGAACTAAGGGGCCTGACGACCCCCGGCAGGTTGTTTTAGGGGGCCGACCTCGGTGAAGGGGCGGTTTCCCCGGCACAGCCCCAGTGTGCTCCCCTCGGTGTGCAGCTTGTCGACGTTTCCCTTAAAGCGAGGAAGGGACTAAAGGGCGGCATTTGTCTCGCACTGGGCCGTGCCCCAGTCCGAGCTCCGCTTCCCGCCCACCCCAGCAGAACCCCAGTGCCGAGCGAGCCGCCCTCCGACGGTTGCCTCTCTCCGGATCCGCTTCGGCTCTTTCTCCGGTGATCCCGGCCGGGGACACGCTGACGCCCGCTGCTCCGGCGAGGGGGTCGGTACCGAGATCCCGGAGAGATATTCCCGGGAGAGAGCGGAGGGGTTTCCCCCCCGCGGCTCCCGGCCGCCCTGCTCGCCCCCCTTCTCTCCCTCTTTGATTAAAAGGGCACTTTTATTTTTCCAACGGAGGTGCCCTCTCTCGGAGCGCTGCCCACGCCGTGTCACTCAAGCAGCCGGGCCCTGGCACGGTGGCGCGGTCCCCTCCCCGCCAGTCCCGTCGGGGCGGCCCGAGGGGACAGGGGCTGCCTGGGTAGCGGCGAGCCCCAGGCCGGCCTCCGCCCCCTCCCCTCCGCCCGCCCCTCTCCCCGCTTTGAATTCCTTGCCACCGAGCTGAATAAAAGTGGTTGTTGTAAATTGAATTAGTGCCTGATTAATCTGCTCCCGGGCCTGCTAGCCCAGCGGGGAGTCTTTGGCAATGCAACCGCCTTCCCTGCAGGGCAGCGGGGCTCCGCAGCCTCCCTGCCCCCGCACCCCCTCCACCCGCTCTCCCAGCCCCGCCGCTGCGGGGATTTGTTAAATCTTCCCCGGGAAACAACCCCTCCGTCCTGCTTCCGACGCCCTCGCTGCTCCTTGGCCGGGGGAAGAGGTGTGTGTGTGTGGAGATGCGGTCGACACAGGACTGGAGGAGTCCCAGTCCTACTGGTCCCACTCGAGCAGCCCAGGAACGCAGCCCGGGACACACACGCCCAGTCCGGGAGAGATTTTTCTCCCCGTTCTTGACTTGCAGCCCGGTTTGCGGGAGGGACGGGGCCCGGTGATCCTGTCCAGCTCTGGAGGAGCTCTAAGGCGGGAAGGGGGGAATTCAAACCAAACTCTACCGGGCCGTCGGGGACAGGCCGGAGCAGCAACTGCGAGTCCTCCCGAGGACACCGTCGCCCCAGGCGGGTTCTGCTTGGCTCGGCCGGGCACAGCCGCGACGGGGGCAGGCCCGGGCTGTGCCCCTCAAGTCTGCCCAGGTGACACCCGCCGGTGCATCTGGCGGGACCGCGGGGACCCGAGCTCCGCTTTGCCCCGCCGGGCGCCCCAAACGCGGACCCGTGAACCCCTCGGGTGCCTGCTATGACTATCGCCGCTCGTCGTGTCTGAGTCCCCGCTCTGCAAGCCTAGTGCTTCTCCTCCTGCTACGCGTGTCCGAGACCAGCCTTTCCCCGAAGAGATCCCGTCCGCCCGTGTACGAGCCGTGCCGGGGGGAGGACAGGCGGGTCCGGCTCCGAGGGCAGCAGGTGTCCCTGCCAGGACCGGCGTTTCCCCTCGGAGAAGACGCGGTTTTGGCTCCGGCTGCCCCCGACCCACCGCGATCTTCTCGCCGACGCTGAGCACAGGGAAGGGCTGAAATTTCGGCGTTTCTTTAAAATCCAGGAGGGTTTTCAAAGGCCACCCCCCGTCCCCTCCAGCCCGCACTGGTCTTTACCGTTTCGCCGCAAAACATGGGGAGTGGATCTAAGAAAACATGCCCCACGCTAAATTTCCCCGCAAACCCGAGGTGCTGCTTAATCCCATTACCAGGGTGTTAATTTAACAACCATCCGGCTCTGCCGAGCACGGGGGGACCGTGCTGCCCGCCGGCCGGGGCGCAGGTTGCGGCTCTCGCCTCCATCCTGCTCTTTTCGCTGAGTTTATTCGGTGTTTCACAACCCCCGGGGTTTGTAATGGCTCTTGCGGTCATTAACGTGATTTACTGAGGCTTTTCTCTAATTACCTCGCCCTCGAGCTATTAAATGCATGTAAGCAGCTCCGCGGGGACGACGCGTAGCTCCCCGAGGGCCGGTCCCGAATCTGTCCGCTCCCTCCGGGGCAGGGGGGGCCTGGGGCCGTTCCGGGCGGATGGAGTGGGGGGGATGCTCGGGCCAGCAGGCCATGCCCCCCACCTCGGCTTGCTCCCCGCTTCGAATTTGATTTTCCTGTCACTAAGAACCAGCTGGCCCTGCCCTTGGCTTGGAGGGGTATGAATCCTTATCGGCTCCAGCCCCGGTACGAGCCCGCTGCACTCTCGCTCCCACCGGGGCCGGAGCACCGTCGGTACCAGCACCGGGTGCAGAGCATTTCCAGCACCTGCACCGGGACCGGAGCATCTCCGGTACCTTCACTGGGGTCAGAGCATCTCCGATATCTCCGGTGCCTGCACCGGGACCGGGGCCGGTCGACGTGCGGCCACATGGGCTGAGCGGCCGCGGGGCACAGCCGGGCCCGTCCAGGGCAAAGCGGAGCGGCCCTTTCCCCCTCTGCGTAGCCGGGGAAAAGCCCCGATGAAGGAGAGAGGAGGGCTTTATTTCAGCCCCTCCAGGGTAGCCGGCAAAGGCAGCCCTGAAGCTCAGAGCCTGTTTTAAAAGTCAAATCGCTTCGGGTGCCGGAGCTCGTCCACCCCCCCGGGAACAATGCGCTGCCCCGGGCCCACCTCCCCCTGCCATCGCCAGGCCTCGGGTTTTGGAGAAGGGAGGGGGAAAACCCAACCAGATCTTCCCCTCCGCAAATATCTGGGGGCCGTTCCCCCGGCGGGGACCAGGAGCGGCTGGAAAAGCAGAGAAGACCCGGGTTGAAATAATCAGGAGCGATTTATTCCCCTAGAGTGACAGTTCTTTTGAGCAGTTGCCGAATGGCAGTTTCTGTCTTTCTGAAAGCTTTTCTTCCAGATTCTGTTCAGATTAGGCTGGGGAGATGAATGAGGCCATTATCCAGCCCAGTAGCTATTCTGAAATGCCAAATTAATTACCAAGGGCTAAATCAAGGAGACGGGGGCTGGAGGTGGCGGGGGGCGGGGGGGGCGCGGCGGTTTGAGGTGTGAAAGTATCTCCGGGATCTTTTAAACCCGGGCACCGGGGGCGGCCCGGGGTGTAACTGCCCCGCCTCACTCCGCAGGTGCGGGGGGCAGCGGCGGCCGGATCGGTCCGGGTCGGGCGGAGAGGACTAGGACACTTCGCGGGGTCCGGCTCCCCCGTACCGACCCCCGCCGGCTGCCGTATCTCTTACCTCCGGTGGGGAGAGGAGCTCCGGGGCCGCCGGGCCCTGCGGGTCTCCGGGCAGGGTTGAGCTGGGGCCGCGGCCGCTGCTCCTCGCTGGATGCTCACGGCTCCGCCGGACCCTTCCGGGCGCTCCCGGCGGGGTTCACCGCTACCTGCCCGCCGGCCCCCGGGGCGGAGCGGGGAGCAGCCCGGCTTCCCCCGGCCAGGCTCTCCCCACGCTTTGCTGCGGAGGGAGCCCGGGGGATTTCATGCTTCCCTGAGCTCCAAAGAGCCGGCTCGGGAATGCAAAAAGTGATCAGCCGGTCGCTTCTTGCGGGCTGGTGGTGTTTGCGGTGAGAGGGGGAAGAAGAAGGGAGTGTGTGTGTGCAGGGATGCTGCTCCATAACCTCTCGGGGCGCAGGCATACCTGGTATGGCTCGCACTGCCTGGCTTGGAGGATTAAAAAGACACCGCGAAGAAAGGGGGCAGGGGAGGAAGACTGATCGGTCCCCCAAGATGTCCCAAGGGAAACAGGCTCATCCCGGGATGATGTCTCTGCCAGTACAGATCACATTTGCACATGACGTTTAATCCCCCACCCTAAGGCTCTTTGGCTCTCGGCAGGCAATTATTGTTATTATCTATGCTCTAATACTTATGCTTTTCTCCCATACAACTATGATTTGCACATAAACCCTGAGCATGTTGTAGATCCCCGGCCTGTAATCCAGTTTTCTCTTCAGTTCCTGGGAGAGCACACCTCTGACTCCTCATATTTATGCAAGATATTGTGCAAATTTTATGCAAAAAAAAATCTTTAGGGAATAGTAGGTAGGGCCTGACTATAAATTTTTGGTGAGGGGAGAGGTGGGCATGGGGCTGATGCTAAATCTTCTGCAGCAAATACACATGGCCAGTTCTATCCCGGTTCAGCCTGCTGAAACCGCAGGCAGAACTGCTGGCAGCAGCGAAAGCAGAGCTAGGCAAGAGTTTTCCTTACACTGGACAAACCTTCAAACGAGAAATAAGCAACGAGGAGATTTCCCAGGGGCTGAGAAGTGCGCTGTAGAAGGAATCAAGCCTTTAATGTAAATTGGCCGTGGCTGGGAGAGACCGCCAAACACTGGGCTATTCAGCATCTCTGTGAACCTCTAATGATCGACTCGGTTTTCAATTATACACCCAGAATTACCACCAAGTGAGATAAGCCTCTGGAATACTATATTTTCTCTTGCAAAAACTTTTTCTTTAGGGCAGGCAGACTAGAAAGCTCTGTGTGTAATATTTCATTTATTTTCAGCAGACCAGACTGACACTAAGCAGCCCGGAGGGCTCCCAGCCATACCAAATGGGTGCCCAAACAGCTCTCGCACTCCTGGGGATGCTCAGGTGCCTTCAACCACTGTAGGGAGCTACAGCACTGTGGGTACCAAGAATACCCAAGAAAACAGAGTCACTCCTTGATATTAAACTTGTCAAAGCATGTGATTTACTTGTGTGCTTCTATGCAGAAACAACTGTTTAATTTGGATGGGTGCAGAGGCAGCAGAACAAAAAATAGCACAGGTTAGCCTGGATAATGCTGCCGTATTCTGTACACTGGACATACCATCAAGGTATTGTTGGGGCGAAAGATTGGATGTTACATGGTATAGCCCAGAAACATGCATGAACCCTCCAGACTTCAGTTACTTAGGCAACCAAAGGAAGGCTACCTTACATTTTCAAGCTATTTCCAAGGTAAAATTACTTTGCTGAGCAATGTGTTACAGGGCATGGGGAAGAGGAGCACAGTGACCTTACAACAATGTTCTGAGCTCAACAGGAAAAAAATACTATGGCTCTGGAGGACCCTGCTGCCAGGCTGAGATATGGGAGACGTGGGGTGAAGAAAACAGGTTTTGGTTCGGGGGAGGCAGATTCTTGCACAAACTTTGCTGGGGAGTTGTGGGCAGAGGAGGGGATAGGGACATGGGATTTATTCAGTAAGAAAGACTTCTGCTGTGTTCCTAGGGCTTTGGGAAGGCACAGTACAGTAAACTGTAGGATAAAAATGAGCAGTGTTTGTCCTACACAGCTTTAGCAGTGCAGCAGGAGCCATCTCTGCAGATCTTATTTCTAGATGGTGAAAGCATTTACCTGGATCTCAGGGGACCTGGGAGCAAGTCCACCCTTTGCAAATAACTTTCTACTAGTTTTACCCTGAAGTGCCCAGCTCTGCACATTGCATTTTGCACAGGGGCTGAGTTTCTTCTCTCCAACTGCCCCTCTGCTCCCCATGGAAGGGGCTCTGGGTCTTGCTGACTTGTCCATTTGTGCTCTTTGGAGATAACCCAGTGGACTCAAGCGCTTTGGCAGCAGCTGCTGACCCTGGCTGTCCCTTGGGATGTCACTGCCCTATGGTGACCACTCACCCTCCTGCACCTGGCAGGGGTCCTGCACCTGGCAGGGATCCTGCTCCTGCCCGTCCCCGCTCTCCTTTATGGGCAATTGGCAGCAAACAGAGCAGAAGGGAAGATACTCACGGTGGACTCCTTGGGTGCAGTCTGACCTCCACCGCCATCAATCATCCTCAACATCTTTTTTTTTAAATTGTTTCTACTTTTTCTTGCAAGTGCCGTGGCTCTGCAGGGAGCAACGAAAAGTTTCTCTGCTGCCTGCAGAGCAGGAGCAAAGCTGAGCCCAGGGCTGAGTGGTGCTTCCCTAGAAGGAGTCCTGGCTGCCTTGAGCTGCCTGCTGCTGTTTCAGAAGGAAAACAGCCTTGATTCAGAAGCATTCGCCCTTGGGCCCTGTTTTTTGGGGGTAACAACAGCTACAGTAGTTACAACAGTAACTTTTCTCTTGAGTTTAGACTAGTATTACTCAAAGAAAACGGATCCTTTTACTCTCTGCTTTGCTGAGCTCTAGCAAAATCTGAGCAGCAATTCAAACACAAGCGTTCTGGTGCCAGAGGAACTCAGAGAGGGAAACTTGTCCATGTTGTGGCAGTGGCTAAACACTGCCCAGAGCAAGGAGAGAGCAGCCAGGACAGTGGAACCTCAGCCTTGCCAGGGGCAGGGATATTGCAGCGAGCAATGTCCGATGAGCAATGAAGATAACTAACATTCCTTTAAAATAACTAACTGGAGCAGAGACAGCTCCTCTCCTACATTACTAGGCACAATGGACACTCTTGACATAAACTCAGTGTGGGAGTTTCTTTGGCTCTGGCATAAGGAAGTGGCCCATGTAGAGATTTTCTACCATTTAAGAGAACCCAAGATCATAATTTTATACAGAACCTGGGAAAGGCTATGAAGCTGAAATGCTGATCGTCTTGCTGGGAATTTTCCTCCCCACTGATTTAGAATAGAGCCATGAAAAGGAATTTGATCTTTTTAAGCTGGTGTTAAGGTAAAGATGGACATGGGCAGAGCTTCAGGGGGAGAGGGAGGGCGCATGGCCGAGGTTGGGGCCAGGGCAGACAGGACCAGGCGTATTTCAGCTACTGAAGGAGCAGGATTATTGATATGTGGGTCCTCAGAGCTTCTGAATTCCCACCACCTAATAGCTCTCTTTGCCAAATAATTAACTCTTCTCCAGCATTTGCTTTGCAGTTATGAATGGGCTCATGGGACTCAGCTCTGCTTGCAGCTGTGCCAGTCCTGGGCCAGGCTCTATTTCAGCACTGCAGACAAAGTGGGTGTTTTATTGCTTTCTTTGTTTAAAAATTTAAAAAAAACCTATATTCCAGAAAGCATCCTGTTCCCTTAGGGAAGAAATGGGGTATCTGTAGGGAATGAGCCAGCAAGGCTGGGTTTATCCATGAGTTTGGGCAAAGAGGAGCATGCGAATGGCCATCCAGGGTTTGGATTTATACTTTCCTTAAGCAGAGTATCCTCTTGACGTGAGACAGGCCATGGCAGGTGCTGGGGGGCTTCCTGGCACCCCCCAACCCACCTTTGCCAAGGGAAGCTGCTGAGACCATGCCCAGCCGCATTTGAAGGCGCATCACCTTGGCAGGACCACAGGAAACATGTTTTTCAGGAGCCTTACCCAGAGCACTTTGCAGCATTTGGTCTCTTTTTGGCAGCTCTCCTAACCTAATTATAATTAAGTAAGTATTAAGCTGGGATGAAGTGGCCTTCAAGTGGCTATAACCTTTTAATAGGGGAACTTGCAGTAAGGCAGCAGGATCATGGCTTAGGCCGGGGCAATGTGAGCCCTGGATACAGCGTGCTGGGGATGGGGCCAACAGCTCCATGGGAAGAACCTGCCTGTGTGTCCCTCCCGAGGACACAGAGCTCCAGCCCAGGGCTGGGGGACACAGAGACTCCGGCTATGCAGGGCTGTGCATCCCAGCACCGGGATGGAGCCTGATCCGCTTTTCATCATTTCTGCCCCTCTGCTCTGGTGAGCCCCCCCTGCAGTGCTGGTCCAGCCCTGGGTCCTCAGCACAGGACAGACATGGACCTGCTGGAGAGGGGCCAGAGGAGCCCCAGAAATGACCCAAGGCTGGAACAGCTCTGCTGGGAGGACAGGCTGAGAGAGTTGGGGAGTTCAGCTGGAGGAGAGAAGCTCTGGGGAGACCTTAGTGCGTCCTTTCCGGACTTAAAAGGGGCCAATAACAAAGATGAGGACAGACTTTTCAGCAGGGCCTGTGGTGATAGGACAAGGGGTGATGGTCTTAAACTAAAGGAGGGAGATTCAGGCTGGACACAAGGAAGAAATTATTGCCCCTGAGGGTGGTGAGAGCCTGGCCCAGGTTGCCCAGAGAGGTGGTGGCTGAACCATTCCTGGAGACACCCCAGGCCAGGCTGGACGGGGCTCTGAGCAACCTGAGCTGGTGCAGATGTCCCTGCTCGTGGCAGGGGGGGCACTGGGGGGGCTGGGAAGGTCCCTGCAACCCAAACTGTTCTATGATACTATGATTCTATCTAGGGGCTGTCTCCATATCAGTGTCATGAATGGGTGTTGCACCCATATGAGGGTCAGTGATGGGAGACTAATGCATCTGAGTGAGCAGAACTAACAAGCATCACATCTGTCCCAGCACAGCACTCCCCTCACATCGTCCCTGTGCTTTGGGGGTCCACACCCCTCAAACTCACCAGGGACTCCTCTTGCCCGTGCATGGGGGGGAACAGTGCCTGGCGGCAAGCATTGCCCTGTCTCATCCGGCTCCATGTGAGGGCAAAGCAGCTGGGGAGCGCTTGTTTGCCGAGCTGAATTCCTCCCTGTCGACTGCTGCTCAGCGGCACTGTTGCCCGCCTGGAAGCTGATCCCCACCGCACACACCCCAGCATGCCCAAGCACCAGGACTGCCAGTGGGGAAACGGGCTGAGAAGGGTGACAGAGGGAGATTGAGGCAATGGCGAGAGAAGGCAAATAGGAGACTCTGGGTCTGCCTCAGTTTCCCCAGATATTCAGCAGGGGAATGATAATCGCACCCTTTATAAAGCTCTTTGCTGTGTGGGGCAGAAAAGGCTGCTATAAAGTTCTGCCAGCTGGTGGTTGCCGTTCTCATCCCTGCTCCCAGATGTCTCAGCAACAAGGGGTAGGAGAGGGTAAAAGCTTCTTTTTCTGTCCTGGCATGTTAATGCCCCATCCCTACCCTCTATGTCTTCAATAATGCCTTATTATTTTCCAGCGTTTTGTCATGTGCTAGAGAAAAACAAACCCATTCTCCTAGCACACCGCCTGGTTTTGATTCTGCTGGAAAACAGCCTTATCTCCAGGGCTCTGCCTGTCCCCATCACCCCGATGGATGCACAGCGATGCTGCCCATCGGAGGAGGAATTCCAGCTGTAACCACCTCACATCCATCAAACGCCACACCAGGACATCACCACCTGTGTCACTGCTCCCTCCTTCTGTCCCTGATATGGGTCTCCTTGTTGCTTGGTGACATTGATAGGTGTGCGGTGACAGATGCAATAAAATGTTACTGCTGTCAGAGTTAATGTATGGTGTAAGCTATTCCTGTGCCACCCCAAAATGCACAGATGAAGGTACACAAGGCTGCACCGCCTGAGACCCAGAGACCATGGAGATATCTGTGACACATCCACTCTTGCTGGCCTCCAATAGAGCAGTGGATTTGGTTTTATAATCATCAATTTAAACATGAGTTTGCAAATCTGAGCCTAGAAACACCAAAGGGACCTCAGAGGATTTTCCAAGCTTGGAGTGGCTTTACTATAAATGTGAATTAGAGCATCATGATGAGACTAGCCCCTGGCAGGGATGCGGAGTTGATTGAAGTTTAAGGATTTAAGGACAGTAGTGTCTGTGGGATCTCCTGCCTGGAGAGGTCCTGCACTTGCAGTGGTCCTTTGCTCAGGGCTCCTGCTGCCCACGTGTGCACATCCCTGGCTGTTGTTCCCGAAGGAAGATCACAAGGGGCTGCCCAGGGCATTGCTGGGTCATCTGGTAGAGCCAACTTCTGGAATCTTTATGACAAGCTCCCAAAATCCATGTGTTCCCTTGGTGAACTTGATGCAGTTTTTGCAGCCCAGAAGTGACAATGATGTTTAACCCAGGGCTTGAGGAAATGCTGTGGTTACAACAATGAGGTGTCCCTGGGAAAGCCTTGCTGGGGTCACCCCCAGCTTGCAGTCAGCTCCCCATTTTGGTGACTGGTTTGTGGAACCCAGACTGGCCATGGCAACTCTCAGGCATTCTCCACTGCTCCCTGGTCGGCACATTCACCTTTTCCTGCCCTGGGATCTGCAAATCACCATCCACAGGGGACATAGCTGCTGTGTCCCCTTCCCCTGCCCTTCACCACAAGAGCCACTCCAGCTTAGGGTCTGAAGGTGAGAGGGCTGAGGGGGATCTCTGAAAGGTTTGTGAGGTGCTGTTACTATCACAACTTGCTTTCCTCAAAACATCCTTTCACCTTCACCTCTCCAGAAAAGCCCTTAAAGGACATGCTTAACAGTAAATACACATTTGAAGGCACGTCGCAGTCAATGCGACTCCAGCAGTTTGGGGAGCAGTGGCTCATGTGTAGGAGCTGAATCCCAGCATCGGAAGGTCCTGCTGCTCACGGGAGGTTTCTCCTGGGGATTTTGCATGCCAAGGGCATGGCTGAGGGCTGTTCAGGAGATGGGCACTGACATTTCCTTGCCTCCTGCAACTTCTGTGCAGTCCCAGCTGCTGTCAGGTCCTCCCCAGACCTTTGCTGAAAGCATCTCTGGCTGATGCTGGCATCAGGACTTTGTCCTTCCAGATGAAGCAGGGTGGCCCCAAACCTCTTCCATTGAAGACAGCAATGACCTCAAATGGCATGGCTGCCACCTCGATGTCTCCTTTTACTTGTATTATCTGGCTCTGTGCAGCAAATCCACTCTTGAAGGCCACCAGAGCAATCCTTGTGCAGCAGAGACCTCCCCTGGCTGGCACAGCCAGCTCTGTCCTGCTTCGGGATCTTTCCAGTTGGGTTGGATGGGATGGCGTGTCCAGAAGGTGAGACGTCTGTCTCATTTTTATCATCTACCGAGAGTGAGATAAACTCTGCCTAAAAATATAATTTTCTTCTCACCGCTAATCTCGGCACATAATTCAGATGCTTGCAGAGGATGCTGAGTTTGTCACCTGGAGAGGTGACTCTGACACAGCTGACCTGGGCAAATGTCCCTCTCCCTTTTCGGCTTATCCCAAGATGCATCTGCAGTGGATTTGCACCGAGTGGCTATTTTTATTTAACACAAACAAAAAAAAGAAACTCAGGAAAACTCCTCCATCGGAGCTCCCCCTGAGGCCCTGCTGCCATCTGCTGGGGTCGGGGCACGGAGCCGCCTGAGCCAGCCCCGGGCTGGAGATGGGACCTGCCCGGGTGGAGAGACCCCTCCAGGGCACTGGGGAGGGGGGATGTCGCCGTCCTTGCTGTCCTGGATCCGGTCCCTTCCTACTGCAACCTCATTACAAATCTGATGAGCAGCAGCTGAGGGAGCTGGGGGGTTCAGCTGGAGAACAGGAGCTGAGGGGAGACCTTCTGATCTCTGACATGCCTGAAAGGAGCTTGGAGCCAGGGGGGTCGGGCTCTGCTCCCCAGGAACAAGCGCCAGGACCAGAGGAAACGGCCTCAAGTTGCGCCAGGGGAGGTTGAGGTTGGATCTGGGGAACAATTTCTTCCCCAAAGGGCTGTGGGGCATTGGAACAGGCTGCCCAGGGCAGTGCTGGAGTCACCATCCCTGGAGGGGCTGGACAGACGGAGATGAGGTTCTCAGGACATGGGGCAGTGCCAGGGGTGGGTTATGTTTGGACTTGATGACCTTGAGGGTCTTTTCCAGCCAAAATGATTCTACGATATTATGATTTGGGAGCAAACCCACTAGAGAGCCCCAGCAGCCCGCAGAATCCTGGCTGTGGAGCTTGGCTGTCCCCTGCTCCTCTGGGCTGGGACTTGCAGAAGTATTTTGGCCCCTATATTTGGGGAGACAGAGCCCAGCTCCTGAAGGATGCAGGCACCTGTCGTTTCTACTTGCCGATGTGGTTTTCCAATTTACGCTTGATGCCATCATAAAATGTATATCCAAATCATGCCTCTCCTTTTGGGCAGCAGGGATGACAGGGATGTGAGCATGGCTGGGTGGGCACTGCCTGGGGGACTTCATGGCTCCCCTGAGTTGCAGGGCTGTAAGCTGGGGAAGAAGCTGAGATTGCAGGTGCTCCAGGCTCACAGCATCCTTCAAATGCTGCCATCCTCACACCTGGACATGTGGGCTGCCCAGGAGCATGGCTGGCTGCCCCCGGGCTGGAGTAGCACAGCACATTGCTGATGTGCAAGCAGCTCTGGTGGTTTCCCATAAGGTTTATTCAGCCTCATCATACATGAAGCAAGGGCAACTGGTTATGTCCACATCTTCCACTTGCAGTGCCCAGAACAAACGCCCAAATCCAGGCTTTGGCACCTGAATGCATTGATCATTGAGGGGAGGGAGGGGGTCACAAGGAGCTGTGCTGCTCTGGTGTGTGGAAGGTGGTGGTGGCTCTGGAGGCTCAGAGGTGGCTGGGACAGAGGGTGCTGGGCTGAGGGTCACCATGGTCCCAGCTGTTATGGGGTGCTTCTTCCAGCTCTGGGTCCTCAGCACAGAACAGACATGGACCTGCTGGAGAGGGGCCAGAGGAGCCCCAGAAATGACCCGAGGCTGGAACAGCTCTGCTGGGAGGACAGGCTGAGAGAGCTGGGGGGTTCAGCTGGAGAAGAGAAGCTCTGGGGAGACCTTAGTGCGGCCTTTCAGGACTTAAAAGGGGCTGATAACAAAGATGAGGACAGTCTTTGGAGCAGGGCCTGTGGTGATAGGACAAGGGGTGATGGTTTTAAACTAAAAGAGGAAGATTCAGGCCAGACATGAGGAAGAAATTGTTGCCCCTGAGGGTGGTGAGAGCCTGGCCCAGGTTGGCCAGAGAGGTGGTGGCTGAACCATCCCTGGAGACATCCCAGGCCAGGCTGGACGGGGCTCTGAGCAACCTGAGCTGGTGCAGATGTCCCTGCTCATGGCAGGGGGGGCACTGGGGGAGCTGGGGAGGACCCTTCAACACAAACCGTTCTGCGATTCTATGGTACCCAGCGACTCTCTCCGGCCTCACACGGTCTCTCCCCCATGCTGACCCCAGGCAGGCTGCCAGGGGTAGAGCGCTCCCCCCACCCCCAGGGAGGTGCTTCCAGGGGTGCAAAGCTCAGGGAGGAGGGCTGAGCCGCCCCCAGAAGCGATGCTCAGCCCCCCGGCCCTGCAGTTCTCCGGCAGGACACAAGGCGGAAACCTCACCCCGTGCGACAGCAGCTCCCCCCACCAGCCGCGGCTCCTGCCCGGGCTCTGCCCGCCGAGCCGCCCGGCCGCGCTGCGCATGGCCCCGGGCAGGGGGAACAGAGCAGGAACCACCCGGCTGCAAAACTGGGGAACGTGGGGCAGGACAGAATCATAGAATCACAGAATAGTCTGGGCTGCCTCAAGGCAAAGCTGGGACAAGACCAGCTTTCTGCAAGCAGAGGGACTTTCGGCAGTGTCTTACCTCGAGGGGTCATTGAGTAAAGCCACGATGCACCTGCAGCAGGCAAAAAGGCAGCAGCTGAGCAGACACAGCCCCATGTTGGAACAGCTGAGGGTCTTTACCTGCTAAATGCGCTCTTGTGCAAGACGACTAATGCCCACCAAGCTGAAAGAAGAGGAGTGACAAGGAGAGGTTATGCAAACTGACCCTCTGCTCAGCTTGGTGCTGGGGAAGCGTCCCCATGGTGCTGCATCCCCTCTGGGGGCTGTGGCTCCAGCTGAATCGGGGGAGCAGAGGGCTGGGAAACGGGGCAGCAACGGGACTGTGGGCTCACAGAAGGACTGAGCCAAAGCAGATGTTTGGACACAAAGAAAAGCTCATCACAGAGTGTGATGAAGTGGTCTCCTCCATAAGCCACCAGCAATATGAGAAGTCATGGGGCTGGCACGGGGGAAAGTTAGGACTGGCACCAGGGAGGTTAGGACTGGCTCTGGGAAAGGCTTTCTAGCAGTAAGGACAGAGCTGTGCTGGCACTGCTGGTGACTCTGGGGATCCCTGTCCTTTGTGGGCTCCAGAACAGGGCAGATGTTAATAAATGTCTGTCAGGGATGGCTATGCAGCAGTTCTGCCTTGGTGCCAGGGATGGACCCTTACTGTCCAGTTGTCTCCTTGGCTTCCATCCCAGCCCTGATTTCTGCATGCCCTTCTTGTCCTTCCCTGTAGGAAAAGGGCAACTGTCCTCTTCCACAGCTCTGCCTCACCCACTGCCAGTTACAAACTGGGTTCTGGGAAGAGCACTGGCTGCTTGCACAGCAATGCACAGCTCACCCGGAGACCTTAACCGCAGCGCGATGTGGCCATGGGGGCGGGAGGGGTGTGTGGCTCCTTCTCTTACAATTACTACTATAATTGTTAATATTACAGTTGGGAAAATGTTTGGGTTTACTCCATCAAAGTTTTACCCAGACTTTTACATGTCTTGCTTTTCCCTATGACAAGCATGGATGGTTTCTAGCAAGCTTCCATGTGGCTTTGAGCATGCGAAAGTCAGAGAGTAAAGTAGAAACGGTCCTGAGGGCTGCGGGATGGATCTGCCATAGTGAGACCTGCTTCATTGCCCCCTCACAGATGGGAAACTGAGGCACAGAGGGCTGAGTGACCTGCTTATGACCCCCAGGGCATCAGTGGCAGTGCGGGGAGCTGAGCTGTGACCTTCCAAAACCAGGATCAGACTTTCTCTGTGGAAGAAGACACCTGAGAAAGGAGGTGGAAGAGAGCCAGGAGTGAGCGTGGGTTTGCTCCAGGGACTCCAAGCCCTTGCACGGGGCAGAACAGAAAAGCGCAGATCAGACAAGTGTTCGCCTGCTGAAAGTGTGACAGTTCTGGAGTCCTTCCGCTCCAGAGCTGGCCAAGAATCCTGCGGCAGATCAAGTCATTTAAGGTGATATTGTCACCTCCTGCATAGGAGGTGGAAAGGGAACATCTGGGGTCAGATCTGCCACCACTGAAGACTACGGCCCATTTTCGTTTCTCAGTGTCGGACTCCTCTTTCAGGATCCTTTGGGTTGCACCAGAGAAATGAAAAACACAAGTCGTGAGGGGAAGCAGTGAGAAAAAGCAAGTTCCCTTTTTGGTGGATCTTGCTTCCCCTTCCCTCCCAAGCTACGCAGGCAGCGGGGAGAGGCTGCAGAGACGCTCCGCCCGGGACTGTGAAGCTCCGTCATTATGTGAACATGGGGAAAAGGGACAATGAGCACACCTAGAGCCTTTGCAGCCACGAGCAGAGCCATACGCAATGTCCTTGTTGTCCTTGTAAGGACAGACTTAAACACCTCAAATCCAGGGAAACCCACAGTCCGGACAGCAGTGAACACATCCAGGGGAGTTGTGCTGGCTGCAGTCTGCAACCCTTGGCCCGTGCCTGGAGATGTTGACTTTATGGCATTTTAGGGGGGCTGAATTATTGTATGTCCAGTGTGTGGCCTGGTCCGAGTCCAGCAAGGACACCCCAGCACCTCTCTGGCTGAGACGTCAGCCCGTAACCAGCCTGTTTTGCTCCCTCCTCCTACCCGTTCCCTGGACGATGTTCAGCTGAGTCCTGCATCCCTCTGCCTGCTGCATCCCAGGTGATGCTGCTGGGGTCCTGCCCAGGTCTCTGGACAGCAGTGTATCCATGGGGAGGGCACCTGGCTGGGGTGGATTTGGGCTGAGGGGAGAGGTTTCAGGACAGCTGTGGACTTGTGTGGGGGAATTTGACCCGGCCAAGGGAGATCACAGCCTGCAGAGGGAGATTTTCTCTGCACGGCTGCCTTTGCAGGGGTGCTGCCCGGGGAGAGGGGACCTTCCACAGTCCTTCCTGCAGAAACACAGTGCCTGCCTGCAGAAACCCGGTGGAAAGCTGCTGGGGGAGGAGGATGAAGGAGGAAGTCTGTGGTGGATTTTTTTGGCACTTTCCAGATCCCGAGCCTGCCACTCATCCCTTGTTTAGACACAGGGACCCCTTAGTTGGGGACAGATGAGTGAGGGGCATTGACTGGGGTAATGAGGAAGGAATTGTTGGCCCTGCGGGCGGTGAGAGCCTGGCCCAGGTTGGCCAGAGAGGTGGTGGCTGAACCATCCCTGGAGACATCCCAGGCCAGGCTGGACGGGGCTCTGAGCAACCTGAGCTGGTGCAGATGTCCCTGCTCATGGCAGGGGGGCACTGGGGGAGCTGGGAAGGGCCCTTCAACCCAAACCATCCTGTCATTCTATGATTCTGTAATTCTATGCAGCAGTGTGATGGGGTTACCCCGTGTCATTTTGCCCCACAGCCTCCCAGCACGTGAGAGAGGCCCAGTGAGGGGTGAGCTGGTGCTTGTGCAAATCCCTGAGGAGATGGGAGGTTGTGAAAGGAGCTTCCTCCCTGCTGCGGCACTGGGGGGTCACCAAACCCACAGCTTCCTTGGGACAGCATCCTCATCCCTGCTGTCCCTGAGCCTCCATCCATCGGCTGGATGGGAACTGCTTCTGGGGGGGAGTAAGGAAAAAAACAACCACCTTTTCAAAGATGCATTTGCAGAGAGCGGTAGGTGCTTGGTTTGAGATCTCACAACATTAAAGCCACTCCTGGTTTTGCTGTGAAGGATGTGGAGATGGAGAGTGGGAGTTGCTGAGCCCTCCAGTGATGAGCCGGGCAATGAGTCTTTACCCACAGACTTTTTCTGGCTGGATTTTGACCACTTTTGTCAAGAAGACATTCCCAGCTGCGCTAAATACCCTGACTGATGGCCATTGCACCATGAGCAATATTCTTACGTTTGGCCTATAAATACTGTGTTCTAAGCAGAAATCTATATTGCAAGGTTTGAGACAGTACAACTGTCTTCCAGGTATTTATTATAGAAATTTGGATATACTCCACTCTGCTAAGCCTGAATCAGCAACATGTTGTTGATTCAGGAAAGTGCGTATGTGTGTGGTACAAATACAGGTTTTAGAGAAGTGTTGAGTAGGGAGGAATGGAAACATGACCCTGACAAACTTCTGAGCACATCTGCACATTAGGGGTAAGTCCCATCTTCAGCAGCCATCTAGGAGGTGCCTTTGTGCTGATTTGGAGGATGAGGAACCAAAATAGAAGTCAGACAAAGGAAATTTGGGTTTGTGAGTTCACATTCCTGGAAATGAAGAAGGATTTGACTGGAGCAGAATGATTGCTCTTGCAGGAAATGTTCACAGCCCGCTGGCCCTCACGTACCCCAGTCCCTTTGCATACATCGGAAACCTGATTTGCTTAGAAATGCTCTCTATGGAAATCACTTTCTATCACCAAAGGGGCTTTATGTAGCAATTATTTTGCTCTCCTCCCAGTCAAGTGTTACCATGAGTTGCTTTGGAGTCTCTTGTGGAAAAATTACATTTATGTTTAAATACTTTCTCACTAGCCCCGTATTGGCTGTTGAGCATCCTTCAGAGCAGAGGTGTTGTCCCCTGGGCACCTGGAAGCAACAGTGCTGCCAGATCTCTGCCCTCTGAATTTGCATCAGCATGGGCTTTCCTGCTGAATTAGCTGGAACGTGCAGTTTGGTATTTGGGTCTTTTTATCTTGCCAGATTAGCCGTGGAAGGACAAACCAGCCAGGGTGAGCAGGAAGGCAGAGCGGTGCTGACAGCCCGCGTCTCTCTGGCATGAAGCTCGCCCATCGCAGCCGCCGGCCCTGCGGTTTCCCTGGCAGAGGGAGTTACCCCAGGTCAGTGTTTTGCACCACGTGCTGCTGGCGTGTTTACCCCGCTACCGAGAACCCAAAGCTCGGAACAAGAGTGTCGTCAGGGCGCAGCCTTGGCTTCCTCCTCCCCAACGGGGCTGGTGGGGCAGCTCGAGGGGAAGGAACCGAGCTCTGGAGCCGCGTGGCTGAGATGCACCCAGCAAGCTGCCGGTGTGCTCCGTGGTACCGCTCCTTGAGTGTGACCTTGCTGCCGGCGTCACCGCAGCCACACTGAATGCAGCCCCGCCACATGGGTGGGGGGTGACTTGGGCTGCCCCCCCTGCTCTGTGTGCGGCCATTAAAAACCACCTGGGATCCTTTTCTGCTGTCCTGCTGTCACCCTGGAGTGTGGCACCGGTGTCCTTAGGATCTCCTGGACCCAAATGAGAAAATCTCCAGGATAAGGAGCAGCACAGCGCCCTGCTCCCAGGAGCCCCCATTCACATGCTGGCGTCACCAGCCCTCGGAGGTGCCTTTGCTGTGGAGCCCTTTCCCCGAGGTGGCTGCTCCAGCCCGGTGGCCACCACCCTGCTGTTTGTCACTCTTGTCACTGCAAGCTGCAGCAACCTCCTTGGCGGTGCCGCGGACACGGCACGGCACCTCCCTGAGCTCCTCCGCTTCCTTCCGCCGGCACGAGCCCCCGAGCCACCATTTTTGGTAACTTCCTTAGGCTGCAGCATGCCCCAAGGAGAAAAACAAGCAGCTCACAGCACAGCAGGTGCAGAGGGCATGGGACAGGAGAGGACACATTGTAGCCCCAACACCTGCAGAAGTTTGACCTCTCCAGATTTAGCCCTCTGGCACATCCCAAATCCTCTGGTTCAGGGATACACCTGAAAAGCTGGGTCTGAAAACAGGAGGTGGGAATGGGGCAGAAGGGATGGGAAAGATCAGGCTGGCATCCCAAAGGCAGAATCCAGCCTTTAAATCTGGCGTGAAGAGCCCAAGCTGAGAGGATGCCGTGGCACAAAGCCTGCTCCACCTGAATATTTGGCTATTTTGCAGGATAGTGCCTTGGAGCAAGTGTCACAAAGACATAGACACGAGACTTTCCCCTTCCTGTTATTTTTGCCACCAGAAAATTTCTCCTCAATTGCTGGCAGCCACTCAGCTGGTGAAGCTCAAGTCCACGTTCCCTGTCCGCGGGGATTTGACTGGGTGCAGAGTGATGCTCCAGCAGTCCCGGAGCAGGAGGCAGCCGGCTCTGAGCACTGGCATCCCACATGGTTTGCATGACAGGTGGTTGCCTCAATGGGTCACCAATTAAAGACGATTTTGACTCTGATCGGGTTTGCTTTTTTTTTTAAAATTCACTGGAATCTCACTGCGAAACCCACATCTATTTCGGCCCCTGAGCAGCTTTCGAATCTCAGAGCATCAGCAGCAAGAGTCACTCTCTTTTGAAAAACCAAAACCCGCAAAGAAACCCAAAGGCAGATTCCTGCCCCTGTCTGCGATACCAGCTGGGCTGGATCTGGCCACAAGCCCCCTGTGGCAGATGGGCCAGCGGGAAGGCGTGGGGGGCGAGTATTGCCAGCGATCGAGGTGGCACAGGCCGTTTCTCAGGAACAACCTTGAAGGCAGCAGAAAAAGGCCATTCCCAAGTGCCACCAGAGCAGAAATCAGCAGCATGTCCCCAGCCTGGTGTCACCCAGCTCAGGCTGTTTGTGGCTTTGTTGGAAGCTGCTGAGGGCTTTTCCAGCAGACATGGGGTGAAGGACTGCATAGGCAGGGAAGAAAGCAAGGTCACAAAATACATAGGATGGAGGAAGGGAGAGAGGGATGGGAGAGGGAGGTCGAGGTGAATGGCTGGAGGGATGGGCAGATGGATGAATGGAGTGGTGGATGGAGGGTTGGAAAGGTGCATGGATGGAGGGGAAGAAGGAGAGATTGATGGAGAGAAGGGTAGATGGATGAATTGCAGGATGGTGGAATGGATGGGTGGATGGATAGAGGAATGGCAGGAGGGAGGGAAGGATGGAGGAGTGGACGAATGGAAGAGTGAAGAGTGGACGGGAAAGTGGTGGGGGGACGGATGGCTGTCAGGATGGATGGATGGATGGATGGAAGGGTGGGTGGCTGAAGGGATGGCTAGCTGGATGAACAGCATGGTGGTGGCAGGGAGGGAAGGATGGACGGAGGGATGGATGGATGGATGAAGGGTGGCGGGACGCAGGGAGGGGTGGCAGCAGGGCTGCGAGGCGGGCAGGTGGCGAGGGCTGGGTGCTGGGGGTACGGACGGCGGGCGGGCCGGGGGCGGGCCGGGCGGTGCCCGGGGCCGGTCTGCGCACACGTGTGGGGCGGGTCCCGCCGGCAGCCCCGCCCGGCCGGTGCCGCCTGCCGGGAGGGAGCGGAGCAGCGCCCGGCGCGGAGCCCCGCGGGGCACGCCGAGGATGGGCAGGGAGCCCCGGCGGCAGCGGCCCTGCAGGTGGGGACAACCGGGGGGTGGCCGTGTAACCGGGGCGGGGGGTCCCGGTGACACCCGCTGTGCCCGGTGTAACCGGGAAGTTCTG
The DNA here is from genome assembly GCF_036013445.1 of Caloenas nicobarica. Lineage (NCBI taxonomy): Eukaryota > Metazoa > Chordata > Aves > Columbiformes > Columbidae > Caloenas > Caloenas nicobarica. The sequence goes on along the minus strand of NC_088262.1, from coordinate 12,209,582 downwards.
TGTTACCGGGGTGGCCGTGTAAGTGAGGCGGGGGGAGTGGGGGGGTCTGTATACCTGTGGCTGTGGAGGGGGCGGGTTCGTTTACAAGCGGGGTGTCCGTGTAAGCGAGGAGCCTGTGCAGCCGGGGGCGCGGTGGGGAGAGAGCGCTCTGCACCGGTGTGCCCGGAGGAGGCTGGGGAATTTGGGGAGGGCTACTTATTGGCGGGGTGTCCAAGGAACAGGGGGAAAATGAACTTGGTGTCGGGGGGCGGGGGGGGTCCCATGTAGCTGGGGGCTAAACCCACCTATGGGGGTGTCACCAGCTGCGGGGTGCTGGCTTTCCCTTGCAAAGTTGGAAGGGAGCACCCTGCACCATGTGTCCCTTGGGGTCCCCTTGCAGCTCAGCGGGTTCCCCGCCCCGCTGCGCCCCTGGCCAGAAGGAGCCAGTGTCACCCCATAGATGGGGACGGGCCCCACTGCTGTGACTCATTTCTCGACTGCAGACTTGTTTGCCTCCACACCGCCCCACGGAGTTGCCGCTTGTGACCCAGGTGTGGGGCCCCAGGGGACACCCCACTGTGCCTGGGTCCTCGGGAAATCCCAGGGGCTCTCCAGCACCCGCCTGGAGTTTTGGCAGGGCCGCTGGCGGGGGTGGCAGTGAGTCACTCTGTGTCACCACAGCAGGAGCTCCCCCCACCTGGCTGGAGGGACCCAAGGACAACAAGTCACCAATTGTGCCCGTCACCCTTGGCTGGGTCCCCCCAGCCCAAGAGGGTGGAGGTGTAACCCCCGGGGGGGTCTCTGCTTTGGCAGCAGGATGTGGTTTGGGATGTGACAAGCCCAGCAGTGTGTCATCCCTCCGGCATCTGAGTGTGGACATGCACCAGTCCAGAGATGTCTCTGTGCTGCTTCGTGCACCAGCCTGGGCTGATAGTTGTGCCTGCGAAGAAGCATCTTCCATCAGGTGCTTCTGTGGCCTTACGGTGCCACCAGCAGCTCCTGTTTAGTGGTCAGTGGTGACTGGAGGGTGCCCAGACCCAGCTGGGCCTCCTGCTGCGCTCACTTCTGCAACAACCTCCCCAAAGGATGTTTAGCTGTTTTGGACGGTGTAAGCCCTCAGGGAGGAAAAGGCTAGGCTGATTCAAATCACTAACGAAAGCGGGAAGAAAAGAGATTTCAGACCTTTGTTTTCGTGTTTATTAACATCTCACTGCTGTTACCCCAGCCGTTAACCTTGCTAATGGTTTGTTTTCAGTGCTGCTGCTCTCAATGCAGCCAAGCTGTGCTCAGGCAGCTGCAGGCTGCTGCTGCTCACCCTGCTGCTGAGCAGCTGCAATTCATTTAGTTCTCCCATTTAGACAAGTTTTCTAAATCTTGGTTTGATACAGAGCCTGCAAACTCCAGGGATATGCAGGTCATCAATGCTTTAATTTTCGCATCTGCTGCAGGGGTTTGTTTTTTTTCTTTTCTTGTTCAGAACAAAAACTTGGATGCAGTTGCAAATTGTTTCCGAAACATGATTGCAAATTGTTTTGAAGCTCTGGGTGTTGCTCAGATTAGAGCTTAAACCTAGAAAGATGAGAAGATAAAGAGTGAGAGCCTGGCAGTGGTGGTTGCAGCGGTTGCATCCCTCAGTCACGGTGGCTGCGTCAGGCGGTGGCTGGCGTGTCCCTTGGAGCTGGGCTGGGCGATGCGCTGCAGGTTTCTGGGCAGCGCGGAGCCCGGGATGCTGCGCTGTGAGTCAGGGGGGCGTTTGGTCCGAGCCCAGCTCCATCCTCATGATGTTGCCCTGCTGGACTGAAACGGGGAGCTCACTGGTCTGCCTTCCCTGGCATCGTGTGGCCATCGCGCTCTTGCTCCCTGCAGCTCCACAGCCCCGTTGGGGCAAGAGGAAGGAGGATGAAAAGTGTTGGAGGTGCTTGTACAGGAGCAGAAGGTATAACGCCGGTGTGCATTGATTTGGGGAGGGGGGTTGGGGCTCCTCACCTGCAGCCCTGCAGCTCTGGTGCTGTAGGATGGTGCGGTGGCCAGTCCCTCCTCCTCCCTGGAGATCAGGGCACCCCAGTTTGGAGAAAAGCAAACCAAAACTTGTCACTTGGTGTCTTTTGCTGAATGTGAAAATGAAGATGTGAATTTTGCATTGAGAAAGAAGAGCTAAACACAGCTAAAAGCATTGGCAGAGGTACGGTATGCTGCTCCGGCAGCGTGTGCTCCCCGTGCTGCAGCAGCCTCGGGGCGGAGGGATGCCAAACGCGGTGATGCTGTCGGCACGGTGCTCTGGCTGCAGCGGGGACCGGGCTGTGACACCCGCTCGGTGGTGTGGGGACTGCGGCGGCCTTGCCATGCTGCAGCTCACCTGGGGTAGTTTCAACTTCTCTTTTTTTGGATGACTGCTGAGCTGTTCTTGGCATGATGGGGCTGCCCACTTTTGCATTATTTTTTTTGCAAGTGGAAAATTGTGCATGGGTTGGTTTGGGGAGAGCCACTCAGGTGGGTGCCCTGAGGCTGGTTTTGAGTGACCGGAGACGACTTCTGCTGTGTCTGAACTCTGCTCCCATCAGCTCTTTCAATTTGTGCTGGGCAGTAGGTGAGAGAATGGGGAGGGGGGATGAGGTTCCTATGGAAACTGTGCCCACTCTGCGGGCATCACGCTGCAGCCCGGCAGTTCTCCCCTTGCTGCAGCTCTGTGCTTTGCAGCCGTGCTCAGCCAGGGAGTTGTTTTGGGCTGGAAATGTCACCTCTGGCTACAGTGGAGGCAAACGTGGATGGAATCCAGGCTCCAGAGCTGCAGTTCACACTCTTTCCCTCCTCTCTACAAGATTTCCTTTCTGCTTCCCTAAGAGGCTCGGTACTGCAGGACTCCCCGTCCTTGCCTTATCTGTCGTAGCTATAGGTGGTGTGGGGATATTTTTGTCACTGGTCTGCTGCCAGCCTTTTCTTTGCGAGGGTCACACCTGTCCAAATCCATCCTTGGAGGTCTACAGGTGACCTCTGGGCACGACATGCAGGAGGATTCGGTGACAACGTCCTGCGCTGCAGCCTGGAGGGGTGTCCAGGACTTGCCACCAGCGCTGGCACCGAGCCCTGTGCACAGGTGGGAGCCTGGGGAGCAGCTGCAGCTCCCGAGCGCCTTTCCCAGCACAGAGACCAAAAAGCCCGTGTTCCTGTTTTTTCTGATCTCGTCTTTGGTCGCCAATTAGCACGACGTGAGAACTTGTCTCCCCGATGACGCGCCTGTGTGACTCCTTGGATGCTTTAATTGCAGGGTTTTCAGCAGCCAGAGCACGATGAAATGGTAATTGTTGTGATTGTTTTCTGTAAAAGACGTGGCTCTTTGGCGGAGCTTAATTAGGAAATAGGGACACTGTTGGGAATGGCTCTGCGATGCGATTTTCCTAATGAAAGCTACTGAATAGGCAGCCTTGTAATGAAGAACAGACTTGCGAGGGGCATTGCCAATTGCTCTTCTCTAGTGTTAATTTTGTATTTCCTCCTCATTGTTTCTAATACCCTCTTGGAAAAGCTTGAAGATAAGATGCTTTATTTTCTTACGCCTCGTATCCTGTTTGGCAAGCTGCGATTATAGCATGTGCATCTGGAATACATGAGTGGCCAGGCGCGAGCTCCTTCAGACTTGTTAGTCTCTGATTTCAAGCTCTGCCGCTGGGGAAGGAAAAAAAAAAAGGAATACAAAAAAAAAAAAGGCAACTTCAGCTTGCGGTCAGATGATCCTCGCCAGCACAGCGGGAGATGCTCGGCTGAGTTTGCAGATGTGTAGCTGGAAGAGAGGTGGCTCCATCGAGTGAGAAGGCAGCGCGATGCTACGGGAAGGGCGGTTCGTTTGGAAACAGTGTGGCGGGGTTCCGTGTTCGAGGTTTGGCTGTTTTCATCTCGGATGTCCTCTCCTTGCAAGAGAGATTGCTGTGTTTAACCTGCCACGTGTGAGAGTTCACCCCGGTTTGAGTCTCCTGCTGCTAAGAGGAGCCTTGAGGCCGGTTCCTGCCGGGGCAGCTGTGAGGTTCAGCTCCCACCTGCGCCGCTCCATTCCCGGAACGGGGCTGGTGACCCCTCCGGTGTGTGCCCGGGGAGATGTGGGCTCCAGCGCTCCCTCCCCAGCTGTACTGGGCAGTGAAAAGGGCTGCGGATGTTTTTAGCCAGCAGATGTGAGCGTGAGCCTCTTGCTGAGTTGAAAGGGGAATGGGAAAACGCTACCTGGCTGGGTGACATGGTCCTGTAGTGCTGTGACAACTATTAATGACTCTTAGTGCTGCAGGGACTGTTTGTAAGAGAGACGGCAGTGGGGCTCGGCTTTCCCTCAAATGCTTTGTTTCGTTGCCCAAATTTCCCACGGTGCTTGGGGTGAGAGCACCTTTGGGTGCTCCTAAAATGCTGCTGGCCCTTATTTTGGGGTGGGTTTAAGTAGGAGCAATGCCCGGGAATGGAAGGGCACACGGGAGCACCGTCCCCTGGTCACACCGCTCACGGCTGCCCAGCGCTGCTACGGCTGAGCAGGAAAGGCTCGGCTTCAAACCAATCTTGTGACCGTCCTTAGCAGCTGCTGTGGTAGGGAATTAATCTTTTTTTATCCTGTGTTGGAGGGGTTTGAGCTCTAACATCAAGGTATTTTCAATATTGTGTTAAAGTCTGTTGCGATGCAGCGTTGTGTGGATGGGTGTACAGCTGGTATGTGCAGGCTGTAGGAAAGATGGTGTTGTCTCAAGCTTGCAAAAGTGTTTTTCATCCCTTCCACAAAGGCCCCATTCTTTGTCTCAAATTAGGATGAAATGCTTCCCCTTTCAGCTGCTTCCCCCATCGCTCTATGTCTATTTAAACCCATGGCTCAGAGGCTTCTCTGCAAACAAGCTCTCATCCTTTCAGGTGGCATTTCCCTTTTCTCATTGTTTCTGGCACTCTGTACATGTGAAACTTCACGAATGTTTCTTCATTCTCGGTGTGTTTGTGTTATTAAACCTTGCAAATCGGTACACACGCCATGCGCGACCCGCAACCTCCCACCTCCTGCGGCTGCATGATGGAGTTACAGCAGCTCCCGGGTGTGGAGGCTTTGCAGTCTGACCCAGCAAAGTCCAGGCTGCAGGCCCTGGCTTGGCGACATCTCTGCTGCTCCTCATCCGTGTGTGTGAATCCTGCTCATCTGAGGGGGTTCTTGCTTGAGGTTTGCCTCCACAGATCAATTAGCTGGATTGCAATCAAAGCCCACAAGCCTAAGGTCCCCAAAGGACTGCTCATGAAATGCAAATTGTTCCCAGGCTGATCTGGTCTGAAAGCCGGTGGGTGTCTGAGCCTTTAGGGAACTTGGGTGGTGTGAAGGAATGGCTACGTGGGCCTAAACCCACTTTTGCTGGTACAGAGCACATCTAGAGCCTGGGGACCTCCTTCATGGTGGGCCCTGAGCTGCTGGATTGTTGCATTTGGCTTAGAAGTGATGGCAGGCTGGTGGATATTTCAGGCACCCCACCTGCCCCCTGTGGTCTCCAGCCAGAACGCTACCACGAGCAGGATGTTTTAGGATGCTGGGAGTAGCCTTTGACTCTGCAGAAGTTGGGCGCTTGCGGTCACTGTCATGCCTCCTTGTCTCTTAGTGGAGATCTGAGCCAAGTCCCAGCCCCGTCTGCCATGCCACTCCTGCCCATCATGGGAGGGACTGGGGACTGGAAGGGGTTCAGGCTGCCTTTGCTGCTTGAGCTGTTACACCCCTTGCTCCTGTGATGTGTGACTGGAGGGATTTGGGGACTTGCTCCACATGTGGGAGACCAGCCATAGGGCTGTGCCAACCTGGCTGGAGGTACTTTAGGGATGGGGTGCTCTCAGTGTCCCTTGCAGCTGCCACATCACTGTCAAATGTAATCACTGTGCCAAGAAGAAAGGATGGATAGTTGTGGGTAGGGTCTTCATGTGAAGAGGATACCTTTCAGCTTATCTTCTCCATGGCTTTTTGGACCAAGGATGGTCCAGCTCAGGGACCTGCCCTCAGCCATGGGGCTTGGACCTTGCTCGTTGTGTTGGGATGGCCCTGAGCTCTCCAGCCCCAGCATCTTCCCTTTGTGCAGCTTGCCCTTTTCCACATCTGCAGGGTTTGGCACATCTGGGTTGCAGCAGTGGCCTCTCGCACAGCTTGAGCCTGCTTCTTCCCAGAGGCTTGGAAAGGTTTTGTGCTGGAAGCTTGTCATTCCCCTCTCCAATGGCAAGTGTGGATGCTGCTGTGATATTTCAGCGCCATGGGCTGTTTGAAGATGTTTGGGAGCTGAACAGCATGGTGGGGTTGGCCACTGCTGGTCATCCTGCTGTTGGATGGATGCCCACCTCTTCTTGGTCTGTCCCTTTGTTTGGAGACTTCCGTTCTTCTCGTTGATTATGATGGTGGTTCTGCAGCTGTAACGAGTAGTCTGGTCAAAGAGGGGCTCACACCCTTCTGTGAGCTCTGGAAGCACATGCGAATCCCAGTTCCTTGGCCTGAGAGTGATGGGGAACAGCAAAACCTGTCCTTGCCATCGTGTGTCTGGTGTGGTGCTGCAGCCAGCGGTGCTGGGAGTGAATTGAAGGTTTTGGGCAACCAAGCCAGGGACTGAAAAGGCTCCTGGGTTCCCAGCAGGGCCTCCACAATGGCAGGAAGCAACTTCTAAAGCTTCCTTTGGATACACAAGGCCTTGGGGGAAAGATTTACTTGCTTGTTTATGCTGTAAGTTAATCTATTTAGTGGGTTTGGCATTAAAGCTCACAAAAAGCCCTCTGAAATGGTCACGCCGCTTGTTTGTAGCGCTTTGTCTCTCACTCACTTTGTTTCACAGCTGGAGTAGTTAAGCAGAGAGACAGAGCCAATTGAAATCTCGCGTGTAAACTTGTTTTTCCGAATAGGCTGAAGGAATTAGCAACAGCTCTCGCTGGCCTTCAGTGCAGGGGAGCTGCCAGGGGCAGCTGGTCGGGGTCCCCTCTGGGAGGGCCCCTTGTCTGTGTGTGCTCTGTGCCACTCTGCTGGGCTGCAGGATGGGGATGGTCCCTGGCCCTGTTGAGACTAAAAGATGATTTGGCAATAGGGAAAAAAAAAAAAAAAGAAAAAAAAAAAGAGGGGGAACAAAACCCAAACCCCACAACAACAAACAAAAAACCACCACCATAAAAACCAACCTAGAACCCCACCCTGTGGAGCAGGGAGCAACATGACATATTTTTTTGGGAGGGGTCAAGAAGTCTTAGGAAGAGTTTGGAGAGGCACTGGAAAGTGCTGAGTCAGTGGAACAAAGAATAGCTGATGAGAATTTTTCATGATATCGTGGTATCGCCGTTTTCCTTTGTGTTTGATGCTATCCTAAATATGATAGTGCCACCCACGTGTAATCTTGCATAGTAAAAACGGATTTTCCTCAAGGGCCATGTCCAAAGAAGCCCAATGCACACACCGACCATCATAGAAAGTGTGTGGGACAGCTGGGGTTGAGGTCTGTACCCAGAGGTGGTTGGTGCTGGGCTCCCTCCCAAGCTGAGGACTTTGTTGCAGCATCCTCAGCTTGGTAAGGAACCCAGCATCTATAGCCACAGTGAAGCCTTCAGCTTGGGAAGGAGCTCAGCGCCTGCTACATCTGGGCATGGACCTCATCCCCAGCTGTCCCACATGCTTTTGGGAGGGTGTCTCCTGCTGAGCATGGAATCACCTGGAGTCTTATCCCCTTTGCCCCATGTGAGTGGCCATAAGACTCTTCCCATGGGGATGTCTCCTTTCAGTCTGTCCCACCAGGATGAACAGCCACCCAGGAGAGTGTTGGGAGGAACCATCCGACACTGTTGTGTCCTTCACTTCCTTCTTGGCAGGGACAGCTTGGGCTGCTGCCTTTATTTTGGGAAGCACCTTTTTTTTTTTTTTTCTCTAAATTATGCATGTGCTGTTTTTTTGGTGGTTTGTTGGTTTTTGTTTTGTTTTGTTTCGTTTTTCCCCTGGTTGTGTCCTGTGACACACAGCCACTTCTCTGCTGAACTTCCACCTTCCCTGGAGTTTCCATGACATAGGGCTGACGGCATCTGGCATCCAGCACCCAGCATGGCTTGGCCAACCACCATTGCTATCTCCAGCCTAAATCTTCTCAGGGCTTAGCTTGACACTGGGCTTGTAATAGACTCTGATGCTGGATGAAACTTTAACCTTCGCTGCTGTGATAAAGACTGATACAAGCTAAAATTAACCCTTGCATCATGTGGTGAGGGGTTTTCATAATTGGTGCCAGGATCAAGTACATTTTCTCTCTGAAAAGCAAGTATATATAACTGGTCTTTTCTTACTCAGATCAGCCATGTGTCATTTCTGCTGTTTTTTGAGGAGAAAGATAGAGGCTTTTCTTACCCAGGCTGAGTTTGGCCAAACCCACACACCCATGGAGTGGTCATGGATGGGTTGGGGTTGCTGATGTCCTGGGCTGTCTCTTTGCACCCATTGCAGGCTGGGCGAGAGCGGGGTTTGGGTGCCAGGGAGGTGTTGCTGGCGGCAGAGGTGCTATTGCTGATGAAGGCCAGACAAGAGGAGATGGGCTTGGCTTTGGGCTCCTGGCCAGAAAGCAAGGCATGGGCTGCAGAAACCTGCCAGCCTTAGTCTGGGTGTCAGACCCTGAAGGGGTTGAGCAGATGCGGAGATGAGGTTCTCAGGGACATGGGTTAGTGCTGGTGTTGGGGTAATGGTTGGACTCAATGATCTTAAAGGTCTCTTCCAACCAAAATGATTCTGTGATTCTAAGGTGAGCAAAACATTGATGGAGAGGAGAGAAAAAGAAGCACAGGGTAGGGAATTTATTGTTCAGCATCAAGATGTACTTTGCAATAGTGAAATCCAAGAAATTCTCACAGACCTCTGTAGCTGCTCATCTGCCTGGAGGCAGGAGGATTGTCAAGGCAATGGGGACAAGGAGGGCAGACTGGAAGGGCCATCAGGACTGGCAGGGCTGCTGAAGGTCTCCCTGGCCTTAGGGCAGGGACCACTGTCCCTCTGTCATTCGATTTGAGTCTGTTGCTGCTCGTTCTGCCTTCACGGACATGGGCACAGATAGGTCTCCTCTTTACAGCAGCCTTTCTGTAATGGAGTTTATCCCATTTCCCACCCCTATCAGAGCAGGGCTTCAGTTTGAAGCTTGTCCTTCAGCATCTCCAGGAATGAGTCTTTTGCAGCTTCCTGCAGAAACCATTGCAAAAAGTAATGGACCTTATTCTAACAACATTCCTCCCTGTGCCTTTCACTTCCCAAAGCTTGGTACTTGAACAGTTCAAGAGCATTGCATTACAGCAGCTAAAAATAACGGAATATGGAGACGAAGGGTGAAGCCTGTGTTTTTAGCTGGAGATGAAGGCAGCATCTTGCCAATGGTAAGAGTGGCTTCAATTGAAAGGGCCTGCAGTGAGTCACTGGGGCTGCATACAGATAACTGTCTTTTTGGAGAAAGAGAGAAGGTACCATCGGAACTGTTCTCGGTGATGGCTTGGTGGGAGTAATTTAGAGGTTTGTATTTCTCGGCATCAAAATACATCACAGCTTTAAAGGGGTAGTGAGTGGAATTCCCCTGTTATCTGTTTGTCAAGAATACACTAGATCTTGTCCTGAAAAATCGTCGTTGTAAAAAAGAACATTTTAAAAATAAGTCAAGAGGAAGTCTCAGTTTGCAGAATGGGTGGTAGGGAGGTTTGCAGATAATTCTGTGCTGGACACTATTGCACTGTTGTGGTTTCAGTTTCCCCTAAGCGTTGCTGCTCGGGTCTAAAGCTGGTCGTGGCCTCCGTGTAGCCGCCTGTTCACAATGCTAACCTCGCAGCAAGGGAATCGTTCACTTACAGAAGGTCCCAGAATAATTTACAAGTGCCTTCAGCTTGCATGAGTCTGTGATGTATCGCAGGCTACTTCTCTCGACCTACTGACCACCCCCCTTCTAATCCCCCCCAGGTCCCGTTGCCCTTCCTGGCCACAAGGGCCCAGTGCTGGCTCATGGTCACCCTGCTGTCCCCAGGACCCCCAGGCCCCTTTCCCCTACACTGTTCACCAACAGCTCGTTCCCCAACTTATACTGGAACCTGGGGTTGTTCCTGCCCAGATCTGGACTCTACACTTGCCCTTGTTATATTTCATTAAATTTTTCCCCGCCCAACTCTCCAGCCTGTCCAGGTCTCTGAATGGCAGCACAGCCCTCTGGCCTGTCAGCCACCCCTCCCAGTCTGGTGTCATCAGCAAACTTGCTGACAGTCACTCTATTCCCTCATCCAAGTTGTTGATGAATATTTTGAATAGTACTGGTCCCAGTACCGACCCTTGAGGGACTCCACTAGATACAGGCCTTCAACAACATAAAGGTGGTTTCAATCTGAAATCACTAAAATTTTGTTGCGATTGCATTTTGTACATTTTAGGGGCAGCCCCACCTGCTTGTGTAGCTTATTAAAAAATGACTGAAAAAACCCCATGACTCAAGAGAGGAGAGCCAGCGACAGCCCCCAACAGCAGCATTCAGTGATGATGTGATCTTCCCATGGGCGCTCGGGTGCTGGGGCCTCCCTGGCTCCTCTGCCATCACTTCAGATCCTGCTTACCCAGCCTTAGCAGGTTGGGTAAGAGATTGCACCTTCCCTCCAGGAGTGATGGGGAGGCGCTTGGTTATAGGCACAGTTCAGCTGATTTCTTCAATAACCTCAGGTGAGGGTCCACGACTGGTCCTGCCACAGTTGGTGGGAATTTTGCTACTGGCTGAAGAGCTAATGCAGCTTTAGCGTGGAAATGAGACCTCTGCTGCCTTGTCCCACATACCACTGGTGTCTGTAACTGTCTTTTGCTAGCCCTCATGTGCTCCAAATAACTAAGTAATGATGCGTTTATTCTCATTTATCTGTGTTTTCTAGATTATCAGTACTCTAACGTAGTTAATCTGTGAAATAACCTGGTAAAATTGACCTTGGGCAGTTTTAAAGCACACATTCCATCTTCAAAGGTGGAAATAAGTCTGTTTTTACAGCAGAGACTTTAAAGTGGTGCACTCGTAAAGCTTTCTTGGACCGGTGGTTTATTGAAAGCTGCTCGTTCCAGCCTCTGGCACTCTTCCTCAGAGCTTACACCTGCTTGCCCAGAAGTGGAAGTCTAGTGAGCAGTCCTGGGGATCTTGAACAGACAAAGTCGCTTGCAAAAATGTTGGCTTCTGCTTTTTTTTGTTATGAATCAAATTTTGGGGTAAAGAAGTGAAAGCTAAACTGAGTCTATCGCAATTTCCGCGTTCCCATTATTGCACTATCAGAGGGGTTTGAAACATTTGTTTGTGCAACTGCTGCATAGGGAAGGAAGTGTGATTATTCCCAATTTGCATGTGGGAAGCTGCTTAGGAGAATAAGGATGGGAGTTTTCTTGGTAAGGACACCTGCCTAAAAATCTAGGCCTCTGATTTAACTTAGTCTTTGGGCTCCCCCTGAAGAGGGGTTCAAGTTGGATGGGATGAGCTGACCTCCATACCAGGTACTCCTTCTGTCTGTAGATGTTGATTTGCTTAGAGGTTCACCTCATTTTTGCATAGGTAAAGTTAGAGGCAACAGATCCTACCCCTGGGATAGTAGACCCAGTGTCACTATGGAGCTTTGTGGCAGAGTAAATAGTTGATGTGGGTTCTCCAAAGTCGCTGGATGATTTTTTTGCTCAGTTATCTTGCCTTGGACTATTGGGTTTTTTTTGGCTCAGGATGGTAATCCTGAAGTTGTAAGAAACAAGAGACCAAGAGCTTTCACTGGTCTTTTTTGCCTTGATATATTTTGTTGGCTGTGCAGTGGGTTCAGAAATGTTTTCAGGATGTTAGAGGCTTTCTTCATTTTGCTGTGCACTTTGGTGTGCCGCTAAGAGCCTTGGTGGGAATGCCAGCAGAGCTGCTGGTGGTCCAGGGTGTTTGGAGAAGAAAGGGTAAACCACTCTGGCAGAAAGTCATCGTGCATATGTATAAACCCCCTTCTGGACCTAAGCCCAGTGCATCAGCCAGCTCTGGGTGGCTTCATTTCATCTGAATCCTTGCAGTGATCAAGCATTTTGTAGGCAAATAATGGCATGGTTTTCTTCTTTAGATGGTGGTGAGTGTTGACTTGCATCCCACAGCGGTTCCCTCCCTGAGCAGCTGCACCTTGGGGATTTTTTGGAGGAGAACTGAGTTATCCTGCTTAATCCAGTCGTCTGGCAGGGTTGTCCTGCTCAGCAGTGGTGAGACCTGAATGATCCCTTCCCTTGGTCCATTGCTCTGAGGTCGCAGCTGGTTGTTGCTGTTGATGCTGTCTGTGCCAGCGGTGGGAAGTGCGGGAAGTCCTGACTTACCCTGGTGCCTCCTCACCAATAACTTGTACCCAGTGGAGGAAGCTCTGGGAGAAGAGAGGCTCGTTAGGGTGGGGTCAGGTTATGAGCTTCTTGAGGAATGATCTAGATGGCTCAGGAAAGTGAATCTGCCCATCTGTATGACCGATCAACTCATATCATTAGTCTTAAGTAGTCATTAAAAAAGGCTCAATCTGTCAGATTCAGGGTCCCCCCATCATCTGAAAGGCTAAGGCTGCATGTGTCTGTTGAGGACCATGAATGGCCACTGATAACAAAACGCAGATAAATTTTCTTGGTAGTTTATTACAGAAGAGCAAATATTGACCACCTCTCTTACTTTTTTTTTTTTTTCCTCCAAGCCATCAGATTGCTGGACAACGGCCTTGCAAACCAATGTGTTACCTTCTAGAGACTCGACATGCCTGTAGAGCCCCCGCTGAGTTTTGCTGTCCATGAGGATTTGGTCCATCTGAGAAAGTAAATTTTTCCTCATGTGTTCTGGGGAGATGCAAGCCTCTGCGCCCTTAAAGATGGCAGATCTTGTGATGGCTCCTCTGTGTTCTGTCTTCTCAGTAACGCCCAACGAGGTGCAAATTATGGATGTCACGTTTTGACCTTGTGACTGTCAATATGTGTCTCTCTGCTAATTAATGCACTGTAATTCCTGTGCTAGCAGATATTACCTCTAAAAATATCTAGAGGTGCCTCTCTGGTGGTAAGGCCGCAGCAATAAGTTTTAAGCAGGGAATATGTGAAGGCCTGATCCACTCTTTAGCTGTGCTGCAGAAAGCTTCTGGTAATGGGGCTTATCAAACTCCCTTGGGGAAGAGAGGCAGGAGATTTTGCCCTCTAAATGGGGATGACGTTTGTGTTGGTGTCAGCAGAAACCCAAGCTGTATGGCTGTAAAGAAAGCTTATGGAGCGTTGCTTGAATCTGCCATCCATGCTGGAAGACAGACCCAAGCTGCTTGGGTAGAGTGTAGGCCCTGTCCCCCATTCCCACGCTGGGCAAATGGGGGGAAACCCTGGTGATGAACAGTGGAAAGAGTCTTTCGTTCAGACGTTTGTCAGTGGTTGATACGTAGCTATTCCTTTAGTATGCAGGCAGGAAGAGTCCTCCCCCATTGTGTGGGGAGGAGCAGATCTCTTGGCTGCTCTGGATCTTTTCTCCCCATCACTAGACATTGCTACGTGGCCAAGGGAACTGACCCCCTTTAAACAAGAAGACAGGGCCCCAGGGTTGCTTGAGCCCAGCCTTGCTGTACGTGTTTTCATTTAGTGGAGCACAGAAAGTCATTGCTTGGCCCTGGACTACTGCTTTCACACATCTTTCCTTCCCCAGCATCTCCGTCGCTGAGCCGCATGTCCTGCTGTGCTGTCTTGCAGCCTCGTGAACGCTGAAGGACAGCACAGTTATTTCTGACCAAATCATTTGTGTGTGGTCTTTATTTTTGTATTTTCTCGAACACAACTGTTGAGTTTCCTGGAACTGCTTGGCCCAAACCAGAGCCCTTTGCATGTTAATAACCTCACAGCTCGTTTGCACAGCGTGGCGGGTGCCACGTGTGGCTCTCGGATGTTGCAGGAGAGTGAAATCATCCTCCAGAATAGGAAGCGGTGGCACAACTTCCTCCCGGCTCCAGAGCACTTCTCGTTTTGGCACCAGTGAGCAGGAAGGCGAAGTGAGAAGATCTCTGTTGAAAATGCAGAAGTGCAGGTTGCTCTTGGAAACCATCGCAGTGGGCGAGCCCACGGCGGAGCCCTCTGCTTCGGCCGGTGGGGAGGGGTATGTTTGTGTGCGGATGGATTCAGGCTTGTGGCTTCCTCTTCAGATGGGAAGTCTCCTCGGTGCGTAACAAGAGGCAGAGGATGGATGGGCTGTGGGCTCTGCAGACTTCGCTCCAGAGAGTTGCCTTCTCCAGTTCTTCTGCCTTTGGGAACTAGCAGTCTGTGTCCCTGCTTACCCATGTGTTGTCTTCGATGTCAGCCCCGCTCGTTGCTTAATCCCACAGGATTATTCCCGCTTTTTGGGATGGTTTTTGTGCTACTGGAGAAGCAGAGCCATTGTCCAAGCTCAGGCTGTGCTTGTTCAGGTGCTGTTGATTGTTTGCAGCGGCTGCTGCTGAGTTTTGGGCTGGAATTTTCTTTGACCCCATTTGATTACTGAGTCCTACGTGCTCAGCTGTAGGGCAGAAACACCGTAGGGAAAGTAGCTCATGCAAAACCACCTAGAGCCAACGCATTTCCAGATACACAGATGACTTTCCAAAGTCACACGGCAGATCCTGCAGTAGACACCCCACAACGTATTTTGGAAGGACTCAGCCATGGCGCAAGGCAGCTGGTGAGGTGTGCGAGCCCATGGCGGGACAGTAGGGATGGACACATGGGGGAAAGCAGATGACATTAAGGACATGCTATGGGTGAAGATGACTGAGGGTCACTTTGCCTGTGTGGGCCCTTGGGTCCCCTGCACAGGCACGGCAGATCTTTCCTCCTCCAGCCTGCGCTGGGCACAAGCGTTGCTGTAGCTCCGGGAGCTTTGGTGGGTCTGGTGGAAGGAAGAGTCTGTGTCCCCACCAAAGAGCCATCGCATCTCTTACCTCGACTCTGCTGCCTGCTGGAGCATGATGTTTCTCAGTCTATTTAGAGAGATGGTGAGGTTGGGAGGGGCTGGAAGAAAAGCTGTTGTTGGGAGTGTTGTCTAGAGAGGAGGTGCCGTCACGAGGGAAGTGTCTGTGTGTGTTGGCAGTGAGAACAGGCAGAGCGGAGCGGTTGTGAGTCCGACGCTACAGCTCGTGCAGGACCTTTGCGGTCTCTTCCGAGATCTACCAGGGCTTTGCCCTGACACCTTGGGTGAGTTACTTTTTCTCCTCTCAGCTCTTCTCCACCTTTTTTCCTGCCAAGGGCACACAGGAACGTCTTTGTGGCCATAGCACAGGCTGCCACCACCATTTCTGCCCATGAAGGATGTGAAGTGGGACAATCTATAACTGACAGTGCTGGGCTGCAAGATGTCCTAGTGCAGATGTGTTATTCCTGTACATTGTGCTTCCCCTACTTGAGCTTTTCAGCAAGACAAGAACTAGATATAAGATTACGGAAGATAGGTAGACAGACAGAAGATTATGGAATATATACACACACACCCCAGATGTAAGAAGTTTGTAGCCCTGGTTAGAAGTGTCTGCCCACTCTTGTATCATTGACATCTTCCAATATGCAAAAGCCCTGATCTAGATCAGCTGCTGCTGGAGGACTGAACTTCTACCGGTAGGGCTGTTCTGCTCTGGTCCAAGCTGAAGTGGCCAAGACCAGAGCGTGGGCTAAAACACGTTCAATTTGGGCAGATCATAGAGTGTTTCCAGGTTTTGCCTGCCTCGGGGTTGCTAATATGAGAAGCTGTGGTTCAGCTCCTGTCACTTGCTTGGTTGGGTTGTGAATCTCAAGCCAAGACAAACGGCTGCAGCTTTCTGCCTGAGAGGGTGGGGGAAACTCGAGCATGGAGAGCATCTCCCCAGTGATATTTCTCCTCGAACGGGGGACTTCTGCCTTTGAAAGTCAAAGCAAAACCAGAAGAACCACCTCCATCCCGTCGTGACAGTGAAGTCCACGTGAGTGTTGCTGTCGGTGTGTTTGCAGGGCCGGATTTCCCAGCTCTCTGTGTAGCTGCAGCCGTGTTTGTGTTGGGTTATTGAGCTGCTGTGGTGCAGGTTTGATCGCAAACAGGCAGAGCAGCTCTGCCACGATGCAAACGCAATTATTTGGATATTTAGACACAGTTCTTAGTATCCAGTTCACGGCTGAAACTGCTGAACTTCTAAGAAGATGTCTTCATTTGTGATGGGATGAAGGATCATGGTCTGTAGCACTAAATGATAAATGTTTTGTCACTTTGACAGTAGACTTAAACCCGAATCTTTCATATCCCAGCAGGCAGCCTAGTCTGCAAGGCCATTCTGTCCTTGCCAGGGATACTGCAGTGGTTTAGGAGTGATCCTGGGAGTTGAGAACGTCAAATAGATGAAGCAAAGGCTTTGTTTGACACCAAAATGTTCAGGAGGGAAGAGTTTCATGTATACAGGACTGAACTTTCTTCCCTAAACCAGAAGGCAGGAGGTAACCGCAGGCACCCTGTGTGCCTCCTGCCAGCCTCGGAGCGCCCCTGGTGACAGGGAGGTGACAGCCCGGGGCGCGTGCTGCTCCCATCCCCGTGGGCTGAGCTCCTGTCTGCTGGGTGACGCCTTGTTATGGGACTGAGAAGCTCCTGCAGCCTGGGGGGTATCTGAAAGCTCCAAGTTTCAAAGTTGATTTTTTTTTTTTTCTTCCCCAGCTCTAATTTTAACAGGCACGCTTTGGAGAAGTACTTTGAAGCCTTAATTGCAATTACGAATCTTCTTCTGTTCCCAGGTTTCCCCTAATTGGCTTCCTGTGAGAATTTACAAAGCTGGTAAAAACAAAACGGCCGTGTTTGTGAGGGAGTTGGTGGCATGAGATTCCTGAGCCCAAATAAAACTTTGCTCAGCGGAGACTTCTCGTGCGCTGCCTTGCAGTGCTGCGATCAGACCCGTGGCCAGACGCTCACAAGGGTGGCATTATCTACAACGTAAGCTGATTTACATGCTTGCATTTTGAAAATGCTAATCTATTTTGAGGTTTTTTTTTACTTCCGCCTCCCTTTTCCTTTTCAGCCCTCTCTAATCTGCTGCGCTCTCTTGCCAGGTTCCCAGCTCCTTTGGCTGGCATGGGCCCCAGCTAAATCCTTTATCTGTCTATTTGGCAACCCTAGGCGAAGTAGTTAGCAAAGGAATGACACTTTTCCTGGCTCATTAATTAGATTAACTGAGCTGAGTGGTTGCTGCTGTCGCAATAGTCTGGACAAGGCAGTTCTGTATTTTGTTTCTTAGGAATTTTGGTTTTTAAAAAAAATAGAGCTCTAAGGAAGTTCTGGTATTAGCGGTCAAATCCATGACTCCCCTGCAGGTACTGCTGTTGAGGAAAAATGTGGTTTTCTCTTGCATAGCTTTATTTCTGCAATTTGCTGCTGCCTGAGCAGTTCTGATTGCCTGTCGTTGTTTTACTGCTCAAAAACTTTGAGGATGGGTATCTGGGTACTGTGCTCTCGAGGAGCCTGTGGCAGGATATCTCGGTTAAGGCAAGTGGTTCTTGTGGGTTAGAAATAACCTCTATGAAATATTAGTATGTTTTAATGTATTATAAATATACTTTCTGATGTGTCCTGCTCTGCCAGCCTTACCTGCCACGGCTATAAATGGGATTGTGAAGGCTACATTAGGAAATAAAAATAACAAGTTGAAAGAAAATGATGCTTTATTTGCCTGACGGAGCATGGTGCAGCAGGAACCTCTCTCTTTGCTTTTGGAGGAGGAAACTGAGGCACAGAGAGGTTGCTCGCCATGCCATGGCACCAGAGCTCTTGGTTTCTATTGCGGACTTTCAGTTCCCCCTGTAACCACCAGACAACGCTGGCCTTTTCTTGGCTTGAGGTCTGTGTGCAAGGTGAGCGTTGGGGGGTCTTGTCATCTATTGCAAGCAGGGAACTCAGTGCCAGGGTGCCGGGGCACCCTGTGGGGGCTGGTGGGTGCTCGTGACGTTGATGTGCTGCTGCGGCTGTAATCCTGTTTGCAAACAGGCATCTTGGAGACACCAAACTGGGGGTTGCTCAGCCTGCGTTGGGGACAAGGGAAAGGGTCACTCCAAAGAACAGCAGTGCTAAACTGGGCAGTATTTAAGCTCCTTTTGTATAGGGCACTTTATTGGTGCAAACATCTAAAATTAAAATTAATGACTTGCCCATGACTGGATAGGGGCAAAAGCCTGATAGATATGTCTTGCTGGCTTGTCCTCCTCCAGTCCTGCAAGTCTACAGGGGGTGGTTCTGCTTGGGTCTCCTGTTCCTTGAGATTGCAGAGACTTTCCTTGTAAAGGGGATATACAGGAGAAGATGGGAGTCAGGTACGTTTGGAGCAGCAGGTGTGGAAGGGAGTGCTGTATGGTGTGAAATGGCATTTTCTGGAGAACAGGAGCTGAGGGGAGATCTTCTGATCTCTGAACTGCCCGAAAGGTGCTTGGAGCCAGGGGGGGTCGGGCTCTGCTCCCCAGGAACAAGCGCCAGGACCAGAGGAAACGGCCTCAAGTTGCGCCAGGGGAGGTTGAGGCTGGATCTGGGGAACAATTTCTTCCCCAAAGGGCTGTGGGGCATTGGAACAGGCTGCCCAGGGCAGTGCTGGAGTCACCATCCCTGGAGGGGTTGGACAGACACATAGATGAGGTTCTCGGGAACATGGGGCAGTGCCAGGGGTGGGTTAATGGTTGGACTCGATCTTGAGGGTCTCTTCCAACCCAAATGTGATTCTATGATCTCGGGAGGGTGATCCTGTCCTGGGCACAGCCCGCAGTGGTGGAGGCTCCGTGCAGACCCGTGGCTGCTCCAGCCCATGCCCAGCGCAGGGTCTGCCCCATCAGCTGCTGTCACTGGACAGGAGGGGGTCTGGTCCTCCTTCCCTGGTCACTGCATCCCCATCCCTGGCTGGGAGCAGTGGGATGAAGTGCTGCAAAGCC
Source organism: Caloenas nicobarica (assembly GCF_036013445.1). Classification (NCBI taxonomy): domain Eukaryota; kingdom Metazoa; phylum Chordata; class Aves; order Columbiformes; family Columbidae; genus Caloenas; species Caloenas nicobarica. Next base: position 12,190,699 of record NC_088262.1, on the reverse strand, counting down.
CGTGCTCATGGAGAGGAGGTCAAGGCTTTTAGCACAGGCTTCCTAAAGTGACTATCTCTAACTTGTATTATGCCATGTCCAATGGGAGACAGCTGTTTAAAACCTCTGAAGGGAGGAGGGTGTTTGGCAATTTTTAAAAGCCAGAGTTGGTGCCAGGTTCAGCAGCCGGACCCAAGCAGGCTGCCTGGGGAAAGGGCTTTGCTGTCACATCCCTCAGCTCCGGGAGCCACTTTGCCCCTGCAGCTCCAGGGGATCTGTCAGTGACTGCCCGCAAAACCACCCACGGATGCTATATCTCCTTATTAGATGTCTCATCTCGTTACCCTTTCTGCAAACTCATTTCAAATTGGGCTGGCTTGTGCCTTGGCTGATACAAAGATGAAAACCCAATGGTGATTTGGGGCTGGCAGCACTCGTGCTTGTAAAAATGATCGCAGTGTTTAGAGACGAAGAGCTGCTGTAGTTACTGGAAGGAGTTTTGTAGGCAAAGAGCTGGAGGAGGAGAGCAGAAATAGTTGCACAATGTCAGAAAGCTGTGACCAAAAGCAATTTGCACTTAACCCACTTGAGAGCTGCCCTCTCAGAAAAGTAGCAATTGTTTATTTAGCAAGAACCCACCGCTGGTAAAGGCAAATTGCCTGCTAATTGGTCTTTCTGCTGAAGGCAGAAGGGTCAGGCCAGCTAATTAGCCAGGTCTTTACGTCTCTCCAGTTAATTTGGAGAGCGGAGCATGTTCCCGAGGGAGGTGGGTGTCCCAGGAAGGTTACCCGATCAGTTCTGTGTCTTTTGATCCCTCCCGGGGGTGAGCTGGGAGCTGGCAGATGTGGGACATGAGCTCGAACTCTGTCTGTCAAAATCACCTCACAGTTATTTTTGAAGTTAAAAGCAAAGAAACAACTCGAGGTCTCCCTGGAGGTAAGAGAGAAAGGGAATATGTTGCTGCCAGCCCATGAGCACTGGGATGGGAAGCCCAGAGATCTGCTCCGAGCCTCCCAGAGCTGTGTGCATGCAGAGCAGAGTGGCTTCCCTTTGCTGAATCTGTGCTGTTTCTTTTTTAAATTTTTTTTTAAAGAAATTTTTCAAAAAAGACTGATCTAGGCACTTCTCAGGAATAAGGAGCAGTCCCTGAGTGACCAGGTAAATTCAGGTGTGATGCTTGTCCTGCCACAGTCTTCCTGGGTGACCTGGACAAAGTCACTTTGTCTTTCTCCATCAGCCTTGTTTCCCCATCACTGCATGGATAGTAGTGTGTTTTTCTTCCTCGAAGGGGTGATTCGAGGATAAAGGCATTAAATAATGTCCAGTTCTGGTGCTGAGGGAATAGGGGGGTGAATAATTCCCAAAGATTGTGACTCGTGGGGGAAGCTGGTGCTAATCTGGGCTTTGGGAATCAAGTGTTTCAGCCTTAGGGCTGTGACATGGTGGTTTATCAGGCACAGCCTGGAAACTGTAAATTTTTTTTTAACTCTAAAAGCTCTGCCAGCATTGGGGCTGTTTGCTTGTTCTGTGACTCTCTTAATAAAGTGGGTTGTGTCCATTGGGCTCTGCCCAAACCCTTGCCCCTCGCAGGGCTCTAATGCATCGCCCTGATCTGAGGCTGCTCCAGGAGGTGCCTGTGGCCAGCAGGACTGTGGGAAATGCTGGGCATGAGGTTGGAAATGGAGGAAAAATATGGGAATGGAGAAGTTTGAGGCTGGCACCCATACTGTGAGGGTACAGGATGGAAGTGAGGGACCCGCAGCCTTGAAACTAAGCTCAGAGTATTCAGAGCCAGGCAGGGAGTGCATGGAGGGGAGTACGATGGGGCTGCTGTGGGTTTTTTTGGGGCTCAGTCCTGGTTTGCTAAAAATACAACTTGTCGTAGCCCAGCCCCTCCTCGGCAAGCAGCAGGAGTTGTGTTTTGTGGGCTGCAGCTGGAGTGTAACTCACTCCCATCTGTGCCTGTGGCTTGGGACTGCGAGGGCTTGGGCTTTCAGTACCTGAGGGCCGTCGCAGGGTGCCGTCGGCCTCAGACCCACACCCAGCCTGCCCAAAACGGAATCCGAGCTCTTCTCCGGCCCCCTGGGGGGGGTGCGGCTGGTTCTGCTCAAGGGTGTCAGCACTGCGATGGGAACGCAGGGGGAGCCTGTGGCATCAGTGTCCCCGTGTCCCTCAGGGGTGCTGCTGTCTCGGGGAGCTAAAGGGCTTTTGCTGGTCTTCTGGGACCTAAAATCAAGGAGCATCAAATCCCTTTCCCACAGGCTACCTCTTTGACCGCTGTTTGTCCCTTGGTCTTGGTCAGAGGCGAAGGGTCCTGGTGAGGAGCTCGTGAGGGACATGACCAGGAGGTCTTTGCTAGCAGCATCCTCCTGATGAAGCCCATTCACATCTGCTTCATGCTTGACACTTGGAGGAAACCCTTGCAGGTGGACCGCAAGAGGATTTGGGTGCCCATCAGCAGGATTTGGGTGCCCATCACCAGCAGACCTGTCAGCTCCAGCGATGCCCCTGGAGTTACGTTTTGCCACAAGGACGCACTTGGATGACGGTTTGCTGATTGGCTCCCTACTCCCAGACAGATGCTGGTGACAAATCGCATCGTCACTTGAACTGGTCTTCCAGTATGGAGAGCCCGTGGCTGCTCTGCTTCATCCCAGCAAACGTGTCCGTGCTGACATCCCCAGATTTAGGAGGGTTGGACGTGCAAGGGGTGTGCCTTCATACCGGGGCTCCAAGTGCTGGTAATCTCTGCTCCAATTCAGCTAAAAACAAAGGGCGTGGGGGTTAATCTGATCGTAGTTTGCTTTGGGCCTGGGGTCTCTGGGTTTTTCTTAGATAAGAAAATTCAAGAGCATGAAGCGTTGGGCTGATTTGGACTTCAAAGCAATCCCTGTGTCGTTCAGACCAGGTATCGCCATTGCAACACAATTTTAGAACAAAGAAAGAAAACAGAGACAAAACTAAAAACAGGAACGAGCAGATAAACAATACTGCGGTGCTGCTGGCACTGAGCTGAGCTCCTTCCTGCTCACAACCATCTGGCGAGTCCGCAGCAGGCGTTGGGGAGCCCGTTTCTCCTGGTCAGCTCTTCCCAGCAGGGAAACCAGCTGGGAAACGATTGAAAAGTTTTTTCATTCATAAAAAAAACTTAGGGTGTGAGCTGAGCAGCCGGCTCTCCTCCTCCGAGCATGCTCAGCTGGGATGCCCTAAGTTCACTGCTCTGATGTGGGCAATACGTTTCTCCTGCCCATGCCAGGGGGTTAGTGCTGTGTCCCAGCACCAAAGAAGCCACAAGTGTTTCCATAGTGGGGGAAAAACCGAGCAGCGATGGCCGGGGAGCTGTGGAGGAGCAGGAGCGCAGTCAGTGCTGGGGATACAGCTGCCTTGGGGATGCTGGAGGTGGGTGAACCAGCACAGAGCACCCTTGGGGGCAGGTACCAGCCTTGGTACTGGTGTTCCCAGCCAGTGCCATTGAAAACTGGTGCGATGCTTGTCCCAGGGAGAGCTGGCTTGGTGGGGGCTAATTGCAGTGTGAACCTAAACACTGGTGAGTGAAGGAAAATGTCTCTCATTTGATCAGAAATGAGAAGTTTCTTTTTTTTTCCTTTCTGGCTTGATTTTTACTTTTTGAATCACAGTCAGATGAGTGCAAACAGTGTTTCAAAATGATGAGTTGAAAGGTTTCGTTCTGAATCCTCGAGTCCCCCCCTCTCTCCACTGCTCGCCTTGCATACTCTACGAGCCGATGCATTTTGCTGAAATCCAGTTCGATTCACTAAGGAATCTGCTTGCCTTGAAACAGTTTCTCCGATTATTTTGTTCTTTTTGCTACGTTTCTTGCAGCCCTGGTTTTGCTCCTACTGTGATCTAATTTGGTGCTTTCATTGCATGCCCTTCTGAAAACTTGACCCTAAAGCAGCATCTCCGTTACCATCGGGGCTGGTCCTGAGGCCACCCCACGGTCTGACCCACAGGTGGGACATGGCAAAGCTGCATCCTCGACAGCCGGTACCCGATGCCTAGAGCACATACGGGTTTGTGCTGCCAGTCCTGCTCCTGATGCTGTAAAACACATCTGGGCGGTTTGCAGCTCAAGGATAGCAGATCCCAGAGCGAAAGACAGCTAAGGTGAGCAGTATTGGGACGCTGCTTGTGATTTTTTTTTTTTTTTTTTCTTTCTTTCTGTGGAGCCTATGTCTCTGAGCCTCCAAAACAAAAAGCAGTTGCAATTTGGAGTTGATGCTTCTTTGCTCCTCTTGGTTTTATTTTTTTGGAGTTCACAGCGTCTTCCTCTTATAAGCCTTAGCCTTAAGCTCTGGCTGCTAATGCAGGTAATCTTGGGGATGGAATTTGGGAAAGCCCATTAAATAATTCCCATTTACAGCAGCATGAAGGGCTTGAATGAAAGTGTTTGTGTGGAGCTGGCATGTCTTAGGCATTTCTCAGCTTCCTGTTGGCTTTCTCTTCTGATTCCCTGAGCCGGGAGTACTTAGTTTGGCTGAACAGAGCAGAGCTGTATCAGAGGGCGATAAACCACTTGTGATTACCACCAAAAAGCGCTGGTACTGTGGGATCTACAGCCCCAAATCAACTTGCCCTACTTCACCGGAGGTTCAAAATATTTCTCCCCAGCCGCCGCAGAAGCGTCTCCTCATGCGGCTCTGCAGGGTGTTGTTTGCGTGGCAGAGCTGGGGCACCCGTGCAGAGCTGCGCCCCGGGAAACCCGCTGCCCGCGACCACGCAGTCCCATCCCGCTTTCTATGCACCGGGTGTTGTATTTTATTTCTTTTTTTTTTTTTTTTTCGGTGGTGTTGCCTGGGGCTACGTGATGCTGAGCGCTGCCGGCTCCCACGTCGCACGTGTGTGTGGGGAGGTTGGTGGTTGTTCTGTTCCCCTCTCTCGCCCTCCCCCAGGCTGTGCTCTGGCCTCGCAGCTCTCTGCATCCCCCTGCAGCGCGTTCGTCCTTCCCTGAGAGCAGAGCATCAGCGTGGCCTGTGGGGCCGGGCTGGGAAAGTCACACTGAGCAACAGAAAGTCAATCCTGCCCTGCGTTCGGGAGAGTCCCTGTCTGGATTTGTAATTTCTAGCTCCCCTGGCATGGCCCTGGGGTGCACTGTGCTCCCTATCTACAGATTTTAGCTGTTGTGTGTCACCTTAGATGCTTTCTTGGTGGGTTTGCTGTTGCAGGCAAAGTACTAGACACAAAATTGATGATCAGAGGCTGTTTATCACAGGAAAGTGACAGCAGTTTCCCTTATTTCTGCCTCTCCTGGATGTTTGGGTTTTTTTCTTGCCCCCAGCTTGGACAATCCTTTGTTTGCAGTATGTTTTTAAGCTCTTCTCTAAGCTGCAGAGCTTTCCGCTCGGACCGCAGACGTTTTCTGCTGCATGCTGGTGTGCTGTGTCCATGGTCAGCATCCTGACCAACGAAGCGGCAGCAGCAGTGACCGTACAGACCTGCGGCTGTTAGGTGAGACTTAAATTTCAAACTGTCTTGCCCTCTGCTGCTCAGGGATGTTCTCCGTGCCCTGGCTGTGGACTACATGATGGCCACCACTGTGCCTTCCCACAGAGCCATTTTCTTTCATGAATGTGCATTGTACATTAATTTGGACTTAGAATCACAGAATCATTTTGGTTGGAAGAGACCCTTAAGATCACTGAGTCCAACCTAACTGTAGCACTAACCCATGTCCTTAAGAGCCTCATCTGTACACCTTTTAAACCCCTCCAGGGATGGCAACTCCACCGCTGCCCTGGGCAGCCTGTTCCACTGGTTCACAACCCTTTTTGTGAAGAAATGCTTCCTAATGTCCACTCTGAACCCTCCCTGGTGCAACTTGAGGCCACTTCTTTCTGCAAAGAAGTGTTTCATGATCTAAGTCTATGGCTGGGCTCACCCAGTCCAGCTCTGCTCAGCCACCAGCTGAGTGACCGCGTTGGAGCTTTGGAGCTTCATCACTTTGCCTTTAGCGGCGATGGACACGCATGTTCTGGCAGGGACACAAGTGACCATCTTAGAGACCCCTCAGCACAGCCCCAGGTAAGCAGTTCACAAAGAGGTGGCTGAATTTAGCTGTCGGCAGTTTGGTGAGATGAATCACATCTCGCGTTTCGGTTTCTCGGGCTGGGCTGAGCCCCCCAGCCTGCACTGCTGTGTCCGATGGAGTCTGCCTGGCTGGCCCCGGAGGGGAGCAGGCAGCCAAACCTGGAGATGAAATCTGGGTGCTGCTTTGCCCCTTTTTTGTTACCTTCTGTAGGTGCTGTTTGATATTAAAAGGACTCTGAAACTGCTTTTGCACTTTAGGTGGTTTCCCTGCTCTGTGGTGGGAGTCTCTCGTTCAGCCGGGTTCTCAGGCACAGTGAGAACAAGGAGCGATCTCTGCCTCTTAGTAAGCGTTCCAGTTCTCACTTTTTTTTGGTGTAAGCGAGGCTTTGCAGTTTGGCAAGACAACAACATTGCCGTGCTGCTCGAGGAGGACTCGAGTCCTGTAGTGTTGCTGTGCACTGAAGATCTTTATTTCGAGGGAGCTGCCAGGCTGCTACCTCTCTGCCACTGATAAATCAGATCTTCATTTCCTACTGTTAGCATGCAGGGATGACCTGCACCACAGGGAAGTAATACCCCTTAGCACAGTTATCCTGTAGGCACAGATGCTGTTGTTATTCCAGAACCAGGTTTTCTTCTTGTGCTGTGAGTTTTATCTTCTGCTTTAAGACGAAATCACTGTTTAAACCTTTCTTTCCCGTTTCACTTCCAAATACTGCAGTTTGCTCAGAATCCTGCATTATGTGCAAATCCCACAGCAATTTTAAGGTTTTCTGTGCATATAATGGTTTGTTGCTTATCTATTACATTAAGACTTCTTATGTGTGCTTCTCCAGCTGTCCCAGAGCAGGGGGCTAATTGCTGTGAAAATCTTCTTTGCAGAGCAGTTGAAATAGGTTGCAGCAGTTGCTGGTGCGATCTCCCAGTGGACAGTCCCATCCTTCCCAGCAGAGACGCGCTGCTGTAGCAGGACACCTGGAATGTGCAGTTGGCCAGTGATGAGCTGGGCAGTTCGTTCCTGGCTGCAGTTTTGCATATCGATGTGATTGCTGAAGCCCCCCAGACACTCTGTCCAGGAGCCCAAATGCTTTTCTGTGTTGCTTCTTCAAACCAACGCCCAGCTGACCTTTTGGTGGTTTCGGTCTTCTGAAAAACCACCTTGGTCTCAATGTTTTTATCATGAGTGTGCCACTCAGTATGTTTCTGTCAGGATGGCTTTTCCTTGGCATGTATTGCTTCCTGTACAGCTCCATTGTGGATCCTCACACCAAACCTCCGGGTCTGCACTGCTCCTTGGAGCTGTTTCTGCCCTGATGGCAGCAATTATTCACATTGGCCCCAGTTCACCTGTCAGCCTGCCCTTCCAGCCCCATGCTGGGTGATCCTCTCCTTCACTGTGATTTGTTTACCCCCTAAATCCTGCTCTGGATGTGCCTTGTGCAGAAACCCATCACCGAGGTCTTCATGTCCCGCCCTGGAGCAGAGCAGGGGTGAGATGTCCACATGCCTTTACACTTCTCCTGTGCCCACTATCAAACTAGATGGTACAAGGTGATGGAGCTGGACTTGTGCAGACAGCATTAAATTACAGCTTTTTGCTTCAGATTCTCCTTTACGTCCTGGAAGAAAATACCGAATTTCTGGTGTCCTCTTCCTTTCCTCCTTCCTCACCCCAAAGAAAGGAGGAAGATAAGAGAGGGTATAAGGTCTTTTTTCCTGTTTTTGTTTGCTGCTTGGTTGTGTTTTGCTATGTGTAAGTACAGCAGATAGCATCATGAGGACCTCGCTGTGGTTCATGTTTACAATCTGTCCTGTTCCAAGTAAATTGGCTCCTCGCTTTATAGATGAGAAAGTGGGCAGTCCCACGGAGTGCCCAGACACTACTATGACTGACTTCTCAAGAAATCAGACCTAATGACAAATTTTTCAGTCCTGTCCCTTGTTCTTGAGCCTGTACCGCTATCTGGCAGCAGTAGTGGTGATGATCTTGACAAGCCGACATGGCTTATGTGGGTGAGTAGGTGTCTGGGTGGATTTGCAGAGATGTGGGTGCTGACACCTAAGTGGATTTATCTTGCGTTTACTCTCCATGGCCTTATTGATGGTTGGTTTTGTGCAGTTCTTCCATGACAAGGATTCTGTAAGGGCTTGGTCTGGGTTTTGCTGGCTGGGTTTTGGAAAAGGTTCTCTATGTTGCTTCTCTGCTGCCTGTTCGTATGTTGGTCTGGGGAGTGGAGACTCCCCGGAGGTGAGGTTTGTAGTTCAAGGAGTAAGGGTCACTCATGGAGCCCCCCTGCAGTGCTGGGCCAGCTCTGGGTCCTCAGCACAGGACACACATGGACCTGCTGGAGAGGGGCCAGAGGAGCCCCAGAAATGACCCGAGGCTGGAACAGCTCTGCTGGGAGGACAGGCTGAGAGAGCTGGGGGGTTCAGCTGGAGGAGAGAAGCTCTGGGGAGACCTTAGTGCGGCCTTTCCGGACTTAAAAGGGGCCGATAAGAAAGATGGGGACAGACTTTGGAGCAGGGCCTGTGGTGATAGGACAAGGGGTGATGGTTTTAAACTAAAGGAGGGAAATTCAGGCTGGACATGAGGAAGAAATTGTTGCCCCTGAGGGTGGTGAGAGCCTGGCCCAGGTTGGCCAGAGAGGTGGTGGCTGAACCATCCCTGGAGACATCCCAGGCCAGGCTGGACGGGGCTCTGAGCAACCTGAGCTGGTGCAGATGTCCCTGCTCATGGCAGGGGGGCACTGGGGGAGCTGGGGAGGGCCCTCCAACACAAACTGTTATATGATTCTATGGTCCCTGCCATGGCTTAGTGTGCTTTTCCTCCTGGGGGTAAGAGCAACTTTCATCCTTGCTCAGCGGGACAGGAACCCAAGGCCTTGTAAGGCCATCGCATGGTACCAGGGTGTTTGGATGGTACATGCTCCTTCGCGAGCACCCTGAAAGGATGTTTGTCAAACCAGTTGCCTCCTGGATCTTTTGATACGCTGCCTTTGTGTGGTTTGAACGAACATCTTATCGCCTTCATCTCCCTGCTCTTTGCAGAGCACTTACTTGAGTAGTAAACACACAAAGGCTGAAGTTTGAATCTTAAAAATTGCAAGTTCCACCCCTTGTTGCCCCGATTTCTACAAAGACTTCCTCCAGCTGCTGCCTCTTCCAGCTCTGAGTTTCTATCTTTGGCTCCTGTATGGGGTGTAGAGGAGGCAGTAAAATCCTGCAAGTTAAGGATAGTTAAAAACTAAGATTTCTTCCGTAATCTAAGAATAGCAGACACTTTCATTGGAGGAGCAGGTAGCACATGGGCACAGCTGCATATCCACCTCCTCCACTGCAATGGGGATGTGCCTTCCAAAGCTCCTGTGCTGCCTGTTACCTGCTGCCCATTTTGAGGATGAAATGGAGAGTTCAGAAAGTTGAGCTGTAGCTCAAGAGAGATGATGATCTTGCTGGGGTGCTTGTATGAGGATCTTACCCTGAGAAGAGCGGTGGTTACAATCCATTTGTTTTAATTTCCAGTCAAGTGTTTTTTCTTCTATCGCAGCAAAAGATGAAGCTCCTTTTTAATTTAGCCTCATCAGACTTCTTGCCCTAAGCCCTACTGCAGCAGCGAGCCAAGCACTGAGCCACCTCCTCGCACAAACTCATGCGTTACTATCTCTGCAAGGCAATCCGTGTCCCTCCATCCATTGTGATTGCCCAGCAGCCCTGGGCAGCATGTTTATGACCTGATCCCATGAACCAAAGGCCTTGTTTTTCTTCTGTTTCCTGCCCGGGATGCTCAGCTGGCAGCTTCAGAACAATCGGGACAGGAAAGCGCATTATCCTGCCATCAAGGTACGTGGGGGCTTCCTCCGGTGCTGGTGGAGCGGTGTCTTGCTTCCCTAGTATGAGGACCTCTCTGAGAAGGTAGAGGGCTTTCAGCCAGGTCCTTTCCCACCCATGGGTGTCTCGAGGACATGCTGCTGGGATTTGCTATCATGGAAGGGGAAATCTAAGCTTATTACATGGCCGCCTGGGTTTCCTCTCTTGCCAGGGGTGGATTAGAGCAGAGCAGGACGCTGCTGGGGCGGTGCATCCCTGGGACGTCATGATGGAGCCGTCTGCGGTGGGTGAGCAGGGATTTGCCCTGCTGGTTGGATCGGAGGTGGTTGGTGTCCCAGGAGGGGGTAGTCTAATTCCCTTTATTTGGGAACTTTGGACTTGACCTTTGAGGTGTTCTAGTGGTGGGTGTCCTGGACTCCACCACTGCGGGAGATCAGAGAAGTCCTTTGGATGTTCGAGACAGGACTCGTGTGGACCTTAATACAAGAACAGTGCTTCTCCCTGCAGAAAAGCCCGTGTGACCCCCAGTTTGGCTTCTCATGTGCCCTGTCCCCACCGTGTGGGAACTGTGAGTGGCCTTGGTCATCTCCTCGGCTTGGCTGCTGTGTGCAGAGGGACCTTCTGCTCCCGGGGCAGCGTCGTCCTGGGCAGGAAGGAGTTGAGGTGTTCGCCCTCACTGGGATACCGAGCAGGAGAAAAGCCATGAAAGGGAAAGGCCCCAATGTGATCAATGCAAGTGGGGAACCACAGTCTGTCCCAGCTGAGTGGAAAGTCTCTGTCATGGAGCTGTGGCACCCTGAGGGATTCTTGTGGCCTCAGGCTTCACAGCCCAGCAGGAATTTTTTTTTTTTTTTTTTTTTGGTTAATGGTGGGTTTGTTTTCATACTCTTCGAAAACTTTGGGTTTTTTGCAAATCTTGTGCCTCAAAGGAGGGCAACAAGTGAAAATCTAAAAACAACGATCAGCAAATTCCCACTTTTCACCAAGGGACAAATATTTACCTGTTTGATATTAGTTAACCGGAACATTGTAATCTATCTGTCTGCCTTTTTAACTGTGACAAACAGAGATGACCGAAGACTTCTAACTAAGCAATCTCAGATGGAAATTCTCTAGACATCTTGCATCCATGCAAGGTGCTGTGACAATTTCACACTCCTAAGATACTTTCCAAACTGAGCTTTTGTGTGCTATGCCTTTTCTCACTCATTTTAATAATTATTTTTTTGTTGTTAGAAAATTATCAGGTGCCTTTTGGGCAATCAGGCCTTTGAGGGGTTGGTCCCATGCCCATGACGTGGCTAATTGTTGGCCATTTGACAAAAAGCAGGGCAAAACCTTGAGGCAAATTGGTTTCCCTCAGAACATGAGATTCTTAAAACCGGAGGGTTTAAATGTTGTCACCGCTGTCGCTGGGAGGGCCATGACGTTACCGGCATGACGCACTGTTAACGGCAGCAATCCTTGCTTTCTGCCTGCCTGGTCCTGGAGCTGTTTGCGATCTGACTGCCCCCCCGCCCCGTGCCTTGGTCGTGGTTCCCGGTTCCCCTCTCGGTCTCTGTTGGTTCCTCTTGCCACCTCCGTCTGAGCGATCTGCAGATGTGCCGTCCTGCATGGGAGAGACAGAGAGGAAGGTGTTTCTTGGGATGTGCAAAGGTAGATGTTTATGTTGGTCGGTCAGCTCTGTGTATGGACCAGAGCCATGTGAGGCGATATGGACTCCATCTATGTGAGACTGTAGCTGTCTTCTTGCTAGAAGTCCAGTCCTTTCTGGCTGTGCTGATACTGCAAGTCGCACAAGGATGACATGGAGGGTAAGGAACGTGCTTGGAGAGCTGGAGATGTGCCTTCTGTTCCCAGCAGGAAAATTGCTTACCCTTTCCAAATGTTGGCTTCTTTACCTCTTAAATGGCAACTGTGTGGTTCACACAGTGCTTTTAAAGTGCAAAGTTACTGGAGAAGGGAAACCAATTTCACCTTAGAGAACATTCAGGGTTTGAAGTCCCACAGCTTGATTTTGTAGGGCTGGAGTACGATGTATGGGTGAGATGTGGTGGGATAAAGCCCTTCTACTTGCTTTGCTCAGCTCTTGCTACGACTATGCAGAGCAGGAGTGGCAGTCGATCTGGCCACACTTTTCCATATGCAGTGTGCTCTCTGAAGAGATTCAGTCAATGCCTTGTCCAAGGGTGATATTCAGTCGTTGCCTGACGATGTTCCTCACAACTGCTGTGGTGTCCTCTCTGTTCCAGCCTCCTAGGAGCAATATCTCTAGGGCTGAACAGATGTGTGGGCACCATGTTGCATTGCCTGCAGAGCTGCTGTCAGGAGATCTGTGACAAGCCAATGTCGGAAGGTCTCTTGTTATCCTCCTTGTGGTTTTGTCTCAATTGGTCCATCAAAACCCTCCTTTCTTCCCTTGGGTGGTGGTTGTGCTTTCTTGAAAGCACTATTGACACCTGGGGAGAAGGCAGGGAAACCCACATCTTTTGCAACACATTGCTCTGCTTGGAAATGCACAGAGCAGCAGCCAGCCTCGGTGACGAAGGTGTCCCCGAAGGCTGCCGGGCTGTGACCGCTTGTAGCGTTTGCTCTGGGTGTCTTGTGAAATGTGACCGCAGGCAGTTCACTGCATGGCGACTGCGCCATCCCTTCCACCCGCTCCCAATACCTTGCACCTTGCCATTTTGCCAAAGCAGCTCTGTTTTAGCAGCTCTGTTACTGGGAGATGATGAAGGGACAGATATTTTTCCCACAGAGTTGCCAAACACTCTCATAAACCATTGCAAAGCATCACTGAAAAACCTTGACCTCAGCACTTGTTTTTTCTAGTGCTCTTGAGATGCTTAACAGAGCTCCCGGGAAAGTCTGATGACGTGCTCCAGAACTGTCCCTGCCTTGTCATTTTGCGCAGTGTGGGTGGGAGGGAAGGGAGTGTTTGGGGAATAAACAGCAGAAGAGGTTGAAAAGTTTCTGCTCGGTTGTGGTGGGCAAACCGAGTTTTCTCCCATGAAAGGTGCTTCCATAAGCACTGCCTTGGGAGAGGACGTTTAGATTCATGTGTGGTCTGTCACACACCAGGAAAACAAACAAAAAACCAAGAAGAAAAGTTTGTGTTTTGTGGTTTGAAAGTTATGTTAATGTCTTTGCCGTATTTTGTCCTTAAATTCCCTGCGTGTTCTGTGCTGGGATGTGAGAGGCTTTGGGAAGGGATGGCTGGGCTGGAGTGCAGTGAGGAGCGTGTTCCCCTCCGAGGACCAAGCTGTGCTCTCAAACGCGCTGACGTGTGCGGAGATGTATTTTTGTGAGCTGGGTGTTGTAAAGGGTGCTTATGAGTCACGCCGTGCTCTTAGTTACCGCTTTCCTCTTGCCACAAGTCATGACTAAGGTGCTGATGTGCAGATTCCCCGCTCATTCAGTCCTTGGTGCCGTGGCAGAGCGCTTCTCGGGCGTTCCTTGTGCACGCACGGTGGATGGATAAAACTTTTGGTGAAGACCATAATAACAGGCTGTGGCAGCAGCGCAGAAGAGGCCAGAGCCCATGAGCCTCTTTGAGGTAAGGGAGAGAGCTTGAATTTGGCAGGTCAGTGGTTCCTTGTTGTGCATTTGCTTTCATCTCCTTGGAACCATTGGTGGCTTCTCTCCAGCTTAGGAAGGACCGAGCGGTGGGGCTGGAGCTGGCCTGGCTGCTCCCTTGGCTCTCGGGGAGCTCCAGCAGCCGGGCGCAGCTGTACTGAACCTTTTTGGGGGAATTACTAGGAATTAAGCGTGGGTGGAGGTGGCCAAGCTGAGTCCACGAAGCAGGGGGGACCGGGTGGGAGCTGGGATGGCCGCAGCCACTGTTGAATACTGAGCATCAAATGTTGACCAAATAAACAAAGAATTGAGCATTTTGGATTAGTGTTGGGAACTGCACGAGCGTGTGGCATAGGTATAGGAATGTGCTGTGCAGGATGAAAGCAAATGCCTCCTTGGCCAGTGTTTTTCGTAGTATTGGCAGGTTTGATTTCTTCTTCCTGTGTTATTTTTGTGCATTTGCGTTGCCTCTAACCAAGAGGCAAAGAGGCTTTGGGATGAACCCTTCTCTGTGTGTTGGGAGAGGAGAGGTCCCTGCCTAGGGTCCCTCTGGACACCAGGTCTGTCACCCCACGGGAGATGGGAATCTCTGCCCAGGCACTTCTTGGGTTGCCCATGGTCAGGGCAGATCTGAGCAGTAAACCTTCTGGGCAAGTTGCGTTTATTTTCATGGTGTGCCAGACAGATGCATATAAATTGAGTGGGATAAAACCTTCCTCCCCCAGCACAGTCTCTGCCAGCCCGAGGTTTAGATTTGCACCCTGAGCCATGGAGCAGAGATGAAGATGCCCAGAGCTGCGTTGTGAAAAGCTTGCAGCCAGGCACGCAATCCACAGTTTCACAATGTTCTCGGATGTTGGGGCTGAGCTCCCCTCCGTATTTTCCTGCATTGCCACAAGGGCACGTGAACCTTTTCTTCCCGTTGGCTGGTGTGACAGTGAGGTGACAGTACCGGCAGCTTTCCTGGCTAGTATGAAGTTGGCACTTGGGAGTGCGTTTGTGACCATCACCAGTGGACTCTAGAGCTGTCAAGGACAATCTGTGCCTAACACAAGGAGTAGGAGCTTGGGCTCTGCTGTCAGTTTTCCTGTGTTGGACCAGATGACCTTTTTAAGGTCCCTTCCATCCTGTGCTGTTCCATGGTTCCCATCCAGGTCAATTGCAAGGTGCTGCAGCTGTAATCTCTTGCAGCATTATCTTTGGTGGAGGCTAACCCAAGATACCTCCTTGCCACAAACACGTGAGCGAGACTTGATCAGTCCCGCAGACGGAAGCTGTGAAAGGCAAATATGCCTGCGGCAGGTCAGGGAGAGGATTCCTTGGCCCCACAGCCTCTCGTGATGGGGTTGTGGATGTGTGCATCTCCTTTTCTTTGCCAAAGTTGGGAGGGATTGAGGGAGCAGAGGGGAAGATGACAGCCAGCACATTGGGGCGTATCGTTGGCTTTGGCATTGGAGTGGGTGACAGGAGGCAGTAACAGGGTGATGCTTCACAAAGGAGCATCTTGTCTGCACTACAGTAGAAGTGTTGCAGTGTGCTCTTCCTTGAGCTTAACTAAAGTGCACTAACTTTTGTCCTTCTTTCTCTTTAGGAGATGAATTAAGATGCAGCACACCACATGCACAGAGGACAGGATCTACCACGCCCTGGAACGATGTCTACACGGGCTTAGCAGAGATGCTGTCTCCAGCAGATGGGCTGGTAGGTGACCTGTTAAGCATGAACTTGTTCTTCTGTCTTGGTATGATCTACTGACCTACCTGGACACCTGGGTAAGAGTGAGCTGCTGGTGCTACTTGAGGCTTGGGGGCCTTTTCTCCCTTCCAAAGTTCAAAGTTAGAGGTGGATCCAAGCTAGGTGGTCTTCCTGAGCCTCTTGTTGCAGTAGGAAGATGTACCAAGGCACTGAATAAGTCACGTTAGGTCAGCAGAGGGAAGTCGTGCGTTTTGCCAGTTGTCTATGTCCACTTGCCAGAAAGGAGTCTTCATTCACCGCGAGGAACGGCTCCTTTGTGTAATCAGCCAGCCTTGCCTTGCTTAAATGCATATAGTCCTCAAAACCTGTGGGCGTAACCTCTGCGGCATTGTCAGAAGCAAGTGTGGAGATAATGCTATCGACTTTATTTAAATCTAGACCAGATACCATGTTGGCTATAAAGATGTGAGCTGTGGTAAGAGGGCTGCGAAGGGATATGAGATGATGGGTGGTGAGGGCAGAGCAGCAATGACTAGAAGTTATTTTTGAAGATCGTTTTGACCTCTCTTCTTCATACTCGCACTTGTAGGCTGCAATTAAATTGTTCCCAAATCCTCTTGTGGATGAAAGAAATTGATTTGTGAGGCTGTCAAATTCGGATTTCCATTTGCCTGTGCAGTTCTTTCAACCCCCTCTGCTTTTCTGTTTACCTATAAGTCAGGAAAGAGATGCAAAGGGTGTCCTACCTGCTGCCAAATATTGGAGAAATCTCTTTGGCTGTGCCTGTTTCCTCGCACCGACTGGAGCAATGCCAGATCCATGTGCTGTAGCATCGCCCTGGGTCTTGGTTTGTGCAGTTATGACCAGGACTCCTGGGTCCTTTTGGATTCCCTGCGTTCTGGGAAACAGGCCCTGAAGTGTGACCTACATTCCTGGTTCCCGAAAGTGCCACCTTGTGTCTGGCACCATTACAGTGTGTGTCCAGAGGAGCCCATCTCCCGAGCAACTCATTGTGCGCCGCGTAACTCACCTCTTCCTGTAATTATAATTAATCAATTTGTGTGTCACTCACAAACTCTGCCCTTTCTCTAATCCTAGCCCCTCAGCACTGGTGTTTGTGTTAGGGTAGCCTTTAAAAAAACAATAATTTTTCCAGCTCATTAGCAAAGACAAGGCTGTACAGGGCGGGGTGGGGCGGCGGTGGGCTCTGCTGGAAGCAGCCGTGCTGCCCAGTGATTCCTCATTTGTAATGATTTTCCCATATCTCTCTGCCTGCTGCCTTTCAGTCCTCTTCATGTGGGTTTTGGCAGAATAACCTGGCGTTCCTGGGAGAATCTTAGCCATTTTACACATCAGAAAGTTCCCTTTCATTAAAAGCGTTTGTGCCGTTGCCAAAAATCTTCAGCGTGACCAGCAAACCCTGTTTCCGCAGCGGTTGGTGAATGTGATAACGGCTCTGCTGTGCCGGGTACCGCTCGGGGACATCCCTGGGTACCTCCTGGGGACACCCCTGGGCAGTGCTGCTTGGCCAGTGCTTTTGGTGCTTTTCCATGTGGGCTGTCCAGTCCTGCTGATTTTAACATGTTTGCTTTGAAAAGCTGCTGTTTCACATCCTACCCCCTTGCAGTTGGGTAGGAAGTATTTCGTAATTGATACGATTTCAGGAAAACAGAGCTTAATGCACAGATATGTCTATGCCCCTTAATAGTGTATCCTATTTCTTTTCAAAAACAGAGCAGAAATGTTCTCACGTTCTTCTGCCTACCCCATGTTAAAAGCAACAGTTTAATTATTGCTGACGTGTGTCAGATCCAGGCTGTTATTTATGGCAGGACTCTGTTCCTCGTATAGTCAATGAATCCCTCCATCTTGTTCTTAACTGTGCAGTAGCCTTCTCCTTTCTTGTTTTTATCTTCTTATAGCACTTATATTTCCCAAGTTATCTGCTTTCCCTTCCTTTGTACCATTTCCACACACCATAATAACATGCACCATGTTGCAGGTTTTTGGGCTGAGACCTTGATAGAATTTTGTTCATTTTAAAATTATTGAATGCTTTATTTTTGTGTGATAATTTTACAGGAGGTTGCTTCGGAGTAGGTGAGTAATTGCTTCCAATGTGTTGTTTCCCTTCTGCGTAAGTGACTGAGTAGCTGAGGTCTGTGCAGTCAGCAGAGAAGTGTGAGTGCTTTGGCCAGCACAGATTTATACCCTGGATGAGCTCAGGGTCATCTCTGGGGTCTAAACAGAAAATCTTTCCTGAACTGAAGCATTCGTTGGAGGAACAAATTGAAATAAATTGTCCCTGACTCCTAGAAAACCCTGTTAGAACAGTGCTAGGGAAGACACCCTCCTTTTCCTCGTGGAGAACCTCTTCAGAGGGTTTGCCTTCATGTTGCTGGAGAGAGATGACAGTCAGATCAAAGTGTGCAAAAGGAAGAAAAACACTTTGTTTCTTGCCAGTGAGCAGTGAAATGAGGAGATTTTGGTGAAAGAGAGTGCTTGGGTCTGGCTGCAGGCGGTGCCGGGAATGCCGGAGGTGTGAGCGGGTCGGGGTGGATGGGGAGATGCTGTGGGGGCAGCCCAGTGCCCCAAAATCCTGCGGATGGGAAGGTGCTGTTGTGTCTCTGCTATGGGGCTGCATGTGAGCCAGAGAGGATGAAGGATATTGGTGAGGGAGGATGGATGGAGGTCACCGATGAGGAGGAGAGGAACATTTGATGATATGGCTTGCATGGTGCCCTGGCAGTTCAGTCTGCTCAGCTCTAACAGGGGGAAGCTTAACCCTGCTCATTTGTGGTCATCTAAATACCTGCATGGAGAATGAACAGGAGTCTGGTGTGGGGATGCTCCAACTTAATCACCAAGTAGCAAAATGCAGCATCTGAAATGCATCCAGCTCTAAGTGTAGAATTAAGGTGTGCTGATTACTCAACCTTGCAAATGTTAACTTGGAAGTGATTTCTCCAGGCTTGGGGTGGTGTGTCATGCTGAAATGACTTCCCGGGCTGGGTGGAAGTGTTGGGGTAGCTCTGGCCCAGGGAAATCCTGCTGGGCCCTGCTCAGGGGACTCTGAGCTGCCAGTTAGAGGTGGGAGCTGCAGGTTGGAAATTGGAGCTGTAGGTCAGGCTCCTCTGTGATGTGGGATGCATCCCAAAGGGATGCTGTGACTGCAGGACTTGTGCTGTCCCCTGTGTTTTGGGCACCTCCAACCCCCTGCTTACCAACTTATGTGACTTGGCCCTTCCTCTGGGCAGCCCCCTGGAGAAACTCACCTTCTTCTGGTGAGGACATAGTGGAAATTGGGGGAGGGAGGAAACACAGACTTCTGCTTTTCACCCCTCCAACCATGTTGCTTCTGACAGCACTGGGAGCTGATGCCCAGCCCGAGCGCCGTGGGCGAAGGCAGCTTGGGCATGCGGTATTTCTGCTTTATTTCTTTTTTTTTTTTTTTTTTTTTTTGTTCCGACTTGGCAGTTGCCCCCTATGAAGAGCGGTGGAGGGGAAATGTCAACCACCGAGGTCAGGAAGGAGCTGCGCTGGGAGGAGGGTGTCTCGGAGCACTTCTCAGAAAAGAAATCGCGAAGCCTCATCCTTCCGAGGCCGCCCACAGGGCCGCTGCCGCCCGCTCCCGGCACGCTGCCGGCATCTTCGGCGACGCCGATAGCGATCAAAGCGAGAGCGAGTGCTGCGCCCGGGTCCCTCTCACTGCCGGGGTCTCACTGCAGCCCCTGCCCCGCGCTGGGTCCCTGCTCGGAGCCTTTGCTGTGGGTTTTGCTCTCCCAAAAGGAGGTTTTTCTCAGGGTCTGTGTCATGTTGGGCTCAGCCTAAGTGTCTTGTGTAGGGTGCTGGGATAAGCATAGCTTAGTCCTGCTTCTGCTGCGGCTCCATGTGTCACAGCCGCAGCATCCCACAGCCAGGGCCACGATGTTCTCTGGGCTGCTGGTGGATAAATCTGACTCATTCTCCATGTATAAAGAAAAAACAAACAGCACTGGATTGCTGTTTTAGTGGTGCAAAACCAGCTGGATGAGCATGAGGGCAGGGTGGATATAAGCAGGTTTTTTCACTGTGGGGCTTCCTGCTGCCCTGCTGGGAGTTCTCCAGTGCCTCTCATGGCAAATTCATAGGATTTAAGAGCTGGAAGGTGAAGTTCCGGTTTGTGCTGCCTGCACAAGGTGCATCTTTAAAAGCTGATCTCAACACCTCCAGAGCCGGAGCTCACCCTGCAGCTCCCGCACGGGCCGCTCTCCTTTAAGCCACTGCGCAGTTTGTGTGATTTTTGCTTCCCTCTTCCCTCAGCCGAGAGGCACCTGCCTGAGCTCTGCAAACCCCACCTTGCTGTGGGTTTAGGTGAGTGAGGTGAAGCGTTTCCCCACCAACACAGGACTTCCCAGTGCTTGCACAACTCAACAGAGAGAGGGTAATGGAGAGTCCAGCTCCTGCGGGCAGTGGTGACAGGAGCATCCCTCCACTTGCCTTAGAGGACATCCCAGGGCATCCCTAAGCTGTGTGCTCCACACAGATCCAGGGCTTCCCTTGCATCTCCTCATGAGAAAGGTGGGTTTTCTGGGGGGGAATTAAAGAGCAAGTGCAAAGTCCAGGAGAAGGCCTGGTTCAAGCTTTCTGTGCGTCCTTCCTTGATGCGCATCCCACCCTCGTCCACCCTGGGACAGGGAGGGTGCCCAGTGTGCTCTGGTGCTGCTGGTTTTGAGCATACCTGGCACAGTGGAACGAACCTAGTTTGGACTTTGTGCTCTGTGCTGCTCTGACTCTCTATAAAACGCTGCTGCTGAGTTGTCCCTGTGATTTGTGGCCTGACCCGGTGTGGTGGTACAACTTGCCATCACAGGAAACCAGCATGTGCTCGGGTGCACTCAGGTGGAGTCACTGCAAATAAAACTTTCTGGAGTGGTGTTCTCCCTGGCTGCAACCTCTCTCTGGCCTGGGAATAAACCAAGTGCTGCTCTGCAGCTCATAAAAGTCCCCGGGTGCCACCACAGCACTCTGCTGTGTCCCGGGACGTCTGCAGAGGGGCGGAGAGAACACTTGGAGGTGGGTGACTCTTTTCTGCTCTTAATGTCACCTGGGGCTTTTGTTCCTGACCTGTGCACGTTAGGAGCATCACCCTCCATGCCCAAATAACCTTTATAGTCTGGATACAGGGGACGTGACTGCAGGGACTAACTCTGGTCCCAGTGGTTGGAAGGTGGATGCTCATGACCTGGACTGTGGAGAGGGAAGGGAATCCCCACCCAGGTCTGGATCTCCTGTCCTGGCACTGCTGGACACTTTGCTTCGCCACGTGGCCTTTGTTTATGGTGCTCAGGATTTCCGAACTGCATTTTGTGCTTGAGACTAGTTTTAGCAAGGACGTAGCTGTTTTGGTGTGTCTTTAGTTAATGCTGCTTTGATTTAGGAGCTCAGACCCTGGCAGTCTGCTGCCTCCCAGCACTGTTTGGCTTAATCCCAGGGTAATCCCAGTGCCTTGCCGTGGAATCATTTAGGTTGGAAAAGACCTTCAAGATCATCGAGTCCAACCGTTCCCCACCCCTGGCACTGCCCCATGTCCCTGAGAACCTCATGTCCGTCTGTCCAACCCCTCCAGGGATGGTGACTCCAGCACTGCCCTGGGCAGCCTGTTCCAATGCCCAACAACCCTTTTTGTGAAGAAATGTTTCCTAATATCCAATCTGAACCTTCCCTGGTGCAATTTGAAGCCATTTCCTCTTGCCATACCCATTCTGCTTATAGCGATGTTATTGAAATACACCTGGCCACATACTTGTGCTTGACCTCACAGTTACTGTAGAAGACCCAAAAATGGGTCAGAAGACCTCAGGTCTAAATTATATTTGTAAGATACTTCCCTCAAATCCTGCCCTTGTCCCTGCCCCCTGTTTGTCTCCCCAGCCTGTTCACGGTGGCTTTTCCCCAGCTGCTTCGGGGGCAGCAGCTCCGTGCCTGCTCCATTCAGCACAGAGTAAGGCAGCGAGCCGCCGCAATTTCCTCCTCCCTCGCTAGAAGCAAGAGGAAGGAAAGAGCCTGTGTCTCATGGGCTGTTTGTATTTGCGGTTACGCTGGCACGGGAAGCGGCGATCTCCTCGTCGGGCGATACACCCGGTGGAGCTGAGCTCCGCTGCTCTCACCGATCCTGCCCCGCACGGCCGGGCTCTCTCGGGTGACATGAACCTCCAGCCGAGGCAGGACAAGTTGTTTCGAGGCATCACATGAGCCCAGCTGCTTCTTGCCGCGGTCAGCAGAGCTCCTGGCAGCTCTGACCGCTTCTGCTGGGTCAGTGGTTTTCTTGGCTATCTCACAGGTGCTGGGGCTTTCCCTGGAGGATGCCACGCTCTGAGGCAGTCTTGATTTATTTGAGCAATCTGCCGGAGCCATGCCAGGCAGAGCCGTGGCTTTGTGCCATTGTGCTGGCTCATGGAAGTGGCTCAAAGAAAAACCGAATTATGGCTGAATTACCAGGTGGCTGTGGCTGTGCCCTCATGGACAAGATATCCGGATCTAAGGCTGCGCTCTGGGTGTCAGCAAAACCAGCAAGATGCCAGGAGTACCAGCAGCAAATTAAAAATTGCAACTTGAATTAACAGCGGGTGCATCTGAGCTCCTTGGAAACTTGCCAGCAGGATCTTTCTCTGCTGGAAGATGTTGATTCACTGAAAGTAAAAAGCTATATGGCGGGGGAGGGGGCTTTCCCTTGGGGGAAGGCTCCTGCCCTGTTAATTCAGCTCCATTATGGGCATAATGCCACAGAAATAGTGTGTGTCCTGCTGAGCAAAAGCCTGTCCACGGAGGGGCAAAAAGTGAGGGCTGGTTTTGCAACCTTAGCACTACATTTGCTTGTCTTGGCATCATCTTTGTTCCAGCTGGGCCATGGCAGACCTCTCCACTGGTTTAAATTCATCTTCTTTAACACCTAGAAGGTGTGTAAAGGTATTTTTGTGACATTTACGTGTCTGTATGTTGGATGAATTTGTACCTTCTGCAGCTGGGAATAATGTTTGAGGGATGGACAGCTTGACCTGTAGATCTGCGATGAATACGGCTGTCCCCTTGCCAGCTCACGGCTTTGTTTCTTCCTTGTTAGCTCCAGTGCGACAGCCAACGTGCATGGCTTGGCATTTGTTTTGTTTTTGTGCCACTTAATAGACCATGTGAGTGAAGAGTGGCTGGATTTATATTTATTTTTTCCTCTCTGATCATTAGCCCCACTTCCCTGCGGTGAGAGATTCTCTGTTTCTTTTGAATTTGCTCTTGGACTGGGTTTGGAAGAGCCCCCGTACCAGCACCTCCTGCTCCATGCCATGGGTCTGCCTGAGCTGCGTGCGATGTCTGCGCTGCATCTGCTCCTGGTGGAAAAACCCATGGTGATGTGGGATGGGGGAGATGCAAACGTGGACCCTTCTTGGGTATTTGTTAGGCTATTTGTTTGAAATTTCCCCATAACTTTTCTCTGTGGGGCTGTGTGCAGTGCCCATGTCCCTGGGAGGGAGGAGGAGGAGGAAGAGGTGCTGGTCTCTCTTGTTCTGCAGATCCCCGTCTGCCGGTGACCGCTGCCTTCTCCCCTGGGATGTGGGACTGGGATGAATGGAAGCACCCAGCAGCCTTTGTACAGATCATTTCCTCTAAGACCATCTGGGATGTGGACCTGACTGCCAAGAAAAGTGATGGCCTCGGGAAACACCTTGGGCCGTTGTCACTGGTTGAGTCCCAGCAGATGTCTGGGGATGGGGCCGGGGGGTTTTAATGAACCGGGGTGAAGGACCCTCAGTCTTTTGGCATGGCGTTTCTCCTCTCTCAGTCTGGCTGTTCTTCTTTTGGGGTTTGGATACATTTAATGAAAATTTAAAGGTGCTAAGAGATGGAATAAATGCTGGGCGGGCTTAACAATGATGCCGATGTGAGCTCTGACTGCCGTGATGCTGATGTGCTGGTGCATCTGCAGGGCCCGAGGAAGCAGCGTCTTCCCTCAGGTGTGTTGCAGCTGGAGGGGGTTGGATGTGTGCCTGACAAGCGGCTGAATTTTGCAGGGTTTGAGTGAGTTTCTAGTTGGGATAGTGCATCTGGGGTATTTGAGCCTGGGGGCAGCGGGGAAAGGGGTTGCACTAGTGGGTTTTGCATGCTGGGGCAGACTGAAGGTGGGCACCCACCCACGTCGTGTCCATCCCTCTGGTCTCTGCAGTGGCACTTGGCAGCACAGGCACCTCTGCTCCCCAGCCTGCCTGGGGAGAGCTGAGAGCGTTGGGCTGCGTGAGTCAGAGCACGAAGGCGCTTGGGTACAAAGTGGTGCCGCTGTGATAAGCATCACTTGGCAAGATTAGATCTTGTGTAGAACGTGGGCACCAGCTTTTTTTTTCCTCTGCCATGATAGAATCATCATATCATAGAATCATTTTGGTTGGAAGAAACTCTTAAGATCATTGAGTCCAACTGTTATGTTAACCCAACATTGTTATTAAACCATGTCCCTGAGAACCTCATCTCCACGTCTGTTCAGCCCCTCCAGGGATGGTGACTCCACCACTGCCCTGGGCAGCCTGTTCCAATGCCCGACACCCCTTTGGGGAAGAAATTGTTCCCGACATCCAACTTAAACCTTCCCTTGTGCAACTTGAGGCCGTTTCCTCTTATTCTATTGCTTGTTACTTGGGAGAAGAGACCAACACCCTCCACCTGATCCAATATAGATGGCAAACACCTTCAACCTGACCTCTTCCTGCTGTTTGTCCCTCCTGCGACCTCTTTGAATGGGGCTGTGGGTGATGGTGGGGCTGTGGGTGACAGTGACTCTGTCTCCCCGCAGCTGGGCTGTGCCTGAACTGCTGGAGCCTGCAGGAGCTGGTGAGCCGGGACGCCGGCAATTACCTCATCCTGGTGGAGAAGATCCTCGGCAAGGCCAAAGAGGTGAGTCGGGGGGCCATGGGGAGGCCTGCGGCCTTTGGCGTGGTGTCAGCCCTGGGGATTGCCCAAAGTGGAGTTTTGCAGAGCTCGGTGGGTGATTTGGGGTTGTGGTAAGGTGTTGCTGGAGCACTGGAGTTCGGGGTCAGGTGATGGTTGGTCAGCAGGTCCAAAATGCTGGTGGGAGCAGCCCCGTGTCCTCCCCTGGCTTTCAGCCCATGGGAACTGCAAGGGAAAACCCCAGCTCTGATATCAGCTCTTTGGGCACCACCACAGATCCGCGTGGAAGGGTTTGGATTTCCCAAAGTGCTGCTCGGCGCTGTGCAGCAACAGCCCAGCTCGTAGGGCTGCCTGGATGGAGCCGGCGTTCCCCAGACCTTCCCCCAGTGTAAGGTGGGAGCCGCTAGTCCAAATCAGAGCAAATTTAAGGTTTCGTGATGTTTTTGATGGAAACTTTGCAGCAGCTCTGCCGGGCTTCCTGCAGGGCCAGGAGCTGGGACGCTGGGGACCGTGGGCAGGTTTGCACTGTGCAGCATCCTGGCAGTCGGGTCAAGCACAGCAGAGAGGCAAAAAGGCAGCAGGGCTGATGGTATCAGCCTGCCATGGTCCTGTCATGTGCTAGAGAAGCTCGAGGCATCATTGGTTGAACAGGGTTGACTCGGGCTATAACTGGGAAGACCTCAGAGGAATCCCTTGATGTGGCAGGAAACAGTGATGTGTTTCCTAAATCCTCAGCGCTGGGATTCATGTGATGGGGTGAATGCTGCCTTTCATTTTCTGCGGAAAGAAAGGCTGTCTAGCTGCCAGGCTGCGGAGCTGATACCAGTTAAGATCAGCACAATTCAGTTTAATCTTTTTTTTTTTTTTTTTTTTTTTTCCCCAATGGCTGGAATTGACCTAGTTGCAGATAGCTTTTTATTACATTAGGGTTTATGTAAGGGTTATTGCACTTTGCGGTGTGCTCATGAACAATGGGAGACAGTGTCTGCATATCCTTGAGCCATCACTAAGTCCCTTGGCGAAATAGTTCCACTGGCTATTCCCTGGGACAAACATCCATGGTTTGCACCATGCTGCTGAACTTTGCAGGCCGCTTACAGGGGCTGGGCTGTTGGCTTGGCTGCTTTGAGCCACTTTCATAGCATTTCATGCAACTCTGCAGGGATCGGGAGCATCAGGAGCTTGGCCAAATCTGGCTTCTCGAGGGTAAAGGCAGAGCGTCCATCTGTGCTGGTCCACCCATCCCATTGGTGTGGGTTACTGGGCCTTCAGGGGTTATTCTCCCATGGAGACAAGGGAATCTGCTGGGGATGGGGATGTGATGGTGTAGATTGCTTTCGGGTGATGCTAATGGGCGAGCAGCCCAGCTCATCCCTCTGCCCTTGGGCCGTTTCCTACAGGTGCAGGAGAATTGCGACTACGATCTCGTGACGCCCCTGGCTCTGCTCTCCTACTACGCGGTGCTGTATGTAAGTCCTGAGGCTGCTGCATGTATCCTGATCTCAGCCCCGGAGGAGACATGGGGACCGGGGCTGTGCTTGATGGTCACCAAAATCGAGGTGGCTTTTGTCTGAACCATCACAGTCTGCTTTGATCAATTCATCTCGCAAAAAAAAGATTGTGTATGAATCTGCAGAGATCAAGACCAGGCAACAATTGCACAAGCTGAGAGATGAAAAAATGAGCTTCAGGGTTCTTAATCTTTTTATTTAAAGATGGCCTAATCAGAAAGGAAGATGGACAATATCTCTGTGCAGGGAAGGCAATTTTTTTTCATTACCCTTTATACTTGTGCAAAATATATAGGCAACACTAAGGAAAAGAAGGAGTGGAGCCCTCAGAGGAAATACCTTTTTTTATTATTATTTTTAGCACAATGCATCATTATCCCAAGGAAATCGTTGCTGCCAGATCTTGCAAAAGCACAGGCTGGAATACGATTCATCTCTATGGATCTGTGGTTGTTAAAAAGAAATTTATATATAGGTTTTGGCATGTGATCTGCAGCCGGGAGGCTGAGGAGGTGCAGAGCGGAGGAAGCTTTCTCAGTGGGGATCCTTTGACCCTTCCTTGGGAGAGGATGGGATGTCACAGAGTGAACTGAACTGCAGCCTCTCCTCCTGCTTCCACTCTAAACCCTTGAGTTTTTATGCAGCGCTTGAGGCCCGTGACCTTCCTCCCTTTTCTAACCGGTCTCCTTGTCCCCCGCAGGCTCCTCACTTCCCACCAGGCTCAGACCTGCTCCTGAAAGCCGCCAGCGTGTACCACAGCTTCCTGACCTGGCCCGTGCCCTACTGCGACATCTTCCACGAGCTGCTCACCTTCATCAGCGATGAGCTCAAGGCCCCCGGTGAGACCTCCCCCCCGCCGCGGGGTTTTCTCCTGTGTCCCCCAAAAAAACACCCGCTGCCACCCCCACCCTGGCTTTGTTCCCAAGTCTCTCCTGGTGTTGCTGTCTCGTACCCCAGTTGCTTCATGAATCCCTTGAGCGTGGTGTCCACTCTCACCTTGTGCATCCCAAACCTCAGCTCTTCCAGGAGGTGAGGACCTGCTGGAGAGAGGCCAGAGGAGCCACAGGAATGATGCGAGGCTGGAACAGCTCTGCTGGGAGGACAGGCTGAGAGAGCTGGGGGGTTCAGCCTGGAGAAGGTCTCCAGGGAGACCTTAGTGTGGCCTTTCTGGACTTAAAAGGGGCAGATAAGAAAGATGGGGACAGACTTTTTAGCAGTGTCTGTTGTGATAGGACAAGGGATAATAGTTTTGAACTAAAGGAGCGGAGATTCAGGCTGGACATGAGGAAGAAATTGTTGCCCCTGAGGGTGGTGAGAGCCTGGCCCAGGTTGGCCAGAGAGGTGGTGGATGAAGCATCCCTGGAGACATCCCAGGCCAGGCTGGACGGGGCTCTGAGCAACCTGAGCTGGTGCAGATGTCCCTGCTCATGGCAGGGGGGGCACTGGGGGAGCTGGGGAGGGCCCTCCAACCCAAACCGTTCTGATTTTCACTGGTGGTCCAGCACAGGATAAGACCAGATTCCTCGGGAAGAGCAGGGCAGGGTTGTGTTTTCGGTGTCTGCTTTGTGTGCAAGGTGGTGGGAGCATCCCAGGGACTCTCAGCTCCAGACCAGTGTGGATTAGCAAAACGCGTAGCTATTTCCTGGCTGCCTTTCAGTCTGAGGGGTCTTTCCCATGACTAAGCACGTGCTGGCTGCTCCTGCCCTGCCCTGGGCTTTGTTTGAGATGCTCAGTTTGTCAGTGGTGCAATTGGGGTGATAACAGTGACTCCATTCATTGGCATCAAGGTGGCCGGAGCCTTCGAGCCTGCCCTTGCGTGGAGATTTCTGTAGGGCTGAGTGACTCCCCAGCTGAGACACTACCTTGTGACATGGCTTTGGGCACATCCATCGGCAGCAGCAGTGCTCCTCTTAATTAAGGGCTCCTAGTAAATGTCCTGTTGTTCCCAATGGAGCAGCTCTTCCAATTATTTCTAAAAGGCCATTTCTCCTAATCTCCCTGTCTTGTGGTGGCTTATGGAGAGTTGTTATCACACAAAGCAGATTTCAGCCCTTGTTTAATCCTGTGCAGGGCTAAGAGCAGGACCTGGGATGCCTCAGATGGGTACATGGGCTGTGGCTGAAGCCGGGGGTAGTTCACCCTCTCCTTAAATCAGACACCTGCTTTGGAGAGCCCTGACAGGGGTGTAAAACTCAGGGTCTCCATCACAGCAGTAACATCCTGTGGAGGTGGGAACTTGTAGGTGCAGATAACATGAAAGATGGTTTCAAAGGAACAAAAAAGATTAAAAAAACCCCAGAACCCTCTGCAGTGTTGGCACTGGCCTTGCTGGTTTACCCGCAGCTTGAGGCTCCACCAGCACAAATGACCGTGGCCACCAGGCAAGGTCTGGCTGGGCTGTTGTGCTTGTCCAGCTTCCAGCTCAGAGCTGCAGGGCCAGCACGGATGTGAGGATGCTCGTCCCATGCTGCTGCAGCCCTGGACTTCCCCAGCTCTGTCCTGGTCCCTTATTGCTGTGACACCGGTCAGGGCTGTGTTTTGCAGAGTGCTGGGAAAGCCCCAGAGCTGGGGGGATATTACTAAATCCTGCTCTTCTGCCATCGCCACCATCGCTGGTGCCTGGGGCTGCCTGAGCTGGGGACTTTGGTCCAAAAGCTTTTCCGCTTGTATAAGCTTATGAGATTCCCTCACCCCTGCCCGAAGATGCCATGTGGGAGGTGTTGGGCTGATGGGGAGCCCAGTGTTGCCCCTCGCTGTGGTTGCTCCCCCCAACTGGAGCCAAGAACAGTGAAAACATGTCCTCTGCTGGAAACTGGGCCAGGACCTTATACGCTTGTTGCACAGCCTCTGTGACCTGCTGCTAGGCTGAAGCAAAAGCTTTTTATTGAGATGAGGGTAAATATTAACTGGGAACAAGCTGCTGTCAATATTTGCCAAGAATGCGATAGCTTTTATCTGCAAATGGACTGATGTCTCTGCAAGAGGGGTGAATGCTGCCATAGTTGGGGGGCCTGTGTAGATCAGTATGAGCTGCCTGTGGGTACTGGGCTCCCCCCATGGGTGCTGCTCATGGTAGCAGCTGGGGTTGGGGTGTGACTGCCGGCAGTAATAAGGGTGCTGGATCTTCTTGATGCCATCAGATATTTCCCAAGATGTACCCCAGTCCTTCTGCTGTTCGGGGGTGACATGGGCTCTGCTGTTGCCACCCAGTCCACGTCCATCTGATGTCACCTGATTGGGGTTCCCCATGGCTTTCTAGGGAAAGTCCCGGGGACATGGGCTGCCCACACCAACCTCCTTTCTGCTGGGGCCAGTCTGGGCTCCATCCCTGCGGAGGGAAGGTGGCTGTGACCTGCTGTCCATGAGTGACACCCAGGGCCTGGGGAGGCTAAAGCAAGTGGCAGAAGCTGCTAAATATCATCCACGCACTTCACATCCCACATAGCTGTGGGGCAGAAAGGACTGGGAATGGAGCAGCTCTCCTGTCCTTTGGTTGTTTTCACATCATTCTGGGCATTTTCCCTTGATATCCCAAGGCTCCCCTGCTCCTGGGCTGGTCCCCTGACACAGTGGCTGTGCCTTGTCCCCATAAGGACTTTTGGTGCTGCCATGCATGCTCTGGGCAGCAGCCCAGACAGCTCAGCACCGCATTAGGGGACAAAGTCAATGTGTACCCGAGACAGAGGGATCTGCAGTGGTGCTGTGTCTCACGTCCTCTGCTCTCTCCCCCAGGGATCTCCTTCCAGAGGCTGGTGAGGACGGAGCAGGGGCTGCCCGTGAAGAACCACCAGAGCTCCACTGTGTAAGTGTGGCCGTGGGCGCCGCTGGTGCCGCTCGGTAGCATCCCCATGGTCTCACACTGCTTGAACAGCAGCGGGGCTGCAGTGAGCAGCATCTCAAAGGTGATGGTGTGGTGGGTGCTGGGAAGAAGTGCTGGATAACTGGGCTGAGCCGTGGGAAGGGATGAGGAAAGTGGCTGTGGCATTTCCACAGCTGTGGGTCAGGGTCTGTGGGCTCCCCATGTCAGTTATCCCACAGGCCTGCAGATCTGGGTGAAACAGCCAGGAAAGGCAAAGTCTCCTCCCCAGGGAGATGCCGACCTTGGCACATGTTGGAGAACAGCCAGGAGACACTTTGATCTGCGTGTTTGGGAGTCAGAAGCGAGTCTGTCCCACTGCAACCATTAGTGACAGCCTGGCTGCTCTCAGCGCAGTCAGACTTTGCACCTTATTTAGAGGGCTGAAACTTTCCTCTTGCCAGGGCACCTCATTCGTAAATAGGAAAATGAGCCAGGGTGGTGTGTGTCCTCCCTGGCTCCAATGCCAGCCCTGGGGACAGCCCTTCGTGTCCAGCCGCCTCCATCCTGGGCAGGAGGATGTCTTCCTGTTTTGGCCTGTCCACACATGCCGTGAAGCTCCATATCTGCACCCATATCCCACCCAGCTGCACTGGTGCTGCTTTCCCAGTACAATTCTCTGCTCTACGCGCTTATACTGGTGCAAGTGCAACCACTGCTGACTTACAGCAGGGTGGCTATATTTGCATAAAAAGCCCCGAAAGCCTGGCACAAAGCTGTACACAAGCTGAACCTTGGGCTTATTGAAAGCTTGTGGCCATGGCCTGAGCTTTCTAGAACCAGGCACGTCCTTAATTCAGAGCCATTTTTGCTCAGCAAGGTGGACAGTTCTCCTCCGTGAACAAGAGCTCTCCAAGCTACAGGTTTGGGAACTCAAAGCCTGTGGATTTTCCTGTTGTGGTGCAGAGCAAAAATGCAGCTGAAGTGTGTGGCTCTTCTCCTTAAAGCTCAGAAGCGATGCTCTGACCTGCACCTTGCAGGGGGAAGATGTTCTGGGGACCACTCTTATTTTCTATCCCCCCTTTCATTGCATGTGCTGGACAACTGGCTGCTGGGCTGGAGTCCTGTTTGGGGCTGATTGAACCATCATTGGTCTGGTGATATTGCAGACATGGCAGGAGAGGTGGTACTGAGGGGCAGGCTGGAGGATGCTCATCCATTTGGCACTGCAGGTTGGGTCTGGAATAGCCCCAAGACCCTCCGGCCGTGACTAACATGAGAGGCCACTGCCATCTAGTGTAAATTTGTCCAAGAATTTCCTGTGCCACCAGCGTCCAAGCCTGCCTACCCAGTCTAACCGCTGTCCCCTTGTCCTCAGGACGGTGCTGCTGCTCAACCGCTCCGAGGTGCAGAGCGAGTTCCTCTCCATCGCTGAGAAGCTGAGCACCAGCAAGCACCCGCGACACGGCACCCTCGTCCTGCTCCTCGAGCACCTCTACCAGGCCAACTTCGGCACCCGCTGCGACCTGGGCAGCCTGCACCACCTCCTCAAGGTAGGCCAGAGAGCTTTGGTGATGCCACGATGCCCTTGGAAGCAGTTTCATGCAGTTGGCTGATGGAGTTCCTGGCCGAAATAATATTGGATTGACAAAAGGAAAAAAGTTTTGATAACACTTCTTGTAGAAAAAATACGTGTCTTTCCCTTTTCAGGACTCCCTTTCCCTTTTCTGTTTTGTGAAGTGTGATGTGGGGTAACTTGCCTTTTACAGTTTTACTCCTTTCCCCATCCCTAAATGGAGAAAGAGCCCCTGGATTTGAAATGCAGCAAAAGTGTTTGTTTAACCAGCTTTGGTTTGGTGTTTGGTCACTTTGTTTTGGTGTTTGGGGTGGGAGCAAAAACCTGTGAAGAAAACCCCTCAAGTGTGTTCAAACACATATTTCTCTTTGCAGAAGTTTTGGGGGAGAATTGAAGTGGGTAGGAGGTAGAGAAGGGAGAGAGATTTACCCAGTGGAGTAGGTAGTAACCTTCCCCAAAAACCTGTGTGTTGCCTCTGCGGAGAGACCCCCCTTGATCTGTTGCCTTGTCCCTGCTCCCTCCAGTCCAAGACACTGGAAGAGCTCCTGGAGATCTACGCCAGTGCCACTGATGCGCAGGAGATCGCAGCCACCAGCAGCGACCCGGTCCTGGCCCGGGAGCGGCTGCAGTCCGTGCTGCGGGACATCGCCGGGGCCGCGTCCTTCCCAGCCATCGCGGGTGAGAATCCCCCCCAGGCCCCTCTTTCCTGCAGGGATTTCTGCTGGCTCAGCCCCTGCCGCAGCGATGAGCTCCCCTGCGCTGTGAACCAGTCCCTTGAAGTGCAAACCCCTGTTTTGTGCAAAATTTCAACCTAGCACAACAACTACTACAGCAAAAATCCCAGCAACCCAGGTCCTGTTTCATGAGCGTGTGATGAGCCAGAAATTGTTTCTCATCTTTCATGAAAACAGCAACAAAAAAAATTCTTCAGTCTTTGTGGGCGAGCTGAAAACATGAATTCAGAAACTGATGGTAGCAGTGATGTCTGATGGCTCTTAGAGGTGTGAAATGTTCCCTTGTCCCAATTGCATGTGACTTTGGGAGGATAATGGCAGCAGTGTTGGTGGTCTGCATGACCTGGGCTGCCCAGAACACATGTGTGGGGTGGGTGGCATCTCCCACTGGCCAGGAGAGCTGTCAGGAGGGGTATTGGGGTTCCTGCAAACTAACTCCTCTCCTCTCTTCCCAGGAGAGGCTCAGCCCCGCAAACTCCACCCCATCCCCATCCCTGCCGCTCGCTGCTACACGTACAGCTGGGATCAGGATAACTTTGGTAAGTGGGGGGTGTCCCCGTCCCTCCTGGTGAGAGCGCAGCCCTCTGCTCCTCATCACAGCAGGGGCTGAGCAGCGTTTTGTCTTGGCTGGGGCTGCCACGTGGAGCTGGGTACATGACACGAGCTGTGGCTGGAGCCTGAAAAAGCCAGTAATGAATTGTTGATGTTGGAGGAAGAGGTGACACAGTGGATGCCAGTGTCCCCTAGGTGGGACAGGAGCGGGTGTCAGCTCAGGCATGACGCTTGCTGTGATATTGCAAGCAAAGCTCTCATCCAAGCAGTGGGTGCAAGACACTGGTAGCACCAAAATATGTTTTGCCAGAGACAAATCATAGAATCATGTAATCATTTTGGTTGGAAAAGACCCTCAAGATCATCAAGTCCAACCATAACCCACCCCTGGCACTACCTCATGTCCCCGAGAACCTCATCTCCGTCTGTCCAGCCCCCCCAGGGATGGTGACTCCAGCACTGCC
Source organism: Caloenas nicobarica (assembly GCF_036013445.1). Taxonomy (NCBI): domain Eukaryota; kingdom Metazoa; phylum Chordata; class Aves; order Columbiformes; family Columbidae; genus Caloenas; species Caloenas nicobarica. Next base: position 12,158,027 of record NC_088262.1, on the reverse strand, counting down.
CTGGGCAGCCTGTTCCAATGCCCCACAGCCCTTGGGGGAAGAAATTGTTCCCAAGGTCCAACCTCAACCTCCCCTGGCGCAACTTGGGGCCGTTTCCTCTGCTCCTGGCGCTTGTTCCTGGGGAGCAGAGCCCGACCCCCCCGGCTCCAAGCTCCTTTCAGGCAGTTCAGAGATCAGAAGGTCTCCCCTCAGCTCCTGTTCTCCAGCTGAACCCCCAGCTTCCTCAGCCGCTCCCATCACACTTGTGCTCCAGCCCCTCACCAGCTCCGTTCCCTTCTCTCAACTCGCTCCAGCACCTCAAGGGCTTTCTTGTAGTGAGCACTTAATCTCCTGGGCAAAATTGTGCCTTGCATTAAGCTGGGAGAGATTTATCGTACCCAAGTCTGTGGGGATATTGGTAGGATGGAGACCTTATTTGGTAGAAAGCTCCTCTGCAAGGAGGTCACGTCCTGGAAATAATTGTTGCTGGGAAAGCCTGACCAGAGTGAGATGTCAGGGCATGGTGGGGCTGAGACCCCTGGGATGTTATGACTCTTCCACGCCCCCAGCAGGGCTGGCCAGGGAGCCAGTGCCTCTGCCATGCTCTCGCCTGGCCACAGCAGTTTTTCAGGGGAAGCCGTGGTTTCCCTGTCTGCTGAGCTTGTCCCTCCAGCTTCCCCATTCCTGGAAGACCTTTTCTGTTCCTGTGAAGGTTTCGTGTTCATTGCCAGCTGGCCCCAGCCAGCTGGACCAGAGCTCTGGCTTGGGCTTTGCAGTGAGTCCAGCCTTGCTGGGAGGCCACTCTCAGTGGGGTGATTTGGGTTTGATAAGCCAAATATCTCGCTTTCCTCCTGCCCTCTGGTTAAACCCGCATCAGACATGAGCACGTTGTGAAATCTGTGTAGGAAGGAAGCAAAACCCCAACTGGTGTTTGCTTTTCGAGAACCTAAACAGAATATGACCTCAAGGAGAGAAACACATTTTGGTTTGCATTGCATCTGAGCACCTTATGGAAATGTAAAAATGTTCAGTAGGAAGTTTTCAGCTCCTTGTTTGAAACCATGCAGGATCAAAGGGAGCGTTGGCCGTGCTGGAGTAGTGTTGTTGTCTGGGGTCATCGCGTTTCCAGTGGTTATGCTGGAGCCCATGCCAGATGTGATCTCCTGATTGCCTTTCAGATATCCTCAATGATGTCCTCAGCAAAGAGTGCAGTGTTGTTGAGCACATGGCCTTGGAGAACGAGGAGGAGGACGAAGAGGAGGAGGTGGAAACTGATGGCTGTTCCCCCGAGCGGGACTCGCTGCTTTCCCCCATCTGCGCCATTTCCAAAGACTCTGTTTACTCAGCACTGTCAGAAGAGGGATTGAAGCCCTCGCGAGTGTCTCTCTTCAACACCTCCAAGGACTCCATCTCAGAACTGACGGTGGTCTCCAGAAAGTCCCTCAAGTCATTTGTCTCCAGCCTGAAGGACTGCATGGACAGTGGGTACGCGGAGGACAGTGACGAAAGCTCCCTGGACATGGTGGGGCGGCCTGAGCTGAAGGTGGAGAAGACCCACCACAAATACAGACAAACGCTGACCACCAAGATCTACAAACTCTTCAAGAGCAAAAGCCAGCTGGTCTTGAGGAGGGACCTGAAGGACTGCCCGGACACGGGCTCGCTCCCGCTGCCCCTGCGCCGGGCCGAGAGCCTGTGCACCCCCCAGGCCAAGCACCGCGTCCCACCGCGCTCCCGGCGCGCTCACTCGCTGCCGCAGCACGTCCTGACCCAGCGGCTGCCGGCCCCGCTCGCCCCGCGCTATCTCAGCCTCCCCCGACGGCCCTTCCTCAGCTACGACGAGGACGCCAAGGTGTCCACGCTGCGCATCGTGGTCTTCGGCTCCGACCGCATCTCAGGGAAAGTGGCCCGAGCCTACAGCAACCTCAGGTGAGCTGGGCGGTGCGGGGGACCCTGTGCAAGTACCCGGCCCAGCTGGGACACACTGAAGAGCTTTGCTCACCCAGCCCTCTCCTGCCTTCTCCCAGGCTCAAGGAGAGCACCTGCCCCTCACTGACAAGGTACTTCAAGCTGCAGTTTTTCTACGTCCCCGTGAAGAGGAGCTGCTTGGCTCCATCAACCCCGCTGATGCATCCGTCTCCGTCCCTGGGGGACCCGCAGCTCCGGGCCTCGCCACAGCTGGTAGGTGTCCTGCCGGCCACGGGGCTCACCGTGCCACTGGTGCTCTGCTTGGCCCCAAGAGCAGAGTGTGAGGAGGCGGGCAGGGCAGGCTGAGGAGCATTGCTGGATCTTCCACCAGCTCCAAGCATGGAGTGAGGAGCCTGGGGGGACCCCCAGCATGACCTCGGTGTGTCTGGTTTCAGGATCCCACCTTGGCTCGGATAGAGAGCAGCACCAACGACATCTCCCACTACATTGGCATGTTGGACCCATGGTACGAGCGCAACGTTCTGGGGCTGATGAACCTGCCCATGGACGTCCTGTGTCAGGTATGTGTGTGTGAGCTGATGGGGCTCAGCATCCCCCTTCCCTGAAGGACGGGGTAGCTGAGAGGAGAGCTGCTGCCTAGCACTGGGCTACACAGTCACAGAATCCCAGACTGCTTGGGGCTGAAGGGACATTTGGAGACCCCCCAGTCCAACCCCCCTGCTCACGCAGGGTCACCAGAGCAGATCACACAGGTTGGTCCAGGCGGGTTTGAATGTCTCCAGAGAAGGAGACTCCACACCCGCTCTGGGCAGCCTGGGCCAGGCTCTGGCACCTCCCGGCAAAGAAGTTTCTCCTCATGTTCAGCTGGAACCTCCTGTGTTTCAGTCTGTGCCCGTTGCCCCTCACCCTGGCGTTGGGCACCACTGAACAGAGTCTGGTCCATCCTCTTGACACCCACTGTTGGGATATTTATCAGATCCCTCTCATTATTTATAAGATCCCTCTCAGCTTCTCTTCTCCAGCTGAACAGCCCCAGCTCTCTCAGTCTTTCCTCAGAAGAAAGATGCTCCAGATCCCTCAGCATCTTCATAGCCCACCGCTGGACTCTCTCTAGTAATTCCTTGTCCTTCTTAAACTGGAGAGCCCAGAACTGGACACTGGGTGGTCAGGAGGATAGTTTTTGGCCCCAGTGGGGTGGGATGAGCCGTGCTATGTGGGCTGTGGGTACCACGTACCTCTTCAGGGTTGTGACTCACCCTCTTGCTGCAGTCGGCCAAGCTGGAGGCTGAGCCCCAGGAGGACTCCCCAGAGCAGCTGCCCATCCTGGCTGACATGATCCTCTACTACTGCCGCTTCGCCACGCGCCCCGTCCTACTGCAGCTCTACCAGACAGAGGTGGGCAAAGGGGCTTGGCACTTTCTTGGTGAAGGGAAAAGGGGGGTTTTCTGCTTGTGCTACCAACCAGGAATCTGCCTACGAAGCAGGTGGGGGTGTGGCACAGCCACCATGTGCTGGTAAGGCTGAGCTGGGTCTCTTCTTGATCCCTGGGTGCCCCTCGTACCTGAGCTCCTGGCTCAGGGACTGGGAGATGCAGGTCCTGCCCAGACAATCCTTCAGTCACATGAGCAATTTTCCATCCAAGTACCTATCCCTGTGACACAAATGACTTCTGTCAGGTTATTTACATCACTGGAAGTCCCTCCAGTGCTCTGCTTTCCAAACCAAGCCCCTCCACAAAGCCTGTTTTGCACACCCCACTGTGTTCGTGGCACAGACGTGCTGGGGCAGGTTGAGGGCACGGCTGCAGCAGCCACTTTGGTTTGGTGGCACGGGACCAGCTGCAGTGAGGCCATGGCAAGCAGAGTTGCTGTTCATGGGATTTTGTCACCCAAAGCAATGCCCAGACCTAGCTGTTACGCTCATCGTAGGTTTTCTTTGCAGTGGGGTAGGGAGTTTTCTTTAAATGAAAACCAGGGTTTTGGTTTGTTTGGCTTGCTGGTGGTCTGTTAAAACAGTCAGAAGTACAGCTAAAGGCAAGTGTCACCCCAGGCAGTTGTTGAAAAGGTGTATTTTGAAAATGTGAAAGCATTCTCTCCCAAACTGACCAGTTACCTGTAGAAAGGAGTGAGAAGGGTGAACATTGCCTGGTGTGCAGGCTGGGTCTCCTCACCACCACGTCTTCCCTCTTATCCCCCTGGCAGCTCACGTTCATCGGGGGAGAAAAGATGACCGAAGTCTTCATCCATTCCCTCGAGCTGGGCCACTCAGCGGCCACGCGGGCCATCAAAGCATCAGGTCTGTACCTGCTTCTGCACCTGCAGCCTCGGGACCAGGGTCTGCAAACTGGGGGGCTGGGGGGAGCATGGGCTGCAAGAGATGTCTGAACCCAGGCTGCATCGTGAGCAAAGATCCAGGCATCATTTCACAAATTTGGAAGTGAGGCATCATGGTTCTCGCATCCCTCTTCAAGAGAAAAGTTGTGGCAATGCCTTGTTGTTTTTATTGCTGTTGACTCTAAAATGTATTTGCAATAAACCAGCTACAAGCCCATTTCCTTCCTCTCATCAGCACCTGGCCAAGTGCAGCTCTTCATCTTTACTTTTTGCTGCTTTCTGTCAGTTGTGCTTTGTCCAGGAGCATCATTTATAAAAGCCCTCTTTCCATTTTCCTTAGATTACAGGGCAAAGCAAGGTTTGTGCATGTGTTTGTAGGCTTCCTGCAAGGGAGATCCATGAGCTTTTACACTAGCAGTCTATAAAATTAGTAGAGACAAGAAGCAGTGGCAGAAGCATCTGTCTGCAGTGTTGTCTCCAGCTCTGCTAGGTACCAAGCAGAAATGCTGTCTGGTGCCATACAGCTTGCAGAGACATCTCGTGGCCAACCAACAATACTGCATTTAAACACAGTTTTTTTAACCAATTGCTTTTCTGTGATCTCGCCTTGTCTTTCTAAACAGAGCTCATAAAATATCTTCCATATAAAGTGTCACCACCCCACTCCCTCAAAATACAGGCTTGGCCAAGACCTCTTCCCAATAACTCATTGAACCACCAATCTTTTCTAACTTTGATTTTTTTATCCCTGGGTTGTCTGGCAACACACCACTTAACATCTGCAAAGCATTATCCGGGGGGGGAAAAACAAGTTAGTAAGTGTCGGGTGCAGTATTTCAAGACTAATATAATGTGGGCACAAATATGCCCAGAAAAACAGGAGCTGGGTTAGCAATGTGGCCTTTGATGGCTTTGTGTTTTCCCTGGAGCACTGACCCCTCTGCTACGGCTAAGCCAGCGCCGCTTTCAGTTTTGCAGAGCTGCTTGTTGTGCTTTGTGTTGAAATTTCTGCACTGGATTAATTGCATTCTGGCAGCTTTTAAGCCACCTTTTCTTTTTGCTCCACAGCTGTGTTCAGCAAACCACTTCTTATTCATTTTCTGTAGGTACCGAGTGTGCTGCTGTATCAGTAGCCCATTGAAGAATGGGGATAAAAGGCACCGTGTGACATTTGCTCCTTGTTTCATGCAGGTCCAGGCAGCAAAAGGCTGGGCATAGATGGAGACAGAGAAGCCATCCCGCTAACACTACAGATCGCCTATAGCAAGGTGAGTGCACGGGGCTTGCACAAAGACAAATGGGGCAGAAAAACACTTTAGTGTGGGGCAAGCATATCTCTGCAGGGGGCCGAGAGAGGCAAATGCGACAGGCTGCTGGAGGAGCCGGAATCCAAGCCCAGACGAGCCAAACTCAAACTAATTGCTCATTTACTGGCTAATTGGGGATGGATTTCCACTCCTGTTCAGCCCAGTAAAATAGGGAACGTGCAGCCAGCTTCCAGAAACTGGACTTGTACTTGGTGTCACTTTAGACTGGTGGACCTACGATCTTCTGCAGGGCACAGCAGTCCTCCTGCTTTTTTGGTTCCTCTGCAGTTATTGTTAAGTGTTAAGCCTGAGCAAGGACACTACGGATCCTCTCTTCCCTGTTAGTCAGGTTCACCATCTAATCCATACATCATGTCACAAAATTAACTGTGCTGGGCAGCTATATGTAAATTATGTTTGAGATAAAGTTTGAAATAGTCTTACTCTCTCAAAGAACCTATAGTGCTAAATAATGAAGAAGAGTAAGGAACATTTTTCTACCTCACCTACCTACTATTGAGAAAACAGCTGCTTGGTAACCTTAAAAATAGGCAAGCACCTTTGAAATATTGATATGAATAGAAGCGACGAGTGCCTTGCCTGCTGTTCATGTCCCTTGTTTTAGATAAAAACAACACTGTGAGAAAATATGGATACTGCCTGTACTATACATTCTTAGGTATAACTTAAGGTACTGCTTACTTTTCATATTATTAGCAGCACAATTCCTGCATCTAATGGAAAACTACTTAGGTTATAGACAGAGCATGAAGGTGGTAATAAATTTGCTAGGTATTTAATTCCAAAGTTATTAACTTTGCATCATTTATCATAGGCTCTCATACTTTTAGTCAGTCTGTACTATCAATAATCCAAGATTAAATGAATTTTATTGCCTACTGAAACTTTGTCTGTGCAGATCCAGGTAAATTCATATCTGAGCTAGTCCAGCCAGGTCGTTTGGGTGGGAGGGAGGGTAATATCAAGCTGGAGCGTGGCATCTCACGGGCTTTGTTTGGTCTCTGCAGACAGCCATCAGTGGGAGAAGTCACTGGCACGATGTTGAGAAGGTCTGCACATCCGTCAACCTTAGCAAAGCCTGCAAGAAGTATGAAGAACTAGGTGGGTAGAGGTGGTCTTGGTGGCTTTGGGTAGGGAGCAACAGGAGGAACTGGTGGAGCAAGTGGACAGTGTGGATCTTCTGGCTGGCGCAAAGCGGGGATGTGCAACTTCAGGAGAAGTTACATGAGAGGTGCCTGGTGTTCCCTGGGGCATCCTGTAGTCTTTGGCTGTGCTTAGCACCATGTCCAGGATGAAGGGCATTTGATTTCTCAAGCTTCCAGCCAAGGAAATGCGACGTCTGTCAGGGACAGCGCTGTCCAAACAGCAGGATGATCACTGGAGGGTGGTAGTTTCCAGGATAACACTTGTTTGGTGAGGAGAGGTGAGTAAAACTGTCGTTAGGTGAAGCAGGACCCAGGGAGAGGGTACGTGTCCTGCCACCCAGCAGCTGCGCCTTGCAGACAAATTTCAGCCTGGTTTCCTTCCTGCAGCTCGGAGATATCTGGCTGCCACATGGTTTTGCTTCATAACTTCTAATCAGGTTTCCGATGGGGTATTAATAAGGCTTTGGGCCTTTTAAAGGCAGCAAGACTTTTATTTTGTGTGTGTATTTCAGAACAATACCTGTTCGCTCTTGCTTAAGAATTGCTGGTTTGGCAATCAGACATCTAGTTCTGAGTAAACTGAGGTTTTTTTCTTTAGCTCTTCTTTCCTTGTGTGCTTTGTGTCTGGCCGCTGTGTGGTTTGTGAGTGGAGTAGTTGGGGCAAATGAATGATCTGCCAATAGAAGACAGCTCCTACATGCCCCATGGAGCTCAACCTAAACCTCTGTCCCTACTGTTGCTGCCCTGTCCATGAAGCCAAACAGACAATCCTGAAAAATTAAAACAAAGAAACAAAATCAGCAGGAGTTAATTTTTTACCTCCTCTATACATTTGAGTTGGGTGTTTCTGTGCTAGTTCAGGAGCTTCACTTGTGCTGCCAGCACTCTGGGTTTGCTTCAGGGGATGTCCTCAGGTCCACGCTGTGGAGAAACTTCTCCTTCATCAATCTCCATCCTTTCAAGAGAAAACAGGTCCTCTTGACCGTCTCTGGTTTTCACATCCAGCAGTTTGACCACAGGATGTCACTGTAATTCCAGACATGAAAAAGCATCCCTGGGTGGACTGCAGGAAAGGCCACACTGGGAGAGCTAGAATTTCCTCATGGTGATGGGACAATGTGGTTTTTTTTTTTTTTCCTGTCTAGGTCCTAAGACAGTTAAATGTCCTTTTCTGCTATGTTTAGAAAGCATTTGGAAATTACAGAGGACATCTACCTTCTGTGTCTGTGGTTGGTTTTTTTTTCCATCTGGATCAGCATGAGGAGAGGAAAGCTGGAATTGCATTTTCCCCAACAGTGGGGTCCTGCTGAGAGCTGCGGACTCTGGGATGCTCTGAGGGGTGGAGGGACCGCTTACGTTGTCACCAGTGGCCCAGAATCCCCAAGTGATAACTGTTTTCTTTTGTTACAGCCTCAAAGACAGAGTGTCTCAACTTGACCATGACAGAGGTGGTCAAAAGGCAAAACTCCAAATCCAAAAAAAGTTTCAATCAGGTAACTCAAATCCTGGTGCTTTTACTTTTGGTAACAGGACATCGGCCTGACTCAGCTGGGAGGGGAGCAGAGCAGGAGAGTAGCTCCTTGGGAAAACTTTCTGTTGGCCACCAGGCCTGGCCTAGGGGTGCCCAGCTCCCCATTCCTGCACAGGGACAATGCACTGAGCCTGGCAGCTCCCTCACTCGGACTCTTTTTCTATCAGCAGATCAGTGTGTCCCAGATCAAAGTAGACAAGGTCCAGATTATCGGTCTCCAGTCCTCCTTTGCTGTGTGCCTAGACCAGGATGAGCAGAAGATCCTGCAGAGTGTAACACGGTAAGAACTACGGGCTACAAAGATGCTGAGGGGTCTGGAGCATCTTTCTCGTGAGGAAAGGCTGAGAGAGCTGGGGCTGTTCAGCTGGAGAAGAGAAGCTGAGAGGGACCTGATCAATGTGATCAATATCTCAGGGTGGGTGTCAGAGGATGGACCAGACTCTGTTCAGTGGTGCCCAACGCCAGGGTGAGGGGCAGCGGGCACAGACTGAAGCACAGGAGGTTTCTTACTTTTTAAATAACCCTAAAGAGAAGTGTTTTACTTAACTTGATTGTTGTGCAACTCAGGGGACTAGTGGGAGAGTTCATGGGATGAAATGGAAAAGGAGCTGCTTCCTTGTCCCCAAAACTTGGGGGATGCAAAAGTTCTCATGTTCTCTAGTGACTATCAGAAATTACTTGTTATGGATGCTTCTGCTCTAGATCCTAATCTGAGCCAGATTAAAGACCTGAACTCTCAGCTCTCTTAACTCCAGTGCTACTAAAGAATGCACTGATTCCTGTTTGTTTGCAGATATTTCTGCTGCACCCAAGGGCCGTGGTTCTCAACCACACACCTTACTTATAATTTGGTTTCTTTTTGTTTCCCTGCAGGTGTGAGATTTCCGTGTGCTACAAACCCAGGGACAGCGATGTCTTTGCACTTAGAAGGCCCTCATTTCCTCCCCAGGACCACTCCGAGTTTCATTCTCTCCTGTGTTTACCCATTGCCACCTTCAGTGGAGCACTGCCGTAGAAGAACCCTGTGTCCTCTCAGGCCAGACTCACGTTCAACACGAATATAGCCTCAGGAAAAAGAGGCTGACTGTCCTCCTTTGGGTTGGAGCCCCATCCGTTCTTGTCCAAGACATCCTGCAGCCCAAAGCGTTAGAGCAGTGACTGAGCTGCTCCTGGTCTGGGCTTAGCCCATGCTTGGGAAATGGGAGCGTTGCTCTTGTGCTCTGGTATCTCTCAGGGTTCCTCAGCAATGGGAGGAAAGCAGTTTCCTTGAGATCTCCACCTGGTTCAGCAGACTGCCAACACCTGGACTGGGAGGGCAAGGTGATATTTTCCTGCCAGCAAAGGGTTCTGTGGCTGTATGTGGCAGTGACTGCAAGACCAGTGTGATCTTGGGGGGCTCATGGAGGGAAACTTTGGAAAATGAATATCCTTGGCTGAGTGGTGGTAGCTGGCCTTCAATGCACATGGAGTTGCAGGCCACCCAACTGAAATCCTGATGGCATGTCACCCGTAACAGGTCAAGGATACTCAGGGCAGTTCTTTAAGGACAGGGTTTCTCAACATTTCCTTTAAATTCTGAAGGTTGGATGTCTTGCAGAACAGAGTGACCTAGTTGAGTCTAGGAAGACCTTGGTGTGGGTTGTAGACTGTTGCTTGCATTCCAGTGAATCGAGTGCAATAAGCCATACCAGGGCACGGACAGCTTGTCGTGTGTATGTGTGTTTACTGTAAGTCAGGACCTGCAGGAGATGAACTTCCAATATCTGCAGAATTTCAGAGTTCACCTATGAGATGTACTCCCTGATCAGATCATGTTCTTGTGTCCTGCTCACCAGCGCTGTACCCTAGAGATATCCCAAAGCCTGAATCCTCAACAGTCGCTTGAAATATGACAGGAACCATGCTCACACTCACATGAGGCAGGGAAATACCAGGGAAACCACTGGGATTGCCTTAAGCTCACCCAAAGAGGCAGCTTTGCTAGAGAAGGACCCAGCACCAAAAACACTAGTGACATTTGTAAGTGACAATAGGATTTGAGATCCCCCCTCCCCAGCAAAGGGGCTTTCCATCCTCCTCCTCTCTGCAAGGCTGTAGGTACAGAAAGGTGCAATATTTGAGGGGCTTTAGAGGTATTCTGAACCCATGAGAAAAAAAACAAAGGAGACTAGAAAAGCCTTGCCTGGTTTCATAGCTCTCAAGCTGTTTCTCGGTCGTTTTTGGTAGTTGCACTGATGGTAACAGGCAGAAGCACATGCTGCCTGCTGCAGGCTAAAGGAGCTTAACGCCGAGGACATCAGATCCCTGGAAATGTCTGGAAGGGACCCTTGATACTGCTGGGGTCTGCAGGGCTCAGCCACAGTGTGATCAGTTCAGCGTGGGTCTCGTGATCCTCCTGAAAACAGGACCTGATCAGCTCTTAGCACTAGTTAGAACAAGGTTGGGCTCTGCCCCCAAGGGCTGCTGTCATTTGAGGTTAAATCTGCCAGGAAAAGGGCCAGAGCCCCTGGGGGCTTCAGTTGTCTGGGAGGACCATGTGTCAGGCTTGTCTGCTGGATTCCTCCACATCCCTCCTGAAGTGTTCGGGGGATCCCTCCTGTGCTGTCCACTCTGATCCTGGCCACACTGGACCTGCTTTCTGTCCCTGCTGCCTTTGTGGTTTGGGGACAGCGTGGTCTGGGCCCAGTGGTGAACATCTTGGGTTGAGAAGGTGCTGGCTGGCTCTTTGGTGTCCTCAGCAGCTCTGGGTGCTGCTTCTGCCAATGGCCAGAAATAAGCAAAATGGGACGTGAACATGCTCCCGGGGCCTCTGCGCTTCATCCTTCTACTTGAACAAACCATCCCAAGGATGGTGTTGCCTTGTGGACTCCCAACAAGAGACCTTCGTGTGGGGTGAAGCATCACGTGAACATAAGCAGGCGCTCTGGCTCCACCGTGATGCAAACACGGCTTGGACACCCAGCAAGGACCCACCTTCCCTGGCCACGCGTCAGCTCCAGGAGCACCCATCTTCTGTGTGCGTGGAGCAGTGCCTGTCCCTTGCTGGCAGCGGGGACACCAAGCCCCTGCCGGGTGCTGCTGGGCTGTCCCTGCTCTCACAGGGTGGGAGCACACGCTGAGGTCGCTGCCGTGCACTTCTGCACATCAGTATTTTAAGTCCAATAGGCTCAAGGGATCAGAAACGTATTTTAATAGCTCTTTCCATGCACTTGGAAAAAGTTTTCCCACTGACTTTTCATTTCCCAAACAGGTTTGTGTGCGTCTTCTCAAGTGGGGCTGAAATTTGACAGCTGTTTGTTTTTTTTTTTTTTTTTTGTTCAATATTTTAAAATAGCACCTTATCCTGTCAAAACATTGCTATTTGTGATTATGATATCCGTGGCTAAATATATGCCTGCTGCCGTTAATGATATAAACCTCTTTGTTTTCGGCCAGCCCTACAGAAATACTAGAGAAGAGAATTTCCATCTCATAGAGAAAAACAAGCACAAACTCTGGGGACTCATAATCCTGGTTAAGGTTTTGACCTCTGATGCTTTCTGGAAATGAAAGAAGTCCGAGGTTCTTTCAGGTCATCCTTGTACATATGTGCAGCCGTGTAAAGTCTGTGCTGATCTGTAAAATACTGTTCAAAGAACTTTTAAGGTAATTGTAAAATATTAAATGTTGATTTATTTCAAGTACAGCGTTTGAGTTAAGTAATTCCCAAGCAGGTGGGAGGCAGAGGAGGGTCTGTGTCTCCATGAGGAGGGCAGGGAGCACCCGGGTCCATTGCGGAGCAGCTGACCCGAGAGCAGGAAAAGGCTCATAAAGTCATTATGTTGGAGAACTTCATCCCAGAGGGCAGGACACGGAGACCTGCAGAGGCTCATTGGGCTACTTCTGTTCTGTGAGTAAAAAAGCAGGTTTTGATGCTGTAAATGCAAAATCGGTTTCATGCTGGGTGAAGGAGAAAAGCAACTCGCAGAGCTTGTGTGTGCAAGGTGGGATCTGTGCAGACCCTTCCCTTCCAGGAGGCTTCTTGACCTTTTCAGTGTTGTTTTGCAGAGAAATACGAGTTACCCCGAGAACTGAGCAGGGCAAGGTCCAGCCCTGGGGCACAGCAGAGCCCTGGGATGGAGGGTGGGTGCTCGAGGTCAGCAGGTTTTTGCCCAGCAGCCGGGTTTTGGGGTATTTCTGACTTGCAAATCTTTCCAGACGGAGCTATTGCTACCGAAAGTACTCTGAACTACGGAATGACACTTGCAAATGTTTAATTGCCTCAAGAGTTGCCTTCTCTTTCTGTGGATATTCAAGGAAACAGCCTTAGTTGGTAGGCGTGAGGGCCAGCGTGTTGTAATCAAATGAACAACGTGGGAAAAGTTGTTTCAGCTCAGATGGGGAAAAAAACCAGACAGGAATAACTTTTGTTAATCAGCACTTCATAATGTATTAGCTATCAATTTTTTTCGCTCTGATTAGAGAATAACAACAGGTGTTCTTTAAATAAAAAGAAAGGGATCTTTTTGAAAAGGCAAATAAAAATCAAAAGGAAAATACTTCATTTTCCAAGCTGGAATGCTAATCTGCTTTTGTTTGTTCTCAACCACACAAAAAAAACCCCTAAACCCTAAACCACAAATTCCCCTTCCCTATTTCTTTTCTTTTTAAAAAGAAAAGTGGAAAGAGGAACATGCATGCTTAAATCTGATGCAGAAAGTACTTTCTTCTAAAAATGTGCATGATGAAAAGTTTAGGATCAGGGCTCAAGTCTGATCCTTGAAGTGCTGCATGGCTGAGGGTTTTGTTCTTGTAAGTACAAAAGATTTAGCAAACAGCTGCTGATAAAATAAGTAAGACTGGATTAAGACTACACTATTGAACAAAACTAGTTTTGCCTCTTGTGGTTATGGTCAAAATGAACTCGACAAGAATTTTTTGCAGTTCTTCCAGCGCCAAAACTGAGTGGGTGTGGTGTGTCTGCATCTGTGAAGGATGGGAAGATGGGGACAAGGTGTGTTTGGTGTTTCAGGCCTGGAACACCAACTTATATTTGCTTCCTGAATGAGGTTACACCAATAAAAGTGATTTGGGAGTTTGGTATGTGTTAATTTATCACAGTGTGTGGGGTACCAGCGTGCCACAGGAGCTGGGTGAGAGCCAAATCTGCCTCCCCAGAGCCACCACAGCTCGGTGCTGGCAGAAATCAGAGAGCTTGGCACATGCAGGCAATGTCAATCGCGTTGCTCAGGGTCCAGCCAAGGTCTGAATAGCTTCAGGAATTAAGATGTTCTGGTGCATGAGGTGAAGAACAGCATGAGCCTACAGAGAAGGGGTCCTTGAGTGGCTGTTGCTGATCAAGTGGCTAATTAGAAATACAAAATGAATTAGCATCGACAGTCAGGAAAGAATCTGCCTGTCCTGGAACCACTGTTACAGATGCTTTCTAACTTTCTCTTGAAAGCTGGAAAACACAGGTGGCCTCCTCTTCTGTTAAGTGGGGCTGTCATACCCCCCCTCCTGTGGTCAATGTAGGTCATCAACAGGTTGTTTAAATGGACACATTGCTGTGGAACATGATGAATGCTCCCAAAGGACAGTTGTAACTTGCAGCATCTTGGGTGAGGGAAAACAAATATTCACTCCTAAATCCAGTATTTGTTTAGACTGATTTTTCTCTAGCTTTACTGTCATGTTGGGGGGAAAAAGCTTGTTTGCAAAGCTCTCGTGGTCTGCCAGAGCTGAGCAGAGCTCTGTCAGGCCTGGCTCAGGACGGCAGCCTGGAGAGAGCTGGAGTCTGCACAGGGGCTTGGTGAGCTGGGACCAGCCCAGCCCAGGCCTGTGGCGATGATGGGGCCCTCGGCCTCATGCGGGGACCTGCCCGCAGGCTCGCGCAGCTCGGCGCTTCTGATTCTTTCCTTGTGCTCAAGGAGGGGTTTGTCAGAAGTGCCAGGGCAAACATTTCTCTTGTATTTTTGCTTCCTGGTAGATAAATACATAGTTTCACGAATGGTACTTCCAGCTGCCCTGCAGTGAGACACCGGCACGTGGGGTGTGGACGCCAGCAAGGACCTGGGGACTGGGGTCACTGGACATGAACTGGGCTGTTCACTGGAAATCTCTTACCAGGAGGTATTTCGAAGGTGCTCATCTGCTCTTTCAGCCGTAGTGGGAAATAGCACAGAGCAGTCGGGCTTCCTGGCAGCACCCAGTCCCTGTGTGCCATGGCAGGATTAACCTGCCCAGGGTGCCTCCACAGTTAGAGCTCACAGCCCCACAAGCACCGTCCCCTCCCTCCCGCCTGCTGCCCGTCCGCTCCCGGGGCCGTGTCTCAGATTTCTCCCCGCCGGAGCGGAGGCACCCGGGGATAGCTCAGGTCCTGCTGGCAGCGAGCCCGGAGCCTGGCTCCCTGGGGATGGGCCACGGCACCATGCCCAAATTCACCCCTCCGGCAGTGACAGCATCTGCCTGACCCCGGCGGGTTTATCCAGAGACCCACCAAAAATCCGGCACTTTCAGAAGAAAAGGGAGAAGTGGAAGAAAACCCAGGGAACATCTTCTACTGCCCCAGTTTCCTCTTGTGGCTGCAGGTTCCTGGGCTGGTAGGTCAGGCTTTTTCCCATGTGCATGATTTAGCTGCTCTTACAGGTGATTGCAAGGTAGAAAAGATTGGAAATTTCTGTGAATTTTGCTAATTTCTGAAGGATTTTAGCCAGCACCTGCGACTGAAAGGGGCATCTGACTCCCTCTTTGTCTTGGGACTGACCTTTGCTCAGGACTAAGGAGGGTGAAGCTGGACAAGTGAAACATTTCTGGGCTGCAGAAGGCTGTTTATCTCTCCTGGTGATGCCTGCTCCACTGTCTTTATCTTACTTGTGCTAATTAATGATTAATTAAAAGTTAGCAAGGCTCCCTGTGCCTGCATTGTGCACAGAGCTTTCCTAGTAGGGAAAATTCACTTGAGAACAGTAACGGTGTACTAATGATGCAAAGTTGCATAATTATCAATACTTTCAGATGCAGCACACATCCTGTCGCCTGTATCCCTGTGCCAGTTGGTGCAGGCAGATGACTACATGAGAAACAGGGCGGGCTTTTCCAAGCCAACCCTGACCTCCTTCCAGTGGTCACCTCCATGCCCTTGTCATCCCCTCTCCCCTCCATAGACACCTCCTGCAACACTTGAAGAAAGAAATGCAAAAGCTAAAGGGTTGAAGCCAGAGCAAACGTGTTTAAAAACCGAGATCCAAATCAAAGTGACCGTGAATGTTTTGTGATGTTTACCCAGCTCTAGGATAACCTAGACTTGGGTTTGATATCAAACTTCCTGGACATCAGCAGGCTGGTATTATGCAGAGTATTTAGCTGTTGTTTCAAACACTGTCTTCACAGGGACTAGTCCTGCTGCTGGCTGTGTCCCCTCTTCTGTATCAGGTCTCCTGTCTGATCACTTTATGGCCAAAGTGATACATGTCTTGTTGATTCGGTCTCCCTCTGGCTTAGGAAGCTGAATGGCTCATGAAAAGGTCCATATCTGGTGCGGCTGGGACCAGGGACACTATTTTCAGTGGTGATGAGATGTTAGATTGTCTCAGTCCAACTTGCCAAGGCACTGATGACTGCCGTGTCTTTCCAGGAGATGCTATGAACTGCAGGCTGAGACATTGCCCCTTGTAGTCAGAAATCTGTGGATGGATCTGTCAGGATACCCAGCACCTGGGTCCTCCATATTCTGGACTACCAGAAGATCTTTGCTCATGGCAAACTCTGTCACATCTCCCAGGAGCGACTCACACAGTGCTGCCCCTCTGCACGGACTGTGGGCACTGGCTGGGTGCTGACTTGTAGGGAAAAATGAGACCCTGAATCATCAGTATTTTCCCTGTGCAACAGCACATGTTTTTTTTCCCATAGTTGGTCTTTATGTTTACTTGCTGTCAATGGTGGTCCAGGCTAAGTCACTTGAGCATAGGATCTGAGAGGTTCCTAGAAGAAAGTTCAGCCCATTGAGGAGGGTTTTCCTGCACAGGTACCCAGCTGAATTCTAATCCTAAAGCCGCTGATTACATTTTTGCGTCTGTTTTACGGCTGGTTTTAGTGGTGCACTGGGCACAGGCAGCAATGGGGCAGCTCCAGCTGTGGTGCAGAAGGCAACGTTCTGCAGCCAGACTGAGCAAGAGAAGAAGGGACTGAGTGCAGGCACCATCTCCTATCTCTGTGTGCTCCAGACCATCATCTGAAGCCCTTTGTGCTGTGGACCGGGTGACTGAGTGCTGTGCGGTTCCTCTGAGATGTGACGTGCTGGAACCAGCACGAACAATCTGGGTAGGCGTGAGATTGAGCGATAGCTGAGATTCCTCCTCAGTTTAACTTCACAGCCATCGCGAAAGGAAATATGTGCTAATCTTTAGTTAGAAGCCAAACTCTTCCTGTTCTAAGGAGCAATGTGACTTGAGCCTGTGTGTAACCAAGACCAGCAACTGTGCCAGTCCCTTAGGCCAAAGACAGCCCAGATGGAGGGTATGGTTGAAGCCTTAAAATTCTGGGGGGATGCTGGTGTTCATGCTGCTTTCTCTGCTTGCTTGCTGAAGGAAGAGCAGAGGAGGCATCTATCTTGGTCAGAAATTGCCCAAGGCAAGACACTTTGGTGAGGAGAAATGGTGCCTGGAGCCTGGACTGGGTGCAAACAAAGGTGGAGACACCTGGTTTCTAACTTGTCTCTATGATTCTCTTCACTGGAAGCCATCATGTATGGGAACGTAGCGGAAGATTTGGCGAGGAGGTTAGTTAAATGTAAATACGCTCAAAGTGACTTGCATCTGTCTGTAGAAAAAGCACATACATCACACTAATCGTTTTACTGACCTTGTGTGCTTGATGAGTAGAACCTCTGTGTTAGATAACATAGGCCTGTGAGAAACTCCAGGCACCTTATCCCTATGTCTGCGATTCCTGCGTTGTTGTGAGAAGGAGCGGGAGGCTGTGCCTGCCCGAAGCCTTGAAATCCAGGCGGGCTCAGCAGGCGCAGCGATCTTCCAGCAGGGCTGAGCTGACCAGCGCCCGCGTCCCCCTTGTGTCACCTCTGCCTGGGAGCTCAGGTGCGACTTCGGAGACCCCCCGGTAGAGAGGTAACTAAAATAAACCTTGCTCTTTGCAATGCATTCGTGGCCTCTGGCTCTTCTTGCGATGTGCCTGCGTATGTGTACACACATCAGTATAGAGTGACTTGCCTCAGGACCTGTGGCAGTTTTTGTGGGACCACATTAATGCACTCCAGCAGCCTTCCCACGCTGTCCTCTGCCCCTGGGCTGCCCCGGAGAGATTACCTCTGTTGCAGTGACTGAGCGGCCTGGTGGGCAGTGTGCTGAGGACTGCAGCCCGTCACGCTGGCTGGGCTACAGGCCCCCTTGTCCCTTTTCCCCCCAGCTTGGCCATGGTAGCTGGGTTGAGCAGAGGGGCTCCTTCTCCCATGACATGGTGGATGCTCAGCGCTGGATGGAGGAACAGACCAAGCCTACGTTGTCCTCCATCCCCCTGTCCCCAGCTGTGCATCTCAGTGACCACGTGAAAATTTGGCTGGAGCCTGGAGATCCCTTGGTGTAGATGGGCACCCACGGGCTGGGTGCAGCCTGTGACTCGTGTAGCTGTTGATTGGTGATTGCAAAACACAGCTAAAGGAGGTCATGATAGTCATGATATCTTTGTGTTTCTCACCTTCTATTAGAATGTTTTTACAAATAGTTTAAGATAGTGAGAGATGTTTTCTGAACTCTCTCAGTATAACTAGTGTGTCTAAATGTGGGTTGGCATGAATTGAGTCTATTAGTCATTTTAAAGCCTTTCAATGCCCTTGAGTGTGCAACCATGCCAGGAAATACACATAACAGTATTTATCTATATGCTTATTTTGCTGTATCTATCATTTGTACAGCATACACACTGAGTTTGTGTATAGAATCATAGAATCATCCTGGTTGGGAGATCATCGAGTCCAACCATAACCTAACTCTGGCACTAAACTCTTTCCCTAACTATGTCCCTATGTGCGTGCTGTAATACGAATGACAAATACAGTACAGATGTGGGCAGCTGGGAGGATATGTACCTCCACACTGCACGTTTCTTTTTAACATATAAAATAGTGCCACATAATTTGTACGGTAGGAAAGCACAAGTGCGTGTGTGGGTCAGTGTGCAGTGTGACTGTTACTTAACAGCTCCATCCCTGCCAGGTGTATTATTAAGGATAGTAAGTAAAGTGATATAGATAGATACAGCTTGGTTATTAACATATGATCTGGACAGATAGAGGAGGTAGGTGCATATTCATGCTTTTTACGTAAAGTTTCTTTTTCAATAGACACATGAAAATAAAATGATATTAATTAAAACCAAAACAAACCAACGAACCAACAAATGAAAATTTAAAAAAGAAATCTCAGCAGCCCCCGGCCCTTCGAACAAGCACAGCCGGGCAGTGAGGAAGCTCCGAGCCGCGGGTTGTGCCCCAGGACACCCCCAGATCCTTGGTGAGTGATTATTTTCTTCCGGAAATATCCTGGAGTGAGTCCTTGCACCGCCCTCCAGCAAGCAATTACTTCTGCTGGGTACCCCTGAATGTGAATTAAGTGGGGGTATGCAGGCTGTGGATTATCATCCCTGTGTGCTTGTATGGTAATAACGTCTCCAACTGGTGCATTGAACCTGCAGTTTATTAAGTGCTGCTGGAGTGCCGATTAATTTTTGGATTACCCCCTGCTGCCCCGGCTTGCATTGGTTTCTGTTGTTTGGTTTTGGTTTTGATTCCAAATTAAAGTTGTTTTAAGCTTGTTATTTGCTTGGAGTCATTTTGGGGTGGCCTCCATGACAGCAGGTGACAAACAGCAATGGCAGGAGCATCTCAGCACTATGAAAGGCAAAGGAGACCCTGGGCTCCAGGAGCAGGACAGCAGCACGGGAGCGTGTCAGCAGAGAGAGGCAGACACGGAAAAGCTGGTCCGGCCCTGGCTGGAGAGAGAAGCTCTCCATGGATGACATTGAAAGTGTTAAATGCATGTTCATGTTAACTGGGAAGAGCCCAGCTGGGAGCTGGTGGCTTCAGTATAACTGTCACCCACAGGGCCAGGTCCCCTGGTGCGAGGTGGGTGCCCTCCGGAATGTTCAATGCTTTAAATCACCTGACATGAAGAATTTCCTGCCAAGGTGCTTCAGGACTCAGCTGAGGGCTCCCTCTTGCAGTGACTTTTGGGAATGGGTGGAGGAAAAGTGAGTTTGTGAGAGAGGAGAAGGACGCATGAAGGGCCAGCCTTTAGAAAGGGAGAAGGAACTAGAGCTTAATTCAGCTGCTGGGAAAATGCCAGTGCAAACAAACCAACCCTTTGCAAGTACCTAGAGACAACAGGGAAGTGAAGGATTTATCAGAACCAAACTGGGGATTTATCAGAACCAAAGCAAGTTTGCTTTGGCAGCATGGTGAACCCCGAGGATGTCAAAGAGCCATTTGAACGTGGGGGATTTTCTGCCGCCACCTCTCCTGTGCTGCTGTGAGGGCACGAGGGAAGCACAGACCTGGTGCAGCCACAGCAAGGTGGATGGGTGGCCAGTGGCTGCAGCCTGAGCAAGGGTTCGTTGCCAGGCTGGGAGGATGGAGGTCGTTGGCTGGGCAGGGGCTGTCCTGCTGGTGGGGCTTTCCAATCTATTTGTTAACAAGACTGGAGATGGAAAAAAGTGTGTCTAAATGACCTTCATAGGTGAGATTGTGCAGGATGATGACTGCACCAGAGAACTGGAGTTTAAAGGGAATTGAGCCGAGTCCAGGTTTTTTAACCTCTCCATACATTGTCATTCAACAGGGATAAGTGCCAGGTTTCCCCTTGGAGCAGGGGTGGCAGCTGCATGGTGGGGGCAGCGGTTCTGCTGGAAAAGCTGTGGGGATGCTGGGCGGTCACAAGCTGGCTCTGAGCTGCTGTATCTTGCCCAGGTGTCACAGGTCAGGCTCTACCAGTGTAAAGAGGAGCACCACTGACATCAAACAGCCAAGTCCACCTTCTTTCCTCTGTGACCTGCTGAGTGATGGACAACGTGGCCTCTGAGAGAAGATGTCATATTTAGACTCAGCTGGAGAAGGACATTGCAAGATGCATTCGGGTTAGGTAGGCGAACAGGCGATGATGGTCATGGGGGAGCAGAGATGGTCATTGTGCCTCGGGCATGCACTGAGGGCTGGTTTCTAGGTCCAGCGCTGTCCTGAGATTTTCTGAAGAAGCAAGCCTTGTGACTGAGCAGCAACTCTGCCTTATACAGCATTGGAAGCTCAAGCAGCATTTCAAAAGCCCTGCTCATTCATCCTGAAAAACAACTGTAGAAATAGCTTCTCCACTCAGCTTATCAGCTCAACAAGTGGAGAGTGACTGTGATTAAAAGGAGCTGTTTCCTGCTGCACTTTGTCTCTGGCAGAACCGATAAGCTCGAGGATTTCATCTCGTTCCAAAACTGTCACCTTGGTACCCACAGAAGAGGCATAAATTCTGGGAAAAATATCCTGGGAGGTGTCAGCGGAAACCTATAGCCCTTGGCATAAGTGCATGCAGCACTTGAGATTTAGACAAAAACCAATCTCTCACCACTTCAAGCAGCTGATCTCTTCTCGGCACCAGCACGTCGTTGGCACCCCACGCCAGCACCGGCGTGCTCATCGGCACGAGGCGGCTGCAGCACCACCAGCCGCGCCGAACGCGTTTCCTGCAGGGGCCTCAAAAGTTTCTTGCTCACGAGTGTGTGACCTCAACTTGCAGCGGGTTTTTCATTGCCTGCACTGCTGGGCAGTTGTTTCTGTGATACCAGTTGTGCAATTGCAGCCTTGAAGATGGTGGGAGCTGGTCTCTATGTGGGGTGAAAAGACAGAGCTTGCCGGTTCGCTCATGTTTGTCGCAATGAATTTGCTTGGATTTTCAAGCCTGTAATTAACCTGTAGATGAGCAGTCGTGTCTCCTGGTGCTGGTACCTGTACAGTCTTTATCAGATAAAATGACATTTTCCAGCCTTGCAGGACATACTGAAATGCTGCTCAGACTTGAACAATCCATGATTTATTACTATTATCTTCTGATTACTTCTATTTCCTTATTATGATTTTTTTACAAGATCAAAAAAAAAAAAAGTTGGAGATGGCTTAGTTTGGAGAAATGAGAAAGGCAAGTTGAAGACCATCAAACTGGTTGTTTGCTTTGGCTTTCCCTCTCCCCCAGATCCCTCTATCTTCTCTGTTTGCTAAAGCTGGAGTAACACTAGAATTTGGTTGAATTTCAGGGTGGAAAATAGAGTTGTGACATCAAAATATTGCTTGGTTTGTGACCTGTTCCCTTATAAACTGGAAAAGAAATCATCCATTGACTAAAGCACTGGGGATTTGGACATGAGCCAGGAGGAGGTTTCCTGCTGGAAGGGTGGTTTAGAAGGAGCGGAGCTCAAACAGCTCTTTCTCTTTATTTCAGGAGACAAACTTCTTCCATGTCAGGGGGATTCAGACTGGTTTAAAACTGTCGTGTATCCCATTGATGCACAGAAGTGTGTACAGGTCTCCTGCAATACCTGTAAATCACAGAGGACATCGTTTGCAGGGACAAAGAGCTGTTTAGTGCCTGGTCCACGCTGCTTGCCACACAAGAGGTTCTCTCTCTACTCTATTTTGGTTGTTTCCTATTTTTTTTAAGTCTTCTGACTGAAGTCTTTGTTTGAGCAGGGTCATACCTGGCTCTTCCTCTTGCTGTTGCCAGCACAGGTTGTCAGAGGTGTGATGTCATCTGGGGTGATTTGACAGTTTCTCATCTTGTTCCCAGGGTGACATTGGTCTCTGTGTTTCGGTATCTAATGATAGTAGCTGCTAATGGCCAGTTCATTACAGAAAACACGGAGAACCAACAGACTGAGAGAGTTGGGGAGTTCAGCTGGAGAAGAGAAGCTCCAGGGAGACCTTAGTGTGGCCTTTCCGTGTTTAAAAGGGGCCGATAAGAAAGATGGGGACAGACGTTTCAGCAGGGCCTGTTGGGGTAGGACAAGGGCTGATGGTTTAAACTAAAGGAGGGAGATTCAGGCTGGACATGAGGAAGGAATTGTTGCCCCTGAGGGTGGTGAGAGCCTGGCCCAGGTTGGCCAGAGAGGTGGTGGCTGAACCATCCCTGGAGACATCCCAGGCCAGGCTGGACGGGGCTCTGAGCAACCTGAGCTGCTGGGAAGGTCCCTTCGACCCAAACTCTTTCATGATTCTATTATCAAGACTGAGTGACTGACACAGCACAATAAGATTTTGAACAGTGCCACCCAAAACCTTAGCTCGGGCATGCTGAAGAAGCTGGTCCTGATGCTAGCGGGGACAAAGCTTTTGCAAACAGGATCCCTTGTGTATATGCCATAATCATGCTTTCCACAGGGCTGGCCTGAGGTCCACTGGCACCGCTGCGCTCTGCTGTGATTCTGCACCGGCGCCAGGACACGTGTGTGTGTGTGTCCTGTATGAATGGGAGCAACTATGAATGAAAACAAGACGGGGGAAATGAGGATGTTATCATCCGCTGTTGTGTGCTGCTGCCGTTTCCCCGGAGCCTTCCTGCCTGGGGACGGCTGCTCCCGGCAGAGCGCGCCGGGAAAGGGGATGCTCAGTGCAGCAACTTGGCACCAGTGCAACGGGCGGGAATTGAATGCGAGTAACGCTGACAGCCAGTTAAACTGCCTCCTCCTGCCTTTCTCTCCTAGTCAGGAAGGAAGTTGGTTATTTTTAAGTCTGGGGCCCAGGTATGTAACTATACCTAATGCTGTTTCTTGTGTAAAAGAAGATGGGAAGTGATACGGTATCAGCTCCAGTTCCCACGCTCCCTCTAGAAGTCCTTTCTCCTCCCAACCCACTCACTCCAGAAAAGCTCAGCGCCTCTAGCACTGCTCTAGATAACCCGTGGGGCGTTGAGCTGGTCTAGCAGGGCCCCGGCCATGAGGGGATGTCACTGCTTGTGGCAGTCCCTCACTGGAGGGGCTGGCCAATGCTATTGAGCTTTCCTGAGCGCAGCGAATTGTGTCGCCCTCTCAGCTGTCTGGGCTGACAGAGCCAGCAGGTTCACCCCAACCCTGCACCCACATCCCGCAGGGATGAGCCTTCATCTCCTGGGTGGGCTGGGCTGGGCAGGTCCACTTGTCCCTCCCAGGTGCCAACCTGGGTTTGTGCCAACGTGCAAACGCGTCTCAGCCCTGAGCGCTGGTGCAGGGACAGACCCCAGCAGCCCTGAGCAGCCTCACCTGGGGCCGTCTGAGCTCATCCTGGGAGCCGCACTCCTGACACTGAGTCACAGGTGGTGACCATTTGATGCCCTGCTGAGCAAAGCCAGACCTGCTCCGACCAACGCGCAGCCAACACCTTTGTCAGCGCAATGGCAAATTTTTCCGTGAACGCGTTCCAGAAGGGGCCGGGCATCCCCTGGCAGCAGGCAGGGCTGCTCTGGGCAGCTGCGGGGACAGCGCTGGCATTGAGCAAAGGCAGATGTGAGCGAGATGCTGCAGGCAGGAGGCGCTGGCAGAGGCACAAAATGCCGCGCTTGGAACGGGGAGCTGGAAAAGTGTCTCCTTGGACAGACTTCTCCTTGTCTCTCGTAGCAACACTGTTTATTTTGAGGCGCTGGGTGTGCAGCCTCAGGCACTCTCTGCTGGGCTGGGAGGCGGCAGCACTGGAGCAGTTGTCCCCGCGCTGGGTGGTCGGTGACACAGAGGAGGTCGTGGCAGCGTCGGGGCTCGACACGTCTGCCCTGGGACAGGCTCGTCCCAGAGCAGCCTGACCTGTGCGGCTGGTTTTTGGGGATTAGGGGCAGGGCACGGCTGAGCCCTCTTTCTCCTGCTCCTGCACGTCCAGAGATCACCGGCCAAGCGCGACCCGTGTGGGGACAGCTTTCTCCTTCAGGGACTTCTCTGTGAAAGAGGAAGTCGACTTGAAATAACTCTGGCGCTTCCCTTTTCGCTTTGCAGACTTTGAAGTGTGCTGCGGAGTCTGGCAGCTGCCCTGGTGCTCTCCCGGCACCCACCGACCTCCTCGCAGAGCAGAGCAGACCCGCGATGACTCCTCTGGGACCCCACTCTGTTCCCGCATGCTGGACGGGACCTCGGGCACGCGTGTGACTCACCAGGCTCCCTGGTGCCTGCCCTGAAGAAGCAGGTAAGAGTCCAGGAGGGTGCGTTGCTCCTGGGTCTGTGCATGGGCAAATGCAGTGCTCGTCCTCTGCCGCGTCCTTTCCATGCTCCTTCGGGGGGGATCTGCTACTCTGTGGGTCCCCAGTGCTGGGATTTTGCTGGAGAGGGCTTGGTCTTAGTGCTGCATCCCTGTGGGTGAAAGACCCTGGAAAGCACTTGAACAGTGTCGGTGTAGTTTTCTTTCCTGGAGTGAATTAGAGGAGGGATGCTGGTGGTGCTGGAGAAGAGGAACATGCTGCTTATGTGCAGGAAGGGAATATTTATGCCAGCTTCCCCTGCTGCACCCCACTAGCAAGCGGGATCCTGGTGGGACACACAGGGTTTGCCTTGGAACCGGTCCCAGGGAGGAGCATGGGGACTTTGCTGCCTGTGCCCCACGGAGGACACGAGTAGTTTGATGCTGTTACTGCTCTGGCACTCGTCCAAGGCCCCCGGCCACTCGTTGCGCACACATCCCCCGTGCACACCCCACAGACAGCCGGCAACTGCTGCGCTCAGCCCAGATGGGTGAGTGAATTGCATCACTGATTTGGGGCTGTTTCAGCACTAGCTCATGCTTATTCATTTTGCTCTGTGTGAAGCAACTCCCAGTTGCAAGGAACGGAGTCACCTGCCCAGAGCTGCTCCCGGGCCATTGTTGGCATTGCTGGGGCTCCCCCGTTCCAGCTCCTTGCCCCATGGGGTGGGCAGTGCCGAGCCCCAGGGGTGCCCCAGCTTTTGCTGCAGCCGGGATGGCCGGGCTGGCGCACGCTCCAGCGCTGGCTGTTCGTGCAGTCGTGCGGCCGCCCGGCTTCCCCTCCCCTTGGCCCAGGGCCCGATGTGTCCCATGGGGACCCTGAGCGCGGCAGCAGCCACATGGCAATAAACAGCGATGGCAGCAGTGATAATGAGCAGAGTGCAGCAGTCCTGTCCAGAAAGGAAACAAAAAGGAGAGTGCTTGAGGGCAAATCTTGAAAAAAACATGTAGATGAGCCAACTCTCTGCAACAGGCATGTTTTAGTCCTCCTCCCCTCTGTGCCCTGCTGAGTATTTTCCTCTGGCAGCCGCACCGTGACCGCTCACCTCCCTGGGACGCTGCTGCCCTCCCATGAGAGCCGGGTGTCTATGCGATGTCTGTTTTTCTTTTCTGCCTTTTGACTAAGTCTGAACACAGAAACAAATTCCTCTGCACTCAAGGACTGATTTATTAACTCTGAGTATTACACAAACTTTTTAGGTGTGTGCTTGTTTGGTACTTTCATTGTAGAGTGAGTACATGGCTCTGAGGCTTTGGTTCTTTCAGTCCTGTTTCTTAAAGAGGCAGAGCGATGAGACTTCACCGTCTGTTGCCTGTTGGTCAGTCTGTTGGGGACAGCCCACACCCGCCTGGATGGCCCCAAATCTGACACGAGAAGACTTCTTGGCACAGAGTACAATAGCACAGGGTAGCTAGCCATGGTTTTATTTGGGTTTCCTTATGAGACAAAAAGTTCAGACTGTTGGATGACAGAAACATTGCTTTCTTTTTTGCTACAAGAAGATAATCTCTGGTTCATGGAGGGACTTTGGGGAAGATGACTGGCCACTGTTCCCCATTGCCAGACACTGACTTGCACATCCTCATTGCAGCGGTTGCCATCTCACTCCACGGGTGACAGGGACCTTGATGCAAAACCTGTTTGTGGCTTCTTTGGCAGGGGTCGCCCCGTGTGCCATCTCACTGGGATATGCTGAATTCCCACCTCCCCTCTGATACATGGGGTGAGCATGGTTATTGCAGTGTCAGGACCAATATGACCTTTTATCAGTCACCATTGTAGGGGTTTGCAGCTGCTGTTGGATGTGGGCAGCTGCAACCCCGCTCCCCAGTATCCCTCCCCAGCATCCCTGTGTGCCCAGTATCCCTCCCCAGTGTCCCCATGTGCCCAGTATCCCTCCCCAGCATCCCCGAGTGCCCAGCCTTGGTGGGGATTTAATAGAGGGAAGCTCTGATTTTCACAAAAAATGGGAACTCCTCTGCTCCAAGCATTTGGGAAGGAGCTGAACTGAGAGGACTCTTGGTTTTCTTGTGTCCAGCCATCCTAATGCTGACCACATTGCCTACCTGGAGGTGGGGGCTCTCAGGAGTTGCTTTCCCAGTTGCTTTCTTGCTTTTGTGAGCTTTGCTGGTGTTAATGGCTGTTCTGAAGGCAGATGCTGTGTTGGCTGAGTCATGTCTTTCTATTTTGAGGTGTGACATGCCTTGAAGACAGCACCGTCCATCAAACATGGTTTGGGCAGGAGCTCTCCAAGGGAGCTGCTGTTGTGAGTGATCTGTGCTGAGACAGGTTTTGCTGGTGAGTCTCTAGTGTGATTCTTCAGTCCAGACTGGTGTTACTGGGGGGTGTTCGTGGTCCTACGGAAAGCAGTGGTTTCTGTTGTTACACGTCCTGTGTAATTAAATCTCATTATTGACCTTGTCGTCTTGGTGCAACATTATATACTCACCCCTTCCTTGCTAATCTGCTTCTCTTCCCGCTCTGTGTTAGCCCTGACAGCAGTTGTCATGTTGTTTGTTCCCCACTGCCAGGGCAATGCCAGGAGAACACCAGCCTGGTCATGGAAACATAGAATCATTTTGGTTGGAAGGGACCCTCAGGATCATCAAGTCCAACCATAATCTAACCTAACTCTAGCACTAAACTATGTCCCTAAGAACCTCATCTAGATGTCTTTTAAACCCCTCCAGGGATGGTGACTCCAGCACTGCCCTGGGCAGCCTGTTCCAATGCCCCAAAGCCCTTTGGGGAAGAAATTGTTCCCAAGATCCAACCTCAACCTCCCCTGGCGCAACTTAAGGCCGTTTCCTCTTGGCCTCTTGTCATCTGCTGACACTGGGAGAAGGTGCCATGCACAACGTGCTGGGGTCACTCTGTCTCTGGTCACCCTCCTGATCACCTCCCAAGCCCACGGGCCATTGCTCTGTGCCCTCCCTGAGCCCCAGTGACCTCCCCTCTGCTGTTGGACAGATGTGGCCACCCGAGTGCAGCGTCCAGCACAGGCTGGGTGAAACCTCCTCCGCGATGGAGAGGAACAGCACTGTGTCCCTGTGCAGAGCCATGCACTGAGACACCGCTGCTTCGCCTGGGGCAGAAAAGGCCTAAGTGATAAACAGCACTGGATTTACCACTGAGGCTTCTAGAGATAGGTCCACTCATGGTGGCCCTTCATCCTCCAGTCTGCAGATCGTGGCTGTGGTGAGGTGAGGTGGATAGAGGGGTACCAATGTGCCGCCACCAGCTGCACTGATGGGACGCTGCCAGGAACAGCAGTGTGACGTGGTGGCACCAGCTCAGCCGAGTTCCTGAGCTCCTGCCTGAGCACATCTTGCTGCAGCCCGGCGCAAGCTGCTGGCTCCACAGCACGAGATGCTGAACACACCCTGAAACTACTGCTTAAACCTCAAATTTTATTGTGAGGGGTAAAGGATTTGCTGTCAACACACGACTCCTCTCTGGACTGGTGACATGGAGAGTGTCTGTAAAGCGAAGGGGCTGTGCCACCGGTGACTGTGCTGGTGAAGGTGCTGTACAAAGGAGTACTGCTCAGGGATGGGACTGCATGGATGCCGGGAGCAGTTGTGCTGTCCCACAGCCCTTTCCACCTGAAAAAAGCAGCCAGCTCCCTGCCTGCCCCCCACCCCGGGCTGGCCACATTTGGGAGCCTGAGCTCTGCCCACTTCTGTTTTGCCCTCATGTGGACAGCACTTGCCTGGGCTGTTTGTGTGAGCAAACCTGGCAGCGGTTTCCAAAATGCACTTATTTTTTCCCTGCGACTGTTTTTTCCAAAGCCAGCACGGGGAATGGAAAGAAAGATGCTAAATCTAAAAAGCTGATGCTTCCAGAAAACTCGTTCCTTTCCTTAGAAAGAATGAAATGTGACGTTGGCGAGGAAGTCTCCAAAGAGTCGTTAGTGTCCAGGAAGCCGCTCGACTTCCACGCCAGCTTTAGCAAAGGGCTCCAGGGCTCATTCAGTCCTGACGGGCAAATGAACGTCTGCCACAGCGTGAGCTGCAAACGTGTTTCATTAGCGTCATGGCTGTAAAAGAAGTTCTTGCCTTCTCTCTCCATGGGCATGAGGCTTCTGGCAGGGACACGCCTTGTGGAGCAGCCAGCAGGCAAGCGACGCAGCAAAGTGTTGCTGGAAAGCAGAGTCTGAGCTTGAGATGCATTTTCTTGGCAGGGAGAGCCGGAGGGAGAGCATCTGGTTTCCTATCAGAGCTGCAAGCCCTGCCAGGTTTGGAGCTGAAAGTAAAAAGCAGTCACGAAGTGGGGCTCCAGGCTGGTCAGCAGCATGGACCGTCCCCCTGCATCTTCTGCAGGTCTCCTCCACCCTGGCAGCCTGGGACCAGAAATGAGGCTTTTAATCACAACCTGGCAGGTGATTTTTATGTGGGTTTTGAATTTCACAATGAAAGTTTTGCTTAGTTTTCATTTTAACTGAGACACCTTGCTCCAGGGTGGCTGATATAAGGTGAGATGGAGCCAGACCCTGCCCTGTGCATTTATCCTTGGCCATGGTTCGGGTCCTCGGGGAGCCTGGAGCTGCTGTCAGCGGGACAGTGAGGAGGGCTGGAGGCTGGAAAGCTGCATTTGTTTCCCGTTTCTTAACCTGAACTGTGCAGCTGGACTGGAGATCAGGATTAGGGCCAAAACCAGCATCTGCTCCACTGACAGATGGACATGGTTTAAGAGGAGAATGGAAGCAGGATGTCAAACTTACGTTGATGGTCTCCCTGGGATGACATTGCTGTAGCATCAGTTACCTTGTCCTGGTGTAAGTGGCGACCCTGCATCCCAGCGGAGCAGTTTTGGGGGCTGTTGGCTGCAGCCCAGAGGATACAATGTCAGATACTCAGGTTGGCGTGGGGGAAATGGCATGCTCAAAGCTGCCCTCAGCTCATGCGGTGAAGAAATTCCCCTTTCGGTTCATATTTGATACTTGTGCTCTGGTCACTCTTGCCGGAGCTAAAAGGAAACGTGGGCTGGGCAGCTGTCCCAGAGCTTTGTAACGTTAGATGAAGCCTCTGATGTGCTACTTTCATAACTGATCTCGCTCAAAGGCAACTGCAGGGAGAAGGGGGAGGGCAGCGCGAGGGGGCGGCGAATTCTGGTCTGCTTGACGGGACATCTGTCATCTCATGACGAAACGCTGCGAGTACATGTGCTCGTGTGTCTCCCCTACGGCTCAGCACTTGCCGTCTCTCCCTTCAGGACACTCCAGCGCTGAACAGCTCGCTTGCCACTGCCGATGGTATTTGTACGATCCTTCCTTGCACCGGGAGCAAGCTGGGGTTTCTGCTGCAGGAATGGGAAGAGTTGGGATTGGGGTGATAGCTGGTGGTGGGATGGGAGAGGGGGGAGAGGAGGAGTGCGGCCAGGGGAGCAGCTATCCACGCTTTGTTCCTGTGCAATACGCGGGTTTTTCTTTGCGAGTGCCTGTAGTCGAGCTGATAAACAACCACAGGAAACCTCAGACATCCCCATGTAGTGAATTTGTAACTAAATACAGGGCTGCAGAAGGCATGGAGAGACCTCCTTTGGAGTGGGACTAAATATAACTTGGGGAAAGCGAGCATGTGCGTGCCACGGGCTGTGCTTGCCCTCGGTGTCACTGCTGTCCTGGGCAAAGTGGGGAGGTGGGATGGGGACATTCCCAGGGCTGGCCATGGCCACCATGGCTCCAGACAGTGGTGGTGGGGACACAGCCAGGGTGTGCAGGGCAGCGGGGGATGCTCGGACATCTTGGGGACCTGGGGCAGGATGGTGTGACCGAGGTTCCCGAGGAGCCTGACCATCCACTGCCAGCCCAGCTCCCACTGCCAAAGGGTTTGGCTTTAGGTTTTCTTTCACAGCTTCAGATATTTCTGTGTTGCTCGGTCTGTGTCTCACGTGTTTCACCTAGTCTAGAGGTTCTGGGTTTGAGTGGTTTCTGACAGCTTTTGATGACCTGTGAGACAGAGCAGGGGGTCTTCTGGGGAGTCTGTGCGTCCCTATGTTGAATGGCTCCAGGAGACAACCGGAGTCACTTCTCTAAGTTTGATGGGGTTGAGGTGACTCAAGTGGATGGACACATCTCCATCCTTCTGCCATGGGATTTTCAATCCCACCACAGCATCCTCGCATACTGAGGGCTTAAGAAGGAATGAGATACAACTCCTGCCGTGGATCGGAGCTGAAAGGGAAACATTCTTTCCTTGGGACAGGGACGTGCTTTCCTGCAGAGCTGGACTTTTTCTCCAGCGGGAGACAGTCCCACTGCTGTGCTACATGCTCACAGAGAAGTTCTCCTGGCTGGACTTTGTCATAATGGTCAGTGAATGGACCAGGCTGGGGGAGCTGGGCTGCTGTGGGGTGGGACACGGCCCACGTGGCATCCTGGGACCAACTGCTGGTCTTGGTCAGACCAGATTCCCCTGCAACTCATAGAGGCTCCTGTGTGTTTGCTGGCAGTGTGTTGGCATCACATCCAAAATTCCCCTGGCTCTCTTGGTGCTGGTGCTGACTGTGCCATGCCCTGCTCTGACTACAGCTGCTCAGGGCTGTGTGGAGACTGGTGGGACCACATAGAATCGCAGAATGGTTTGGGTTGGAACTTCAAAGGGCCCTCCCCAGCCCCCCCAGTGCCCCCCCTGCCATGAGCAGGGACATCTGCACCAGCTCAGGTTGCTCAGAGCCCCGTCCAGCCTGGCCTGGGATGTCTCCAGGGATGGTTCAGCCACCACCTCTCTGGCCAACCTGGGCCAGGCTCTCATCACCCTCAGGGCAACAATTCCTTCCCCATGTCCAGCCTGAATCTCCCTCCTTTAGTTTAAAACTGTCATCCCTTGTTCTGTCGTAGCAGGCCCTGCTAAAAAGTCTGTCCCCAACATAGCTCTGAGCCTGACCCAGGGCCCTTCGGGACTGCGAGTGATGGATCCCAAAACCCCTAAGGATGCTAGCCCATGTTGCAATTAAAACAATCTATCAGGGCTAACAAGGGCAGAGTGAGCCCAGATCCTTCTTCATGAAGGACAAGAGCAGCTGATGCGGCCCAGCCTGGTCTCTGTGTGCCATAGGGACCGGTGACCCTACAGGGACCAAAGACCTTCTGTCTCTACAAGGTGTCAGTGCCCACCCAGCCTCAGCTGGGACATTCCAGGCACATCCAAAAAGCAAACAGGATAGTGCGTGATCTGCTGAAACCTTCCTCGTCACAGTGTCTTTGCCCTCTGCCCTGCTCATGTCCTCAGAGAAAGCAGAGGGCATCGCTGTGGTCTCCCCACCGTACCTGTGAGCACCAGGGAGGGGACAGCCCTGGAGGAAGGTGACCATTTCCTTGTACAGGCCTGAGCCAGAGCATGACAAAAATGGGGAACCTCTGCTCTGGAGGGAGGTGGTTCAACGGGGTGAGCACTGGGAGGATGGAGAGGTGGGGAGGGAGGCGGACTGGAGGGTCCTGGCCCCAGTGGCGTCACCGCACATGGAACTGTGCTTCGTTGTGTATTAGCTGGGCTGAAATAGAGCAGCTGTCACCAGCTGTTCCCACCTCCAGGTCCCCATTACCTGCTGCCCTGCAGAGGGGGACACTGAGGGTGGGTTTATGGGGTGCCCAGCACCTGATGCTCAGCCAGGTCCTGCTCACAGTCTCTCCATCACCCTGGTAGTTTGGAAACGGAGGATGAGGCTGCAAAGCCCTTAAACCTGTGGTCTTATATGCCGGTTTCTGGGGTGAACTCTGCTTTCAATGCAAAGTTCTAAATTTTTAAGAATATAACCATAACTACCCCAAACTCTTGGGAGAGGTGGCTTTGGAGTCACTAAAAAAACCTCAGAGTTATTGAAAACTGAAGGGAGAAATGTGAATTCCCTTCTCACCCTTCCCTTTTAATTTTTTCTTGCAAATGAAATAAAATACAGCTGATGCTGTGGGTATTTTGAGAATTGCAGAGAGGAAGTGGGGATTTGCAGGTCTGCAAAGAAGTGGGATGAATGCAGAGAAGACTCTGGTCTTGCTGAGCTGGCAGGCAGCAAAATAACCAGTTATGGGATGAAATGTGTCTTGTGTCTGCTGCAGGGGAGGGAAGAGATCCAAGAGGGGAGGAGGGGGACAGAAAGCGGAGGAGCCCTCACCGGTGTGGATCAGGGAATGGAGCCGCTTCTGCAGGACTTGTTTTCACACCCCATACCATCATATTTCCCCTTGGCTCATCTATCGTCTCCCCATGATCATGTGTGTTGGCTGAGGCCCGTGAGCCTTTCCTGTTCCTGGGTGGAAGGTTTGTGGTCATGGTGAGCTCAGACACACGGACGCAGAGCAGCCGCAAGCCCCGTCGGTGCTCAGCTCCGGCGCAGATGCCGCAGGCATCGCTGCTGCGCTGTCGGGCTCCCACCCACGGCACCTCGGCCAAGGGGCTGGTGCCCTTTGGCTGCGCCTGATCCACCTCCTCCCTCCTCCTCCTCACAATGTTCCTGCTGGGACGGTCCTGTGCCCCGACTGGAGCTGTGATCCTGGGCGCTGGAAGGACATAAGGGAAGGTGAGTGCAGCCTGGAGCGGGGCAGGTTTGGGGCCAGTTCCGTCCTTGCATGGTCCCTCTGCTCCCAGTCCCAGCAGGGACAGTGCAGGGTCAGGCTGTTGGGGGGAACGTGTCCCCAGCCTTGGGGGAGCGGGGCAGGGGGTCCCAAGTGAAAGCTTGTGACCTCCTCTCTTGCAGGTCTGAGTTAGTCCACCAGGCGCTAGGACCAGTGCAGGGTCCATCCCCAGAAATGGGGACAATATCCCCCTGCTTGTGGCAGGAATCAGACGAGGCAGGCAGAGAGGGCTGTCTGTACTGGGGGGCTCTGGTGTCTTGTGCTCCCTTTCTCTGGGGACTGCACTGGCACTTGCTGTCTGCAGCAACCTCTGCTGCACTGGGATGTGGCACAGTTAATGCCGCAGGTGCGGGACACTTGGTGAAGTCCCCTTGGCAGAGTGTCACAGCATGAGACACCAGCAGTGCAGAGCTGGCAGAGGGGACCTGGCTCTCCCAGGTCCCTGGGTGACAAGCAGGGCTGTCGTGCAGCTCGGACCATCTCTGCCATCCCCAGGCAGCGCTTGAGCAAGCCATGGGCATGGGGACCCCCCACTGGTTGACAGCACGTGGCGGGTCAGGGCTCAATGGGCTCAGAGAGCAGAGGTGGCTATGACCAGGGTCTTTAGCCCCATGGTCCGTGACCAGAATGGGTGGCAATGGCAAAGGACTCAGCAAGAAGGGACTTGTCCCTGCATGCCGAGGGTGCAGGGACATCCCTCTCCATCCTTTCCAGGGAAGGAGAGGTCCCAGCATTGCAGTGTCACATCCCAGCAGGTCACATCTGATCTCCCAGGGGATTACGGCTGCTGTGTCCTGGGAACAGCCTGGCAGGCAGAGGAGCAGTGTATGGGTGTTGCAGACCGATCCTGGCTCAGCAGGCCAAGAAACAGCCTGGTGTGGTGATGGGGTCCTGTCACACCCCAGGGTTCTGGGTGCCAGTGAGTGACATGTCTGACACCAGCTCTGGGGTCTCCATGCCTCTTCAGGGGTGTGTTGGTTGGATCTTTGCTCCCTGCCGCTCTGTGCTCAGCCAAAGAGGTGCCAAGGTCAGATTATATGGCATAAATCAGCCTGGCTTCATAAACGTCCCTCAAAATCTACCCATGCACCTCGGCCAGGGAGCAGCATCTCCACAGGCAAGGAACTGCCTGTAAAGGCTCCAGACAAGCTGACTTTAGTGCTTGGTTACAGCACGGGCTCTTGCATCCTGAAAGCCTTACTCGCCATGTTCCTGGGTTTGGATTTGTGCTGGGGTGATTGCAGGGCCAGCTGCTCTTGGGAAAGTCCTGCCAAAGGCTGGGAGGGAAGGGCAGGCAGCATCCCGTCTGTCCTGGCCAGGGCGGGCAGGTGTGGTCCTGCTGTCTGAATGGCTCTGAGCTGGGGCTGATGCTGTCCAGCCCTCCCCATCCTCAGCCCTGCATTCCTCCTCTTCCTTTGATAGCCTTGCTACCCTCACCCTTGGGCAGCAAAGCAGGCGGAAGATGTCCCCATTGAAAATGGGTGATTTTTCGCTAATTTAGGTCCCGGTGCTGGTTATGGGCAGGCCAAGCGAGAACCAGCATCTGGTGCCTGGAATGAGACTGACCCCAGTCTTCCTCACCAGCCTGGATCCACATACGTCCTTTCATGCCTCTTCTCGTACAACATTTACCTGTCCTCCCACAGACGGTGCGACTGGACTTTGAGCATGCTGGAAACTAGTTTTTGACATTTTAAATTGAATTTTCTTGAGAGACCCCAGCAGGCAGGGGGACTATGGATTCAATCTTGGCTCCTCTTCGCCGACAGTGAGGAAAGCCAGCGTTCTTTAAGCAGACAGGAGAACTGAGAACCAAAGTTTCTCAGGCAGGAGGAGCTCACATCGCTCTGCCGAGCCTTGTTCTAAATCTGGAAACAGAGCGCTGGCGAGCAGTTCCACATTTGGTGGATAGCTCCCCTCCCACGCGCGGGCAGGTAGGATGCGGATGTGGAAAACCGCGGACGCAATTAGCAGCGGGCTGTCTGTGTGTGGCGGCAGCCGCTCCGAGCCCCGGGGCAGGCGTGTCGGAGCAGCTCGGCATCCAGCCCAGCTCCGCTGCTCAGTGCAGGCACCATGGGTCTCCCGCAGCATTGGAAACCCCAGTGCTTTTCCCAGCAGGAAACATTATTTGAGACTCATGATGCCAACCAGCTCACTGGCTGTGTAACTAGTGTGGTATCATCGAGTCCAACTCCCGTCCCTGCACAGGACACCCCACAGGTCACCCCGTGTGTCTGAGGACGTTGTCCAGTCTCTTCTTGAACACTGTCAGGCTGGGGCCGTGACACCTCCCTGGGGAGCCTGTTCCAGTGTCCAGCACCTCTGGGTGAAGAACCTTTTCCTCGTGGCCAACCGACCCTCCCCTGGCACATCTTCCTGCCGTTCCCTGGGTTCTGTCACTGTCACAGAGAGAAGAGCTCAGCCCTGCCCCTCCTGCTCCCCTGCTGGAGCTGCAGCCCCATGAGCTCTGCCCTCGGTCTCCATTTGGTGCTCTTATGCATGCAAAGGATTAGTAGAATCATTCACTTTCCTTTTGCAGCCAGTGATTCAAGAGGGTGATCTGTGATTTTTGAATCTAGGAGGATTAATTCATGTTCTCCAGGCCAAACCTCATCATGCCGGGAGGCACATCCCATTTTCCCCTGCAGAAGCAGACCCCTGTCTGTTGCAGACATGCTGATGCTCGCTGCAGGCTCCGCACAGCGCTTGGCTCTGCCTGGGGTGTGAGAGCATCCTGCCCTCACTCGTCACCCTGCATCCAGGGTGCTGAGCATCCCCAGAGGGTCATCCATGTCCTGGCCGGGCTGGCAGCGTGGGCGTAGCGGGGAGGCAGGTGTGTGTGCCACAGACAGGAGCAACCCGTGGGCAGCGCTGCAACTCACCCACAGGCAGTGCCGGTGCCATCAGCGTGCGGTGTGGAGCAGGAAATGGTTTGCTGACCTTAGCAGACAGTTTCTGCCCTGCTATGAACCCCTGGTGCACCCCAGGGTGGTCACCTTGGAGGAAAGGGCACGTGCACGTGCCGCAGAGATGTGATTCTGAGGTTGGCAGCAGGGATCCAGAGGAGGGTGGGCATCTCCTCCCCGCTCCCAGCCCTGGGCCAAGCTACCTGCCTGCTGTGCAAGCAGAGGCAGGGGTTTGTTGTGTTAAGCCCCTGGCTTGCAGAAGGACCCGTGTCTTCCCCTCTCTTGTCCTCTCCACTTCAGCAGAGCTGACGCTCAGCAGACGGTGGAAATTGGCCATGGTGGCTGGGTGCCAGACCTTGTTATCCAGCCCCGGGACCAGAAATAAAGGCCATACGTGTCTGGGGTGGGTTTTGAAAACTTTGCATGCTGCAGGAAACCTTTAATGAGCTTCT
This sequence comes from Caloenas nicobarica, assembly GCF_036013445.1. Classification (NCBI taxonomy): domain Eukaryota; kingdom Metazoa; phylum Chordata; class Aves; order Columbiformes; family Columbidae; genus Caloenas; species Caloenas nicobarica. The sequence continues at coordinate 12,121,629 of NC_088262.1, read as the reverse complement.
GAAAGTTGCTGAGAGCAGGATGCTCGTGGGGCTGGAGTGGTGCATGGCAGGGGTGTTCCCATGCATGGCCGTCCATCTTCCCGTGCAGCTGCAAAGCTGGTGATGGATATTTACAGATTTAGAACTTAGGTGAGTAGAGTTAGGTCCTAAATCTACAAATTAAATAGAGTGAATCCTAAATAGAGCAAAGACATGAGCACAAGCGTGGGCTGATGGTCTGACTCTGCTGGGAGGGATGCGGAGGACTGATGGGCCGCGTTGTTATGGCTGCCTTTCCTGGTTTGGGGACCGCTGGATGTGGGCTCCCTCTTATCAGCCACAAATGTGGGTGTTTCAGAGAAATCACAGAATTCAGAGCTGTGGGCTGGGGTTTTTTTCCATGGCTAAAGGCAAGAAGAGAGGACAAAACCTGCAGGCTGGAAAAGCCTCCATCTAGAGAAGCCGAAAGCGGTGTCACAGCTCGCTCAGGCTGTAAATACGGGCAGCACAGTCCGGCAGTGCTGCTGTGCCCATGGATGGGGAGATGGGAACACGGAGATACTACCTTTCCGTGGGGACCAGGGGGCCGGACCATGAGGAACTGGAGCTGTGGGCTGTGAGGGACCAAGCTGTGGGGTAGATGGCTACAGGTGAGCATCTCAGCGGTGGTATTTCATATAGAAGATGCCGGCATCTCCTCTTCTCCCCCGTGGCTGCCTTGTGCCGGCTCCTCAGCCTGCCTGTGGTCGTGTCACAGGCAAATCTCCCTTCCTTCCTCCTCAGCTATTGGGATTATTTTTTTTTCCTCTTTCTTTGGAGAGAACAATGCTCGAGGGCAAGGGAAGCTGTCTGGCTCCAGGCTGGCTTCTCTCTGCAGTGTAACCAGCTCCTGAGTTTTCCTCAGGGTTTGTTTCTCTGGGATGCTGGATCAGGATGGCAGTGGATCAGCATAAGCAGAGAAACCTCATGGAAATTTAAGCTCTTTTTTTTTCCTTTCCATTTACTGGTTGAACTTTGCATTTCAGACTCAGTTCGATTTAACCTGAAGATTTCTTTTTAAATCTTGGGGAGGATGATGTTGCCAATTCTGCCCTGCTTGGTGATGCTGATGCTCATCCCTGAGGACCTCATTGCTGCACGAGGCTGTGGGAGCTGAGCGCTCAGACGAGTTCAGCTTTGGGCTGAAGCTCCCTCCAGCAAAACACAGCCCCTGAGATACACTGTGCTCACCCTTAGGGCTCTGGTTCCCTGTTAGACATCCTTCACGCTGGGGTCCCGCAGTGTCCTGGTGGCTTTGTGTCCCCTCTGGGGTTCAGGCTGATCCTGATCTCCACCGTCAGCCTGAGCTGAGCGTGCTCTACTTTTTTGCAGGCAAGACCCTGGACCCGAGGCCATGTCCGTGGGGCGTGAGGAGCAGCTGCGCACTCAGCCCATCACTGCAGACCCCGTCCCTGTCCCCCGTACCCACCCTGCGCTGCAGCCTCAGCCCAGCCATGGAGAGCACAGGTGGGTGATGCTGAGCCCTTGGAGTGCTGGCATGAGGGTTCCCAGCCTAATTAATCCACCTTCTTGTGCCTTGATTACCCTCTGATAATTTAGTTAGATATCTAAGGAGTATTCACTGCTGCTGGGCAGACCTTACTCTTTGCAAGGTGTGGGCAGACTTTGCCGGAGAGGTGGGAAATGAGGCACAAAGCAACTGAGGGGAGGCCAAAAGATTTGCTGTAGAGGAGCACTGTGAAAGCACCAGGTCTGGCAACCATGGAATCGTAGAATCACAGAACAGTTTGGGTTGGAGGGCCCTCCCCAGCTCCCCCAGTGCCCCCCCTGCCATGAGCAGGGACATCTGCACCAGCTCAGGTTGCTCAGAGCCCCGTCCAGCCTGGCCTGGGATGTCTCCAGGGATGGTTCAGCCACCACCTCTCTGGCCAACCTGGGCCAGGCTCTCACCACCCTCAGGGCCAACAATTCCTTCCTCGTGTCCAGCCTGAATCTCCCTCCTTTAGTTTAAACCATCACCCCTTGTCCTGTCACAACAGGCCCTGCTCCAAAGTCTGTCCCCAGCTTTCTTATCGGCCCCTTTTAATTTTAAACACTGAAAGGCCACAATAATGTCTCCTGATTCACATTTGAATTCTAAAGCAGTTTTATGTTTTATTGTATTTTTGTATGTCCTTTTTTTCCCCATCTGTGTTTTACTTTCACGCTGTTTCATGAGGTGGTGTTGGCCTCCTGGCACCCTGAGGTCAGGATATGAACGTTGAAATGTTTTATTTCATTTCTAAGCCACTGCGGTTTGTCCTTGGTAGGCTGAGACTGTTTTTAGATCAAAGTGCCTCTTGTTTGTGTTAGAACGTATGCTTCAGCACTCTGCTCCCCATGAAGAAACCTCAGTGTATCATGACTGTATTCGCTTTGATTTAGAAAGAGGACAGTATTTTTATCAGTGCTCAGGGAAAACTTACCCTGGTAATTAAAAACATACACAAATGAAAAGAATAGGAAATTTCGAATAGTCCATTATTGCGTAATTCCCTACTGTAAAACCAGTATACATGATAGTGAAATTGAGAAGCTTTACAAAATCACTGGAGAGAAAAAAAAAAAATAAAGGGAGAGAAAATACAAATTTCCGAGACATTTCCCCAAACAACAGTTCCAAAATGCGAAAAAAATCCTGTTTGAAATGACATTTTTGCACAGTAGTTTCTCCCCGTGTGGGTATGATGGCGTGAACCGTGCTGGCAGCGATGGGACTTGCCCTGCACATGTGTGTACACGTGAATAATTGTGAACCCAAGTGTGTGGTTGTTTTCTAACACAGTTTTGATTGCAGCCCCAGCAGTAAGTGCTCCTCTGCGGAAGAAGCCTGAATTGAATGAATCCTCCGTACGAGGCACTTCCCTGGCGTCAGTAAATAGGAGAACTGTTTTGGCTATTGGAGTGCACTCAGGAACAGGCCGTCCTCAACACTTTAAGTTTTGCATTTCCCAGGTGTCTTTTATGTGAGGCTGGTGTCTGCTGCCCCATGCCCTGGTCACCATCTGGTTGGACCCATGGCACTGCATCTTGGGCTTGGAGAGGGCAGGAGGGGCTTGTCCTGTCTGGCCACGCTGCCTGCCCTGCGAGCTGGTGACAAGGAGGCAGCAAGGATGCTGTGGGGGTGAAGGGCTCCAGCTCTCTGCTGTGAACAGGGGCGACTCAGCTGTGCCACATTCATGCCCCTGCCTGATGACCCTGGGTCCACACACCCTCTAAAAGATGCAGTAGAAGAGCAAAAAATTATCGCTAGTTTTTGCTTCAAGCCCATCCTGAGATGGTGCATGGGTCTGCATGGGACGAGGGGGCAGAAACTCAAAGTTGCCCATGGCCTGCATAGAATCATAGAACCATAGAACAGTTTGTGTTGCAGGACCCTTCCCAGCTCCCCCAGTGCCCCCCTGCCATGAGCAGGGACATCTGCACCAGCTCAGGTTGCTCAGAGCCCCGTCCAGCCTGGCCTGGGATGTCTCCAGGGATGGTTCAGCCACCACCTCTCTGGCCAACCTGGGCCAGGCTCTCACCGCCCTCAGGGGCAACAATTCCTTCCTCATGTCCAGCCTGAATCTCCCTCCTTTAGTTTAAAACCATCACCCCTATCCTATCACAACAGGCCCTGCTGAAAATTCTGTCCCCATCTTTCGTATCAGCCCCTTATACATGATCACGCCTCGATGGTCCTCTGCCCACAGGAGCACTCAGTGGAGACGTCCCTGTTTGTCTGACCCTCCAGCTGAGCTGTAACGTCCCCGCTGTCTTTTCCTGTTTCCCTTCCCATAGCTCTCAACCCATCTCTCCCAGTCACTGTTCCTCGTCCCGCCCCAATCCTCACCTACTCCATCAACCAGACCAAGCCCAGGTGGCTTTATCTCCTTCCAGAGCCAAGGAAGGATATTTGGAGACTGTGGTCCTTGAGCGCAGCTCTGAAATAGCATCACCTTGGCTGCCTCCTGTTCCCCGCAGGTACAGATGAGTGCCCAGCACTGTCCTCCTGCCGTCGCCCTGGTGTTAGGGGAGATGGACCTGTGACTGAAGAGAGTGTGGAGGGAATGAGAAAATGCAGGAGCAAAACTGGGCAGGAAATGTGGTGGTAATGACACCGATCCCAAAAGGCAATCTCACATGGATGAGACAACTCCAACCAGGCAGTATGTGTCTGGACCTCCCATAGGACCTGCATAAATTGCTCCTTGCCACGCAGATGAGATGTGCTCTACCACTGCTGGCGATGTCCAGACCCCACCAGTCACCACGGAGGCAGGAACCTGCCCCAGGAAGGGGCCATGGGACACCACAAACATTTGAGATCTTCCCCTGGATCAGGCCATGTTCTGGCTACTCCAGCCTACAGCTTCCTACACAAGAACATCATACACAACTTTATAATGCTTCTTTTTTAATTACAAAGGAGCAAGAATTGTTTTGCCAACAGGTAAAGAGTAACCCAGTGTAAGGAGAAACTCAGGCCACGGTGGAGAAAAGGAACGTTGCAGCGTTCCTGGCTGACACTCCCCGTGCCTTCGGGGCTGACTTTTATTTTACATCTGCGATGTGTCGGCGCACGTGGCCAGCCAGCTGTCGTGCAGGCGAGCTCGTGATCACGAGCCCTCGCCCTGTGTACGAGTCATACCCCAAACTGGGTCTGAGGTTGTCTGACTTATTTTTGGCTGAGAGCAGGATGCAGTTTGGTTTTGATGTGTACGAGGCATCTGTGGTGGTTACTGGGCAGAAGCACTGACCTCGGGTCCCTGCATGGGGAGCAGAAGGTGCTCAGGACCACGGGTGGGTGGCTGCGAGGGGTCATGGTGGTGGCAGGAGATGACATGCCAGCCTGGTGACTCTGCCAGGGTTTCCCGCGAGATTTGAGCTGCCGGTGTCCAGCAGACCTTGTTGCAAGAGCGCTCCTTGCGCCAGGTGTGAGGTTGAGGCTGAATCCATGCGGTGCCAAAATGCAGAGGTGTTTCTGCTCTTTCATGGTGCCAAGTTGTGGTTTAATTTTGTCAGATTCTATATTTAATGTGTGATATTTTTTGTTGAAGGAGAGAAGAGAGGGGCTCTGCAGAGCTCATACATGAGCAAGTCCTCTGCAGAGCTTGTCTACCACCACGTCCCTGCAGGAGCACTTTGCTCTCCAGTTTGGCCCCAGGGGCCACCAGTCTACGGGGCAGCATTTGTCCTTAGCTCCAGTGGCCCCGGGGAGAGCTCTGCCCTGTTTCCATTGAGGCTCATCCAGGCTTGAAACCTGCTGAGAGAGCCATCCCAAGGGTGCAGTCCCCTGCTCACCCAAACCAGTGCCTGCACCCCTGGGCTTGGCCCTGGGTGCCAGTGTGGAGTCCCGGTCCAATTTTGGACTCAGGAAGGTTCAAAAATGATTCCAAGAGTGAGATTAAGACACAAACGAGGTCAGATGCTGCTAAACAATCTTATTTTTATGCCTAAAGACAGAGTAAATCTATTTCATTTTCACACCTAAAACTAGAGCAACAGAGACAAAGGGGGAGAAATTAGAAGGAAAGTTAAGTAAGCATGCAAGGAGATAAGCAAGAGATAAGCAAGAGATAGTCACCGCCAGGGATCCAAACGTCGTCTCCTGTGGGGCAGCTCTCAGGTTTCAGGCCTCGGTAGCGCTGGTAGTTTGCAGGTCTCAGGTCGAGCCGGTATCAGAGTCCAGGTCCCGACAGGTGCTGGCAGAGCTCGGGTCTCAGGTCTGCCAGTCCCAGATGGCAGGTTTTGGTCCTGGTGGTGGATGGCGACACTTGCAAGTCATGACTTCGTGATTTTATGGCAGTTGGTGGCAGGCATTGCCTGAGCACACTGCAGGCCTAGGCACAGATATTGGTGGCTGATATCGCTGGAGCTTCACTTGAGCTTACATAAGCTTCAAGCATTCTTTGAGTTTTAGCAATTCACAGTGATCATGCATTTTGCACTTTAATTCACTGTATTTAGGCCTTCGCAGTGGGCCCAATTAAGCAAGTAGCGTGAGCAAGCATTTTTCTGTAACAAGCAGGCCTTAAGCATATTATTTTAGTAAGCAGGCTTTGAGACAAATAATTCGCAACATCTCAGCCTTCCACACTTACGCTGTGTGTTAAGGACGACTGTCTTTCACACACACTCAAACCGTATGCTGAGAGCCGCCGTGTCTCACATCCAGCGTCCCAGGGGTGCTGGCCTGGCCGCTCACGTCCTCTTTGTCCCCGCAGAGGTGGAGTCGGACATCCTGCGCCGTGTCCGCACGCTGCTGCGAGAGCTGGACGGGCACCACCCTGCCTGCCAGTGCGACCGAGGTGAGACGGACCCTTGTCCCCTCCCGCCCCCCACGCTGCCCTGCTGGGGTATCGCTTGGCCCCAAACCCCCACCGCTCCCCCGTCTCAGTGGGTGACAGGGTGGGGGGACACGGGGTGGCCGCACCTCCCTGGCGCTGCTCTGCCCTTTCTATCCCACTCCGGAGGTGGGCAGTCTTTGGCAAGCTCCTGGTGTCTGCTGTGCACAACCTCAGCAGCTTTCATCCCTCCTCTGCATGGCTGTTCCATCTTTCACACTCTTCGCTCAGCCAGCGCCGGGATGGGACAGCAAATGCCAGAGTTTGTGCTGCTGTTCCCAGCTCTGACACTGAGTCACTGCGCAACCCCAGCCAACTCACTTAACACCTCTGAGCTGGAGTCTCTCCCGTCTCTCCCTGCGGGGATATCGCTTTGCCATGCACCGCTCAGCTCCTGGCTAAAGAGTTACTTGAAATCCCTGTGTTACGGTTTTGGAGAGTAAAACTCTAGCTGACCCAGCAACTGGACTGCTACATCCTTAGGAAACTTAATTAATTTTGAAAGCGCAGAGATTATTTTACAGTTAATTACATTTGATTTTGTCTGGAATGAGCCTTCCCATCTGCAGGACTGAGGTGCTTTGTGGTCCTTGCCCTGTGAGCAATGGGCAGCCAGGGATTGGGTGCTGCGTGCTGGGACGGCTTGTCCCGAATCCCTGGGTGCAGGTGGTGAAAGCAGACGGTCATAAAGAGAGCAAGAGAGGGAGCAGGAAACAAACTTCGTGTCTGTTGTCCTGTCATGTTTTTCTCCAGCCCCTTTTCTAGGTTCTCTGGGACCTTTTTCCAAGGTTTTCTCAGTGTTAGAGGTACAATACACAAATGCTGCATGCAGAATCAGGGCAGCAGTGTGAGTTGTCCCTTGCAGAGGACAGAGAAACCTGGTTTAGCTCTGATAGTGTTGTCAATGTAGCATCCCACTGAGTGATTTTTGCAGCAACAGTTCCCAGGTCTCCTGATTCTTCTGTCAAATGCTGTCCCTGACCCATCACTGCTCTGTGACCTGACCTCTTTCTCGACTTTAATTTCTCAGGGATGCTGCGATGGACCCTTCATAAAAAAATCGACCAGAATCCCAGTAATAGCTCTGTCCTGGTCAGGATCCTGGTGAAGGAGCTGGAAAGGGTGAGTGCTACCCTGGAGACACCCCCTGAACACTGGGATGGGCCCCTCTGTGGTGTGGGTCCTGCTGTGGGGCTGGGGGGAGCAGAGGGATGGGAGGGACCCAGCTGCACCCACAGGGCTCTGCCTCCCCCTGGGGCATTGCTCTAGATGGCTGAGCTGGTTTTCATAGAATCACAGAAGGGTTTGGGTTGAAGGGCCCTCCCCAGCTCCCCCAGTGCCCCCCCTGCCATGAGCAGGGACATCTGCACCAGCTCAGGTTGCTCAGAGCCCCGTCCAGCCTGGCCTGGGATGTCTCCAGGGATGGTTCATCCACCACCTCTCTGGCCAACCTGGGCCAGGCTCTCACCACCCTCAGGGCAACAATTTCTTCCTCGTGTCCAGCCTGAATCTCCCTCCTTTAGTTTAAAACCATCACCCCTTGTCCTATCGCAACAGGCCCTGCTCAAAAGTCTGTCCCCATCTTTCCTATGAGCCCCTTTTGAGTCCGGAAAGGCTGCAATAAGGTCTCCCTGGAGCTTCTGTTCTCCAGCTGAACTCCCCAGCTCTCTCAGCCTGTTGTCCCAGCAGAGACTCTGCTGCTCCAGCCCTCTGGATGTTTTAGGGACCTTTACCCTGGCTGGGCCCTGTGGCTCATAGCAAAGTCTGGAAAACTCCATGGGACACCAGGACAGAGCTGCAGCTCATCCCCAGCTGGTGGCTGCAGGGACCAAGGTTTGCCCAGGAGTGACAGCAGGACATGAGCAGAGCAGGGAACTTCTCCGGGCTCCTCGATGCCGCAGCAGCCAAATACAGCTGGCCCTTGCAGCTCGCAAACAGCAAAGTGCGAAACACTTCTGGTCACGCTCAAATCCCCCAAATCCCACCCCAGCCGGCTGTAGTCACAGATACAGTGTAAATCTCTCCTCCATGTCACTCATTTATGCTGCAAGGGGTGTCAGAGCAGAAACATCCTGTCCTGAGAACATCTAACAGAAACCTGATGGATTTTTTGTTTCATTGATGTGTCGTGTCATTTTCTGGTCCTATGTAAATCTCTAGCACTCTCAGCATCCTGGCATGGCCTGGTTTGTGGTTTGATGTCATGTGTAGAAGTAGCACCTTTTCTTTCTGATGAGCCTGTCTCATTTTACCCAGCGTCCTCTCATTCCAATGCGGGGAAGAAGAGCCTGTGTCCCCCTCCACCTCCTCCTCCTCACCCTGGTGAAGAGCCGCTGCTTGTCATCCTTTGTGGAAAAATCTCCCTGTACCATTTTCTCTGCATCTTTGCCATTTTTCCTTTGGAGCTGGAAGGATGGAACCGCCTTGCTCAGCATTGCTCAGTTCCCATGCCTCCTGCTGGCTGCTGCTCAGCCTCGGTGTGGGGACAAACACCCTCTGCAGAATTTGTCACCTCCCTCCATCAACACTCCTGTATCACACCCTTGGGCTGTAGCAGCCCAGTTCAGATCACTTTGCACAAATCCCAATGCTGTGAACATTGACCAGTTATTCCTTATGTTTTTTCCTGCCTTTTTAGCAGCTCAGAGGCTATTTTGTCTGCCTTGTGTTATAGCAGTTCAGCTTCCATCAGCGCCTCAGGAGGGATCTGATCGAGTGGCTTTTGCAAATCCAGACAGACAGGAACACCCACATCCCCCCTGGCTATGGATGCAGGGGTTCCCCAGAGGGCTGGATCTCTGCTTCCCCCTGCAAAATCCGTGTCAGTTCCTCCCTATTATCACTCTGCTGCTCTTTCCTTGCCCAGGAGGGATGTCAGGCCTCTCGGTCTGTAATTCCCTTCATCTCCCTGAAGCTCTTCCTAGAAATCAGTGTCAGTTCTTTTTTTTTTTTTTTTTTCTAAATTCCTTTGCTAGAGCAGCAGCTCTGAGCAGTCAGTGCCAACCACAGACAACAATTCAGCAATTTCATGCTTGAGTTCCTCCAGAGCTCTGGGCAAATATCAGCTGGTCTGAGCAATTCAGTGTTACTGATTTCATTGATCATTAGTGAAGCTTTGCTGCCATCAGTTCCATTTAACTCAGATCTGTCAGCACAGCAGCCCTGAAGAAAGGTGCTAGGAATATTTTTGGGATGGAAATACCTTTCCCAGGTCCATCCAGGGGCATTCCCGTTGCTGGAGCTGTCAGAGCCAGGCTGCAGGCAGGGGACAGGGCTGTGTGGGCTTGAGCACCCATCCAGCTGCAGGAGCATCTCTCCTCCCTGTCCACTCTGGTCCCACACCCACCCAATGTAAAACACGCTCTTTTCAGAGGGTTCCCAGTGGTTTTCTATTTTCGCATGAATTTTTGTGACAGAAAGGAGCTCGTTAATGAGCTGTTAGAAACTTTTTTTCACTCTCTCCCACCACAACTACTGCGTATGCGCATCACAGATCTCGGTGTGCAAACCATGCTCCCGCAGCAGCTCCACAGCCATCTCCAGCCCTGCGATGTGGTGGTGGACACGGCAATGTGGTCCACCCCCAACCCCTTCCCCATGGCCTGGCTTGCAGGGGACGCCCACCAGGCAGGACCTGTCTGCCCAGCGATGTCCTGCCCACCCAGATGGCCTGTGGAGGGACCTCAAGCCCCACCTTGACCTGGGGAGCATCACCCCCAGGCCAGGGCGAGTTCCTGTGCTCTCTCTGTGTGTCTGAGCCACGGAGCAGCTGGGACCCAGCACATCCTTGGCCAAGAAGGCCAACGGTACCTGATGTGGAGGAGGAAGAGTGTGGCCAGCAGGTTGAGGGAGGTTGTTCCTCCCCCTCTGCTCTGCCCTGGTGAGGCCCCATCTGGAGCTGTGTCCAGTTCTGGGCACCCCAGTTTAAGAAGCACAAGGAATTACTGGAGGAAGTCCAGCGGAGGGACACAAAGATGCTGAGGGGCCTGGAGCACCTTTCTTACAAGGAAAGGCTGGGAGACCTGGGGCTGTTGAGCTGGAGAAGAGAAGCTGAGAGGGATCTGATCAATGGGATCAATAATTCAGGGTGGGTGTCAGAGGATGGACCAGACTCTGTTCAGTGGTGCCCAACGCCAGGGTGAGGGGCAGCAGGCACAGACTGAAACACAGGAGGGTCCAGCTGAACATGAGGAGAAACTTCTTTGCTGGGAGGTGCCAGAGCCTGGACCAGGCTGCCCAGAGCGGGTGTGGAGTCTCCTTCTCTGGAGACATTCAAACCCGCCTGGCCCGACCTGTGTGATCTGCTCTGGTGACCCTGCGTAAGAAGGGGTTGGACTGGGGGGTCTCCAGAGGTCCCTTCAGCCTCAACCACAACCATTCTGTGATTCTATGACCCCGGGGGCCACAGTGACTCCCCCAGCTCTGGTCTCTGCTGCTGCCCATCCCGGCACCCCGTCAGGTGCTGCCGGTGCTGACTGTGCCTTTTGGTCCCACAGGCGGAACGAAGTGACTTCAGACATTACATCATCCCCTTGCTGCACACGCTGATGTACACCTTGATAAAGGTAACCTACCGCTGGTTTCGCTGGGGCAAGAGCCAGGGAAATTGGAAGCCACAGACCTGAAGCTGCTCAGCACCTCTTCCTGTGCCAAAATATCCCAGTAGCTGCCTAGTAAACACCTGGGACAACCATGGGTGGAAGGTACTATGCATTTCCCAGTGTGATGTTTGTTGGCTGAGACACTGGCACCAGTGACACGCATGGGCCCTTCCAGCTGAACCCCTTTTCTGGAGGTGCTGAGGTGCCTGATGGTGCAGGAAGCCACAACCTGGCAATAATATGTGCCCACAGCCCTACAGTGGGTATTGCTGGAGGTTTCCAAACCATTCTAGGGCCTGGTTCTGGTTCAGATATTGCATTGAAATCCGTACTGAATTTGGTGTAGCTCTGTGCGCTCTCACCCTGGGGTCTGTGGTGTGGCGAACACCCTTAGGGACCACCGGCTGTGGCATCTCCTGACCTGCCCCTTTCTTGCCCCAGGCTCCTGGCATCTCCGACGAGCTCTGCAGCAGAGTGTACGATTTCTGTAAGAAGCTGCTCACCCTGCCCAAGCCTTTCTGCACCATCGGTTTGGACTATGCCACCAGGCTGAAGATGGAAAGGACAGCACCAGGTGTGAGGCTTCTCCACTCTGCCCGTGCAGGGCTTGGTGAATGGCTTTGGTCCTCAAGATGATGATCATGGGGACTTTGGGGTGTTCCATACCTGAGCTGACCTTTGCCTAATGCACTGAGCCATGGCAGGGATTTCTGCATGGGGCTGGCCAAGTGCTTGGGTGTCTCAGGGTCTTAGGTTGGATCGATGAACCAAGGCCATGGCTGGGTGAGAGTGAAGTACATCTCTCCCGATTCAGAAGCATCTTGTGCTCTTTATACCCGCCCAACCACTGTCCCTGATGTGGCCCCAGGAGCAGAGGCCGGGAGTAAGGCTCTTCCTCCTGCTTCCGACTCCGCTCCTGAGCTCATAATCCACTAAACAAAGGAAGGGAAATACAGGAAATCATCCTTGAATAGAAGGGGTTTTCTTTTTAGGTAGCATGGCCTATCTTTGTCCTTGACTATTTTTAACTCTAGGCCCAGTTCTTGGCTCTTTGACATCATTTCTTAAGCAATGGGTGTTCTCTGAGTTCACAGACACACTGTCAGCCTCCACAACCGGGAGCCATGCTGAGCTGCTCCTGTGAGTTGTGTTGTTATTTCTCACACTCTGAATCTTCTGTGTTTATCTTCTTGCATTTGCTAGGTATGTTGTACCAAAGAATGGTCATTTCTGAACAAAGTCTTAAAAGCGACCTGTACCCTTATCAGGAAAAGTGAGTAGTACCTCTTGAATGTGTTGTTACTTTCATTTCTTTTAGAACCTTTAAGTCTTATAGTGAAATCTGTCTTTGTCCTGTGCTCTGATTGAATGTGGGATGGAATGGACAATTTGGATAGAAACAACGTGGTCTTGGGGGATGCAATTTGGTGGCATCCAATGCCTCATTAAAATATGTTTTGCACTGGGGGGAGCACATTCCTCTGATGTGTCCCAATTTATTTCTGTGGTCCTGGGAGGGAGGGAGCTTCCCTTGGCAGGGAGTCGAAGCAGAGAGGGGGAATATCAGCAACCTTTTTTTCTCTGTATGGGTGTCAGTAACAGTCATCTCATCTCCCTTTTTTTCCCCATCTTCCCACCCCACACAGGATTTTCATCTTTGCTGATCCCGAGCTGCTCTCTGAAGCCATCTGCAATGCACTGGTCACCGACACGGAGGCAGCTCGGGTGTCGCAGAGCCCCCGGGCGTGCATGTCCTACGTGATTGTCCACGCCATGCAGGCAGCCCTGGGCGAGGGCTGTGACATCAGTGGCTTGAAGAGGAGCCTCCAGGTAAGTGGTGCCGCTTCTGCAGCACCACGTAGGGTTTTGCAATGGTCTTGCTCTTGCTGAGCATCTTGAAGTAGGGGAAGGTTTTTTAGCAGGTGGAGAGACCTCCCCCACCAGCTCCTCACTGCTGGTCTCCATCCCCAGTAGCCCTGGTGATACTTGCAAGCCTGGGCTACAAGCAGAGCTGGTGTTAAACTAAAGAATTCTTCAGATATTAAGAGTTACTACAGCAGGACCCAGAGGTTTTGAATCTTCAGTTTGAGTCTTCAGTTCGGCACAGCAGAGCTGGGCTCTGCAGCTGAAATATGGGCTCCTCTGTGAGCCACTGGTCATTGCAAAAACATCGCAGTGGAAATGTTTCAACCAGTTTTCTCCAAAAACTCCTCAAGGAGCCATGGGGCCACAGTAAGACAAATGTCTGTTTCAGAAAGGCAACTTTTCGGGGGCTCTCAGTGATTTCCACTCCAAGGACACCTGTGTATGTCTGCTGTCCCCATCTCCTGAGGGTCACTTGAGCTGCCAGCTCTGCTACTGACTCCTTGAGCTCATGGCAGCCAGAGCACAGTGCCCACACGCTGCAAACCTGCCTGTAAAAGTCTTTAAGCAGACACCACAGCCAGCATCTCTCCTCCTCCAGCCTTTCCTGGGGAGAGGAGGACATTTGTGTCCTCTGTTGCAAAAAAGACATTACTGCAGGACTCATTTGCCCTCCTTCTCTCGTGGAGCATCTCCTCTTTTCGCACTGCCGGGTGTTAATATCTGCTCCTCACAACAGGACATGCCCAAAAGTGACCTTGAGCACTGGTTCCAGCAAGTGGTGTCGGCAGTGGAGTGCGCAGGAGCTGAGGCGAGCGCAGACTGCGGCCAGCATGCAGCCAGGCTGGAGAAGATCTCCTGTGCCATCCTCAGCTCCTGCCAAGCAGGTGAGCTCTGGGCCAGCCATGCATGGTGGGGTAGGGGAGCGGTGATGTCCTTGCCATTGCCCTCTCTCAGCTGTCCATCCATCCCCACCTCCTGCCTGCCTCCCCTGTAGCAGCATCCACCACTAGGATCAGGTCCTTGCAGCCTAGCTCCTTGCAGTGACTTGATGTCCAGGGTGGCAAACTGCATGTGGCACTGGGAGGCAGATTTGTCACCTGAGGCAAGGGACCGTGGCAATCTCTGCTGCTAATTCGGCTGCCCCAAGGCCCAGAGACATAGAATCATAGAATCATTTTGGTTGGAAGAGACCCTTAAGATCATCGAGTCCAAACATAACCCAACTCTGGCACTAACCCATGTCCCTGAGAACCTCATCTCTGTGTCTGTTCAACCCCTCCAGGGATGGTGACTCCACCACTGCCCTGGGCAGCCTGTTCCACATGTCTCCATCATTTGCAAAGAGTGCTATAGATGTCAACCAGGGGAGGTTGGACAGTCTCTCCAGGGCTCTGCTGGTGTAAGATACATCTCGCCATGGCCTGGGCTGTGGAAACACTGTCACCACTCCCTGAAACCCCCCCAGTACTGACGTGGTGGACAGTGGTGCTGCCATCTCCTTCCATCGCTGGCAGTGCTGTGTTCCAGCCTGGTGCCATCGGGGCTACACGGGCTATAACTAATGTCCCCATCAGTGTCCTCAGACACATGGTGTGAACTGTGGATTGTCATATGCAGGGACAGGAGTTGGACTTGATGATCCTTGTGGGTCCCTTCCAACTCAGGACATTCTATGATTCTACGATCCACCACAGCTTGTCACACAAATCTGGGGTAGGCCAGAGGGAAATCGGGGTTGTGCTTTCCTCTTCCTGGCTACTCCTGGGAGAAGGTCTCTGCATCCCAACCCCCTCCCTGGAAAGAGCTGGAGACTGTCCCAGTGCAAGGAGCAGCCAGTGGTGCAAGGAAAGGAGTGGGACCATCTCCTTCTGGTGGCACTGAGCTATTCAGTTGTCTCAATGCTTCTCACAGAGCCATAATGGGTTAATAGCCAGCAATGGTGTGGTCACAGAGCTCCCCTGTGTCTCAGCTGGGAATGCCAAGGGAGGTCCTGCCATGTGCACTGAAGGCCCAGTGCTTGAAGAATGTTTTATTTATTGAGCGATCCCTCTGCTCACTGCAGCGAAGCCAGGTCCTTCACTTGCCTGTTTCCCCATCTTCATTCTTGCTTTCACTGATGGTGTAGGTGCCTTCTTAGGAGGGGAGATTCAGGCTGAGGAAGAATTTGTTGCCCCTGAGGGTGGTGAGAGCCTGGCCCAGGTTGGCCAGAGAGGTGGTGGCTGAACCATCCCTGGAGACATCCCAGGCCAGGCTGGACGGGGCTCTGAGCAACCTGAGCTGGTGCAGATGTCCCTGCTCATGGCAGGGGGGGCACTGGGGGAGCTGGGAAGGGCCCTTCAACACAAACCATCCTGTGATTCTATGATTCTGGCTCACTTTGTGAGAGCAGAGGTCTGTGATTACAGCCTCAGGTCAGCCCAGGAGGCGACCAGGGTGGCAGAGTCTCTCTCAGGAGCACAGCACCAGGGGGGATCATACACCTTTGGGGGAAAACTGTCTGCTCCTGTGCGTTACAAGCATACTTGTCTCCCCAAGGTGATGCTCCCCTGGGAGGACTGCAGGGCACCCCTCTGCCCAACCCCAACATCAGCTTTCACCTCTGGACAGAAGACGACCAGCTCTGTGAGTGCCCTGGGGTCTGCGCCGAGTTCAATCAGTGCTTGAGCCTGGGGAGCCTTTGCAGAACATGTCGTTTAGCCCTGATTCTTGGGCAGTGAGTTTCACAACCATTGCCCAAGGGCCAAGCTTGGGGAGGCTCGTGCTGACTGCACCAGCCTTCTTTCTGTGGGGTGCTGGGGTGAGGTCAGGGGATTAGGGGGAAAGAGAGGTGAAGGAGATCAGGCGAGGATCCCTGCAGGACAAGCTGCAGGGGATGTGTCCAAAGTATCTGATCTGAGTGATATTGAGCTCTCTCCGCGGTGCAATGTGAAATTGGACTGAAAGACTGATTCCTCTTCGACCCGCTGATGGAGATATTTGCTCTTTGGTTTGCATGAGAAGAGGGACCTGGGGCAGGATTTGGGCTCAACCCGGGTTTAGTTGTGTTTCCCTGCTCGAGCTCCCTTCTGCCTGCAGGGAAGGAATTGGTGCTGTTCATCCGACCGCTGTCGCAGAGCTGCGAGCCCAGCTGCCTAAGCCAGGACCTGGACAACTTTGAGATCCAGGATATCATCTCGGACTGCGAGTGCTGTGAGCAGACCCGCTTCTCTGTGCTCTCCACCGACAGCGGCATCGAGCGGGACCTGCCCGCGGCAGCCGAGGAGCCATTTGCCCCTTTTGGCACTGAGACGGAGCAATCCCGGCTGCAGAGGAAGGGTGGCATTAAAAAAAAGCCATCGCCGCTGGAAAGCGTGGCTTTCCTGCAGGCTGGCTGCAACAGTCCCGGGGCAAAGTCCCCGGTGAGGCCACAGAGGAGACCGGGGATGTCCCCGGAGCCTGCAGCCCGCCCGCAGAGACTGCACACTGCCCGCATCGTGCTGCTGGGGGACGATCGGATCCTGGGACGCCTGGCCCAAGCCTACCACTCCTTGAGGTACCCACAGCTGGTTTGGCTCTGGAGGCTTGAGGACAGGGAGGACAGAGCAGGGGATTTGCTCTTCAGCCTCTTGAAGGAGCCGGGATGGCTGGGGATGGGGTTGGGTTCCAGTGTCACATGAGACAAGATGGGACTCACTATAGGAAAGCCCTTGAAGTGCTGGAGCGAGTTGAGAGAAGGGAACGGAGCTGGGGAAGGGACTGGAGCACAAGTGTGATGGAAGCAACTGAGGGAGCTGGGGGTTCAGCTGGAGAACAGGAGCTGAGGGGAGACCTTCTGATCTCTGAACTGCCTGAAAGGAGCTTGGAGCCAGGGGGGGTCGGGCTCTGCTCCCCAGGAACAAGCGCCAGGAGCAGAGGAAACGGCCTCAAATTGTGCCGGGGGAGATTGAGGTTGGACCTTGGGAACAATTTCTTCCCGGAAAGGGCTGTGGGGCATTGGAACAGGCTGCCCAGGGCAGTGGTGGAATCACCATCCCTGGAGGGGCTGGACAGATGGAGATGAGGTTCTCAGGGACATGGGGCAGTGCCAGGACTGGGTTAACTGTTGGTCTCTTCCAACCAAAATGATTCTATGATTCTATGGGATGCAGCTGTTTTGCACCCAAATGTGTCTGACTTCACCAGCTGCATGGCAGCGTTTGGATCTTTTGGCCCACATGCTGCACACAGGGAGTTTTCCCCTTCTGTCCATGGAATGGGTTAAATGAACAATAAATGAGGCAAGAGGTTTTCCTATGCAAAAGGGAAAAATCCTAAAGAAAAGCTGTTTTCCAGATGGCCAGCCAGCTCACGCGGGCCAGGAGACCAACGTGGGGTGGGTCGTGGTGCGGACAGCAGCCTAGGGAGCAGAGCTGGTGCAGAGGGGACCACTGGTCCCAGCTGGGAACCCATCTGTGGACACCCCATACCCCATCAGCTCTCCTTGATGGATTTGGCAACCTGGCGACATTAATGCCATCCTGTCACACTGGACAAAGAAGGCATGCAAGGAGGGCATGAGCTGCTGTTGCAGAGCAGCCATGACTCCTGGCACTGCCCAGCCTTGGCCAAGAGCCATTTTCCTCCACCTTCCCTTTGTGACATGGCTATTTATTTTTCCGTTTCAAGGAAACGAGAAACACGGCGAGTTTTCCTGACTCCCAGGCTGAACCTGCAGTTCTACTACATCCCGGTCATGACCGAGCAGACAAACACCTTGGCCATTGTGGTGAGTCTGGATTTGGCGTCTCTGGGCACTGCCGCCAGCTGTGAGGGGCTGACAGTGATTTCAGAGAAAGAGCCAGGAACTTTACAGAAGCTCCCAGTGGTTAATTCCTTGTTCCCAGAACCAGGAGAATGGGGGCCAAGACAGGGCAGCTGGGCTGAGTTTGCAGGCTGACTTTGGGGATCTGTCAGCGCCAGAGACATTCAGGTTGCTTCAGCCACCCTGACGGATGATAACTCACAGCCTAGAACTGGTATTCAGTTTTGCTGCTATGCCCCAGCTGTAGGAGGATCGAGGGAGCTTTAGCAAAGGATTGATGCTTTTCTCACCTCCCAGACGCTTAGGGGAAGTGGTCACCCCTTACTGAGGGCTTTGCCTTGCTTGGTCATGGCCCCAGTTTTAGTTCTGCTAGTCACTACCTTGCAGTTTATCTTGCGCAAATCTCTTCCACTTTGGCATCCTAGAGACAGTGATAAATAAACAGTCACACTTCTCACAATATTTTAAGCTGGCCCAGAGCTGGCTGTGCATCCTGACAAACGTGACAATAGGAAAACGAGTCTTTCTTTTCATTCTTCACCTGTTCTTGAGCACCTGCTAAGTGAGTGCTGCGAGAAGTGTTTTGCCACTTTCTCTGGACCACACGAGCAAAGGAGAGGGATGGGGGAGCTGCTCATGGGGCATTTGCACCCCAGCTCCCTCTGCCTGCTCTATGGCTCCTGATATTTTCAGCCGCGATCGCACTCTGAGCTGTGTTTCTCCCTCAGGACCAAGCTGCCACCGGCCCAGAGGAGCTCTGTGAGGTGGCCGCGTACCTGGGCAGAGCCGACCCGTGGTACGAGAGCAACATCAACACGCTGTGCCACATGATTCCCAAGCTGGCTGCCATGGTATGAGGGAAACCTTCCACCTCCCCAGCCTGGCCCGTTTCCCAAACATGTCTGTGGTACCTGAGGATGAGCTCATGCCCTGCAAGGCTCCTCTGTGATCCAGACAGAGTCTTTCTCCCTGCAAACCCACCCTGGGGCCCACAGCCCGGAAGGTGCTTGTGGCTGACGCTGCCCCAGCCCACAAGACCCATTTTCTGCAATGCGTTTTTTTGGTCAAGGTACAGGAAATGGCAGATTTCAAGAGCGAAAATGTAAATGAGGCATTTGCTGAAATACCCTCAGCTCTTATTTCCTGGCAATCTGAACCACCATCAATAATGTACAAAAAAGGCTGGTAGATGGGTGCAAGCCTTCGCTTCTGCCATTCACTTTGACTAGTCATGGCAGAGCAGCTCAGCACTGCCCTGAGCAACAGCTCATTGCTCATTACGTATCTAGAAAGGTGTGAGGGTTAGTGGCTATGTTTTTGAGAAGTGACTGTGGCTGATCCATAATGTGATTTGCCCCCCAGCCTTCCTCTCCGAGCAAACATCTTGTGACTGATCTGTTCATCACTGATGTGATCGCCTACTACGTCCGCATGGGCATCCAGCCTGTCTGCTTCCAGGTCTACGCTGTGAAGGTGGGTGCCACGTCTCTTGTGCCACCACACGGCCCTGCAGGGGTCTGCAGAGCCCCACTGCTGGCAGAGCTGCGCAAAGTCAACAGGGTCTGGGGGCTTTCAGCAGATCTGAGCCAGGATCTCTGTGCCCTCCAGCCACCCCCCTCTTTGCCAGTCTCCTGGATCCAGTGACTCCCTGTAGCACAGCTCAGCCAGCATCAATTGTCTTGGGAAGGCATGGACCTGCTGGAGAGGGGCCAGACGAGCCATAGAAATGATCTGAGGCTGGAACAGCTCTGCTGGGAGGACAGGCTGAGAGAGTTGGGCTGTTCAGCTGGAGAAGAGAAGCTCCAGGGAGACCTTAGTGTGGCCTTTCCCTACTTAAAAGGGGCCAATAAGAAAGATGGGGACAGACTTTTTAGCAGGGCCTGTGGTGATAGGACAAGGGGTGACGGTTTTAAACTAAAGGAGGAAGATTCAGGCTGGACATGAGGAAGAAATTGTTGCCCGTGAGGGTGGTGAGAGCCTGGCCCAGGTTGGCCAGAGAGGTGGTGGCTGAACCATCCCTGGAGACATCCCAGGCCAGGCTGGACAGGGCTTTGAGCAACCTGAGCTGGTGCAGATGTCCCTGCTCATGGCAGGGGTGGCACTGGGGGAGCTGGGAAGGTCCTTTCAACCCAAACCATTCTGTGATTCTAGATTTCAGCATGACACAGGTCAGCAAAGTGAACTTTGGAATTACCCCATGAGGACACAGATTTCCTGCTCTGCTGGTCTCAGGCTTGCTCAGGAGCTCTGGCACCTCCTGCTGCTTTAGATGCTGCGAGCAAACAGGAGTTTACTGAGTGGCTTTGCAAAATGACCCTGTACCTTCCAGGGGCTTTGCAGGGCTTCCTGAAACACCATTTTATTTATTTCCTGAGAGCTTTTCTCTGAAATGGTATCAGAGTGAGACCTGGCATTTGATACAAGAGCAAAGAACTGCTGTATTTGGTCATGTAACATCAACCCCCCCATCCGCTCCTCTGGCAGTTCTCCCCCTTCAAAGCTCAGAGTGCACTGATGCACATCTCTCCTCCTATCTACCCGTAGCCACTGTGGTAACTTATTGCAGCAAAGGAGCAGCCACTGAGCAAACTGTCATGTGGCTTGCAAAGAGCTGGGAAAACTTTGGTAATTAGTGGTAGAGCATCACCAGGACTTGAACTAGTAACATGTAGCTCATAAGCACTTGGAGCACCTGGTCCTCAGCTTGTCTGACTGGGGATTTGGGTTTTTTGGTGAATTTTTATTTCGCTCATTTCTCCTCCCAGACAGACATCAAAAGCAAGTGAGAGAGTGGGTGACTCAAGCAGGGGAAGAGGAACTGAGTCCAGATGTGGTTTTCAGATAGAGGCACCTAACCTATCCTGCTGTCATACAGGCTGTGATGCCACTTCATCTGGAAACACTAAACCTGTTTGGCCTTTTTGGCTAAGAACCATGTTGTTCCTCTTTGATTGCAGAGGGTTTTCCTGGAAGTGAGGGTCAAATCCCACAGGAGCTGGATGTAGGACTAGGAGTGGTTAGGAGAGGTTCTCCAGGACCTCATCTTTATATTTTGCCCAAAACAAGCCCATGGAAATAAAACTAAGTCTGAAGTGACCAGTTGATTTAGGTGTATCAGAGACAAACCTTGAAGCTAAGCCAGCATCTCCAGCCAAGCCTGGGGTGCTGCTGCCGGTCCCCTGGGCTGTCTCTGGGTGGGTGGCCGGGAGCGGACTGATCTGTGAGCCCGCAGTGACACCCCGTGGCAGGGGACACTGCCCGTGGCTGCTGGCCGAGTGCTCCGCCCTCCTGCAGGGCCAGCCGCGCTCCTGGGCTGCAGAGAGCAGAGCAACAGCAGTTCTCCCCATCCCATGGGCACCCTGGCTGCCATGGTGAGGTCATAGATCCCCTTCAATGATGTCACAGCTGGGTGCTCTGGAGAACCTTTTGATGTCACCCGCCCAGTGTGATGTCACAGGGTGACTGAGGAGGAGCTGTTCTTCAAGATTTTTCCTCTCTTTCAGATTTTCTTCAATGACCCGGCGCAGGAACCGGCTGAGGACGTGTTCCTCACGGAGCTGCGCACCCAAGTGCAGGACAGCATCTCCCCCAGAGGTGTGTATGTGTCCCCAAGGTGTCCCCGCAGCAGGGGCTGCCATCCTGCGTAGGGTCCTGCTGTCCCCAGCTCCCGCTCACCCTGTCCCTCAGCCTGCAGCCACAAAGGCCGTGCCACGGGGCACTGTCCCTTGTTCCTGATGAGCTGGAGGCCTCCCTAAACATCTTCATCTCCCTCTCAGGTGCATGACACCAGGCTAAATAAGAGACTTCGTGGTCACTGGCTCCTGGTCTCAACCAGGTTTTGTAGACTGTGCCTTTGCTTGGCTTCATGACTCCCTGGAGTTGAACCAACATCATATTTTTGTTGAGGAAACACGCTGGGCTTTACAGCCTTTGCCAGGTGGTTTCCCTGTTAGATATTTGGCTTCCTTAGGTTGCCAGTGACGGGACAAAGGTGCTTGAAGGCTGGACCATTACAGAGGTCACAGCCAGCCCTTCCATCAGTGCACCCCGCTGTCAATCCAATGCATGTTTGCCATTGCGGTTGTGCACAGACCCTCAAATACCTCCATCTCACTGGACCTGTTAAGTTCACAGAGCTTCAGCTCCCGTAGGCAAGGAGAGAAGGGCCGATGTGCCAGACCACGACTGCTGCATGACAGAGGGAATGGTTTGTCCCATGAGAGGACCCCTCCCTGCTGACCACAGGCAGGCAGGATGAGTGAAGTCTCAGTCCTACCCTGTTCCCTCCTTGCAGAGTTAAGCATGACCAAGAAGAAAACGACCCTGGATGGCCCTGGCATAGATCTCACAGTAACATACAGAAAGGTAAGTAAATGAGGCTCTTGGCAGCCTGAAATGTCTCTGCTCACAGGGATCCCTAGCATGACACAGATCTCCCAAAAGGAATGCACTGGCCCTCCTTTCCTCTGGAACTGCACTCCAGGAGAGGCCAGAGAGGTCATGGTGAACTTTAAAAGCCTGGTAACTAACCCAGCTTTTGTGAAAAACTGCCCCAAACCTCTCCATATCCAACCTCTCTGCCAGGGTGAATTAACAGAGCCTTTCCTGCAGGTCGTGATGAGCGACCGGGCAAAGGAGCTGGCAATGTCCCTGCGCTCCACAGGCCTGGTGATGAAAGCCGTCCCTGCCGATGAGGCTGAAGGTGGGTTCCTCCTGCTTGGAATAGGGTTTGCTAAGTTTTCTGGTGCTCGATAGAGTAAATCTGGCCACAGTCCTTAATGCCAATTGTGCCTGGGCTGTGAGGGGTGAATCAGTGATGTGCATTTATTGGTGTTACCACAGGCTGTGGCTGTGCGTTTTCTTGTGAATGATGTGTCTAGGGCTGCCTGTAAAGTGAGGTTCAGCTTAACCGTAATCTAGGCTTGGCAGCATGTTCCTCTTGCTGCAGCCTTCCTCTTTCACCTTGCCCTTAGCATCGCCTCTGAGGTTTCCACCCTGACACGATCCCATGCAAACCCTTACCCCGTGGAGCTTGCTAGAGTCCTCCTCTGCCCACCTTATGGAGCTCTGGCTGCGCACCCAAGTGTGAGACCTGGCAGCAGCCCCACGCAAAGCTGAGCTGAGATTGTGCCATGGTCTATGGCTAACGCGCTGCTTCTGTTGCAGACTTGGTGTATCTGAATGTGAACATCACGGAAATCATTAAGATCAACAATTTGTCAGGACGATCGTTCTCAGTAAGTAGCCGTCGATGCTCACAGCCCTGGCACATGGAAATCCCTTAACAACAGTGAAAGGGGAAACACTCTGTGGGGAGGAGAAAGCTCTGGGGCTGCCCTGCTCAGAGTGTTTTGTAATTAATTCCCATGGAAAAGTCTAGATTTTTGAGCCAAAGCCCCAAACACCAACTTGCTGCTCAATGCCACATTGAATCCTGTATCAGGAGACCGTGAAGGACTGAGCTGCTGCTGGGGTGGTTCTGTGAGCCCAGGGAAGAACTGGAGAAATAAGGCTTTGCCCTGGCCATTGTGGCTCCACGTGGGTGCAGGGGAGAGTCTGTAATTTTGCGATCAACAACTCTGTTAGCTCCACACCTCCCCAGGCCCCACGTGTTAATCCCCACAGAGGTCACGAGAATAAAGGTCACTGGAGAAATATTTTAATGAAGCATAAACAAGAAGCAGGAACTTCAATGAATCTACTTACCAACTCGGAAAGGATATGAAAGAAATGGGACTGAAAATTTGGGCTCCTGTGCTTTATGTTTTACCTGAGAATTCAAGTAGACCCCAGAGGACACGTTGCCCTGTGTGAATGTGTCACTGCGGTTTGGGTGGCATTAAGTATTATTGTACCTTGGTCATTTGGGTCCTGGAGCCTCCAGGCTCTTAGCTGGTATTTTTAGCTAGCCAGCACACTTTAGCTTATTTTCACCTGGATTTTGGAAAAAACAAGGTACTGCAGGCCATGCTGCCCACCAAGATACGCCACGACCTTGGAGAACAAACCATGCTCCACATCAGACATCCTAAACCTTGCAACATGTGCAAGCATTGCCAGTTTGGAAAGTTTGCCCTTGCAAAATTTGACCAGGTTGTGATTACAGAAAAAGGACAAGAGAGACAATTCCCTCCTTAAAGATGTCACCTTGTGTCGCATCCAAGGTTAAAAAAAGAGGGAAATGTCATCATTTATCCCTTTCACACCCAGTATGCACACACCACCCAGCACCGCAGAGTCCAGGAAAGGGAAGTGAGACACAGTCTCACTGGGCTCTTCCTCCTCTCTCACCCAGGCTGTGGCAAACAGGTTGAAAACACGCAGTATCCAGGTCAGGAGCACAGAGCAGAGGCCCTTCATGGTGTGTCTGGACAAAGACAGCAGAAGAGCCTACAGGAACGTGATCAGGTGAGAATGTCACATGTGCCAGGCTCTGTGCTTCTTGACGGTGACCTTGCATCCCTCCCTGGAAGGGCTGCGAGGTGGCAGTTGTGGTTTAACCCCGGACGGCAACCACGTACCACACAGCCACTCGATCACTCCCCCCGGTGAGATGGGGGAGAGAATTGGAAGAGTAAAACGGAGAAAACTCGTGGGTTGAGATAAAGACAGTTTAATAGGTAAAGCAAAAGCCGCATGTGCAAGCAAAGCAAACCAAGGGATTAATCCACTGCTTCCCATCGCAGGCAGGTGTTCAGCCATCCCCAGGACAGCAGGGCTCCATCACGTGTAATGGTGACTTGGGAAGACAAATACCATCACTCCAAACATCCCCTTCTTCCTTCTTCCCCCCAAAATATATACTGAGCATGATGTCATAGGATATGGGACATCGTTTGGGTCACTTGGGGTCAGCTGTCCCAGCTGTGCCCCCTCCCAATTTCTTGTGCACCCCCAACCCATTCGTGGTGGGTCAGTGTGAGGAGCAGAAAAGGCCTTGGCGCTGCCTAAGCACTGCTCAGCAGTAATTAAAAAATCTCTGTGCTATCAACACTGTTTTCAAAACGTAGCCCCATACTAGTTATGATGAAGAAAATTAACTCTATCCCAGCCAAAACCAGCACAATACTGAGCTGTTTCCCAGGGAGTCCTAGTCCTGACCCTCAGACGTGACAAAAAACCCATGGCCAAATACTTTGCATTTCCAGGGAAAGCAGAGCAGAGCGGTGCTCTCCTGCCTTCGTGGGTTTGGGTGATGGTGTGAGAAACAAAATGGCTCTTCCATTTTAAGTAAGGTGCTGTCATTAGGACAGTAGGAGGATAGGGACAAACTGAGACCTTAGATCTCCTTAATTACATCACAGAGCTGATGCTTTATCACTGACTGCGTCCCTCACCATGGTATCTCAAGCATATGAAGGCAGAGAGAAGGAATTCAGCCCTGTGAAAATAGCAGGGACCCGTGTGCTTATAGTAGTTGCAGTGGCATATGATGTGTTGGAAGCAAACAGAGAGGTGGTTCATGGTCCACGTTGAACATATGTCAATTATGAATTTGTGAGAATCAAATTGAGCCAGGCTAAGGACACTAGTTTTGTGATCAAGCACTAATACACATCAGCTCATCTTTCCAGCCAAAACTAGTTGAAAAAGCACAAAAACAGCTGCACATCTCAGTACGGCTGCCGTCTTCAGCAGTCAGTGCAGAGAGCTGATGTTTAGTCTGAGATCAGACTCGGGCCCTAAATATATTCTTGTGCTTTTGCAGCATGGAAGTGTCTCCTTGCCTAGAGCCCAGCTACTGTTTGCAAAAGACAAGGACAATGAAATTCAGTGTGCACGAAACAGAAGATGTGGGGTTTGTGAAATACATGCCCAAGTCTCTGCTGTTGCCCATCAACACATTTGCAGGTGTCATACAATGAAGAAAACAAGAAAAAGCTGGTG
This sequence comes from Caloenas nicobarica, assembly GCF_036013445.1. Lineage (NCBI taxonomy): Eukaryota > Metazoa > Chordata > Aves > Columbiformes > Columbidae > Caloenas > Caloenas nicobarica. Next base: position 12,096,151 of record NC_088262.1, on the reverse strand, counting down.
TGAGAGATGTGACATTGGGTCATCACAGAGGAGATGAAAAAAGAAAACACACTAAAAGCCGGCAAGAGTGATTTTACAATGGCATAGAAAGCTACAATGGCAGAGGCTGATAAGGCTCAGGGAGGACAGCTGTGGCCTGCTGAATGCCAGTGATGAACACAGCAACACCCCCTGCCAAGGGGCAGAGAGCTGCTGGAGATCTGAGTTTCAGCCTTTTGCACAAGTCAGGGAAAACCTTTCAGTGTCTTCATTTCAGGAAGACTGAGGAAAACACAGCTGTGGCGATGGTGCTTGCTGTGCTCGTGGATCACAGAGCAGTTGCTACCAGTAATATTTGTTATGGTGATGTCTCACAGCCTGGCAGAGTTCTGCACAACAAACTCTTAATTCTGACACAGGGTGAAGTTTTTGGCCAAACCAGCAGTTATTCCCCTGACTGAGTTGGGAAACCTCATTGTAAGCCTGACCACAGCTGGGAGAGCACATTGTTTAACAGAGGTGAAAACCTGCTGTTGTTTCAAAGAGGCCACAGAAAGTAATGACGAATGGTGGGAAACCGGGACACGGGAAATCCAGTGCAGTATTTGACGGTGATGAACAGGGCAAGAACAGCTTGGGCTGCCTGGGTAGTGATGTGGGGTATGCTCAGCTCTGAATGCTATAGATCTGTTTGAAAAAGAAACCTTTGAGCGGACAACGGAGGCTGCACAACAGCTCGTTGACATCTGAGCCATGTGTTTGAGCTCACTTGGGATTTCACTGTTGTTTCACCCTGCAACCTCTCTGCATCTGGTTTGGAGCCTCATGAGCACCGGTTGCGTTCTTCCAGCTGTACGTCCCGGGAGCAACCACCTACAACCTCAGCATCAGTGGATCTCCTCCTTGCAGCCCTGCTTTGGTCTGTGCTCTGGAGATGCAGAAGAGCAGAGTGGTGCTCCCGGGAATGGTGTATGGGCAGGATGCCTGCAACACTTCTCCGTTCCTCGCCTCTGCTGCTACCACAGTGTAGAAACTCTCCGCTGTTTGCAGATGAGCCAGGCTGAGCAGCAACCGCACATCTCCTGCTTCCAGCCAGGCTCAGACTAACCCGGTGTTAAGGATGATCACGTCAAAGGCCCCTGTTTTCATTCCAGCTTGTGGCCGACTGAAAGAATGGAAGAAACACAGTGTGTATTTATTGACTGAATGTGATCCGGGGTGTCTCTGGGGAGTCTTCCCTAAATTCACATTGGAGAGGATCTGGGGGCATTCCTTCTATGACACTATCGGGTTTTTTAATTCTCTCAGCTCCCAGATAACTTGTTACCTGGGTTGCCTTCAATCAGGGGTGCTTGTTTGGATCAGCAGCCGAAAGACAGTGTCCTTTAGCTTTGTCTATGCATAGCAGCTGTACCCAGTCATCTCTGGCTGTCACCGATGGGGAGTCCCTGGAGCCAGCTCTGTGCTACAGGGTGATGCTGACCCAGCTGCAGTGGCACTGCCAGACCCTTGTGCTAGCCCTGATGGCTGGGGACAAATCCACCTCTCTGTCCTGTCTGTGCCGGGTCTGCCCAGCCCTGGGGAGCTGCAACCTCTGGAGAGTCACTCCTGTTTAACCCCCCGCACCTGGGACAAGGAGGCCACCTCCAGGTATTCCAGTCTGGGGTACTGCGGAGGAGTTTCTCTTCTGCAGAACTGCCCTGAGCTTGTGGGTTCTCCTGGCTGTGCAGGCCCCATGGAAATCTTTGCATTTCTTGCCACATACACAAGGCTTTAGGATAAGGAATTACTGGAGGGAGTTCAGGGAAAGCTGCAAAGATGCTGAGCGGTCTGGACCATCTTTCTTATGAGGAAAGACTGAGAGAGCTGGGGCTGTTCAGCTTGGAGAAGAGAAGCTGTTTGATCTTATAAATGCTGATAAATATCTCCAGAGTGGGTGTCAAGAGGATGGACCAGACTCTTCTCAGTGATGCCCAACGCCAGGGTGAGGGGCAACGGGCACAGACTGAAACACAGAAGGTTCCAGCTGAACATGAGGAGAAACTTCTTTGCCGGGAGGTGCCAGAGCCTGGACCAGGCTGCCCAGAGCGGGTGTGGAGTCTCCTTCTCTGGAGACATTCAAACCCGCCTGGACCGACCTGTGTGATCTGCTCTGGTGACCCTGCGTGAGCAGGGGTTGGACTGGGGGGTCTCCAGAGGTCCCTTCAGCCCCAAGCAGCCTGTGGTTCAACTCTCAGACTTTCCTGGTCCCCCTCTTTTCCAGCCAGCACGGGCTGCTATGTTTCTGCTCTTGTCCCACACTGTCATCCGGCACAGCTGGCAGTTTTGCTTTCTGTTCCCAAGCTCTCTGTTCATTCACTCTCACTTTGTACCGTGCAGTCCAAACCAGCCGCTGCAATACACTACTGGGGCACAGCAGCTCTAGGGCTGTCAGTGAGTGATGGGTTATTTAACAGTGTTAAAAGCCTCCAGGTCCCAAAGAAATATTTCATCCCATACCAACATCTACAGTTGAAAGATCATGTTGGGCAACAGCAACGCAACCCTGTCCTAAGGAAGCTGCCTGGAAATTCTGGCAGATGTAGCCTCTTGCTCTTGGCTGAGCCAAACACAGTCCTTGAGCTTTAACATCACCCCACAGGAGTCACAGAGCTGCAACATCATTCAGTTCTTCCGTGCTGTTTTTCACCTCCATTTGCTCACAAACAACAAATCATTGATGCCTCCAACGACAGACTTGGGCAGCAAACATTTGGGCCCTGAAGGAGGCTGAAGTTTGCCAGGGTGCTCAGAAACAAGTCAGGAAACGCCAGCTTGCACCAGCTGGTTTCCTCTGTGAGCTGCTGCGTAGGGTGACACTGGGGTTCAGGGGTGACCAGCAGCTCCTCACACCTCTGCCTGCTTGGGCTTCACTGGGGGGTTGTGTCCCCTGACATGTCCCCTGGCACGTCCCTTGGCGTGTCCCCTGGCACGCAAGGCAAATGCTTACGCAGCCAAGAGGCTGTGCGCTGGGTCAGAGCGTGGTCTGCGGTGTCCAGAGTTCACTCTGGACAGTTGTACATGATGTAGATGGATTGTAAGTTATTTGTATAGGCGTCAGAGACGGTCTGCATCAGAAGGTGCAGTCCTTTTAATGCCAATTAAAAAAAAATAGGAAAAAAAATAGGCAGAAATTGTCAGGTTTTTTGGTTGGTTGGGGGTTTTGTGGTTTGTGTGTGTGTGTTTTGTTTGTTTTTGTTTTGTGTGGTTTGGTTGGTTTTGGGTTTTTTATGTTTGCATGTGGCTGGGGGCTGAGGAGGCTGAAGGGGCCGGGGCTGAGGCGGGCATGGCTGAAGGGGCCGGGGCTGATGGGGTCGGGGCTGAGGGGGCTGAGGAGGCTGAAGGGGCCGGGGCTGATGGGGTCGGGGCTGAAGGCGCCGGGGCTGAGGCGGCCGCGCTGAGGAGCCCGCAGCGCAGGAACGCGGCGGCCGCGGCTCTTCTCCTCCCGGCCGGCAGGCGGCGCTGTCCCCCCCGCCCGCCGTCTCCTGGCAACGGGGCGGGCCCGGCGCGGCCCGGGGGTGGCGGCAGGTGCAGGCCGGGCCGGGCGGGCGGAGCCCCGAGCCGTGCAGGTACGGTCACCGCGGCCCGGAGGGGTGGGAGGATTGCCGGAGGTACGTGGCCGCCCTGCCGGTGCCCGCGGGAGGAGCATGCGGAGGCGCCATGAGCGAGCAGTGGGACGTCGGGCGGGCCCTGGCGCTGTCCGGCCTGTTCCGCCTGCTGCAGGGCGCGGGCCGGGCCTGCGCGGCCCCGTTCCTCACGCTGTACCTGCGGCACCTGGGGCTGCCCGCCCCGCTCGTGGGCCTGGTGGCCGGAGCCAAGCACCTGGCGGCAGCGCTCTGGGCGCCCCTCTGCCCCCGCTGGCCCAAGGGCCGCAGGAAAAGGCGCCTCCTGATCGCCGGCTCCTTGCTGGGCTCGGCGGGGGCCAGCCTGCTGCTCACCCTCATCCCGCCTGCCCGTGGGGACCCGGGGGACAGGTACTGTAACGCCAGCCGGCAGCCGGGTGACCCAGGGGCCACCACCGCGGTGCCCAGTCCAGCCACGAGCAGCTACAGTGGTCTAAACATGAGTGCTGTTCCAAACGCAAAAGCTGTGTCAGGAGAAGCGGTGAAGACAACCGCTGGTGCTTCGACAGCGAGCAGAAGGCCGATGCTAACCAGTTCAGCCTTCCAGGGATTATTTGGCCTGATAGATACACTTGAGAAGAAAGGCAGTGGGGTTGGTACAAAGGCAAATGACTACTCTGATGGTCCCTCTGGCTGGACAACTGTGAAAGCAGTTAACCAGGGGACACGAGAACCAGAAATGCTGGGTTCCTACAGACCTCCCTCTCATGGACTCAAGAGGGAAACAAGCAGCCAGGGTTCTGCTGCAATAGATCTGGCTGATAATGCTGAAGAAAGCCTTTATGCTACTGAAAGTAATGAGCTCTCTGTGTTTAAAACAACTCTTCCTACTGCTGGAGATGCTTACGTGTCTGGAAGCCTTTCAGACCACCAGAAAGATGCTCAAGATGTCAGCTTCAAGGCCATGCAGAACATCTTTCAGGACAGAGAGCATCAGATTTTTCTTAAGGTCCTGGGTGCTGTTGTGCTTTGGGAGCTGTTGGCTACTTCTCTCGAATGGACAGTGGATGAGAGTCTCTATGAATATCTCGACTTCGTTGATGCGACCGACAGGTACGGCAAGCTGTGGATTTGGAGTTACGTGGGTGCATCTGCAGGCGCCTGCAGCATCGCCGTATTCGTGGATCAACTGAATTGCTTCCTCAGCAGTGCAGTCGCCCGCCTCGCTGTCCACTTCTATGGCTATGCGCTCCTGATAACGCTCTCCTTGCTTGTCACTGTATTTTTTCCCGTCCACGTTCCCAAGAAAAATGACCATGTTAACAAAACCGCCAAAGCCCTGGCCCTGCTGTGGAGTGACGGCCAAGCGATCCTGTATGCCATCACTGTCTTCCTGGCTGGCGCGGCTGGCTCTGCCGTGCACAACTTTCTCTTCTGGCAGATGCAGGACCGAGGCAGCAGCGAGCTGTACATGGGGCTCTCTGTGGCCATTGGGCTACTTGCCGAAATGTTGCTTTATGTCTTCAAAGGGAAGTTGCTGAGGACTTTCTCGAGCAGCAAAATGGTTGCAGTCAGCCTGAGCCTCCTGGCAGTGCAGCTTCTGTGCTACTCCTTCCTGTGGGCTGCGTGGTCCGTTCTTCTCATCCAGGTTTTATCCGCCTTCAGTAGCGGTGCTTTGTGGTGGGTGGTTAACGTGAGGGTGGATGACGTGGCCACTCCCGGCCTGGAGAGGTCCCTGCACGCTGCTCTGCAGGGCCTCTGCTACGGTGGAGGAGTGAGTTTGGGCAGTTTTGTGGGGGGATTCGTTGTGAAATACTTTGGCCTGGCAGTTCTGTACAGGGCGTGCTGCGTGTGCCTGGTGCTGTGGCTCTTCTTGTTCCTAATTGTCCAATCTAAATTGCCGCGGCAGAAAAAAATTAATTATTCTCGTCTCCTGGCTGCAGATTCCAGTGATATGAGTGACTCCGATGAGGAGAGTGAGAGGGACTGGTTGGTAAAAGCGATGAAGGACGAAAGTTTTACTAGGAATTGGTCACAACAGCATGGGATCAAGTGATCTGTACTTGAATGTAGGGAGTGGAGTGGTAACATGGTCAGATGATGATGCCCAGAAATGACCATTAATTCTAAAGTGCTAAATAGATACAATATATATCTGACAGGACAGATTTTTATGTTAAAAAATTTTATAAATCTTTTAATTTTCTTAATTTATAGCATTCTTGTAGTAACTTTTACTTTTTAACTTAATGATTTTGCTTCTAAAATCATAATAAGATATTTCAGGTATACATTTGCTGAAATGAATGTAGCTAAGTTTTTAGTGAAAAAGCAAACTCAAATTGAATTCTTGCTCCCCAGAGCTGATGCTGTGGAAACTGTGAGCGAAATCTGTGACCTATACTCCGACACAGCTAAATGAAAAATATTGTAATGCTAACAGCACACAAAACATTTTCCAGGTGCTATGTCTGTGAACTCCTTTCTCTGAATAGGGGATGTGAATTAAAAAAAAAAAATGGTTCGTTCACTCTGCTTTGATTTGTAAAATCAGGTTTTGCTACAGATTGTCTGTCTTTTCATGTTTTGGGCTTTAAGTAGGCTTCTGCATCGGCATCTATTGGAAGAAACCTGCCGTGTGTGCTCACAGCTGGTGCTGCTGGCTGCCCAAATTCAGCAGAGCAGCCTGTTGTGTACCTAAGGTGGCACCCGGGCGTTCAGGGTGACCAGGACACAGCCTGCCCTCCTGCTTGGAGCGACATAGGGCAATGTTCACCTGGAAGGAACTTGGCACAGGCTGAGTTGATCTGATTGAAGCTGGTGATCCTCGCTGGGCAGCCCTCTTCTCATATTTCTTATTTAGAACTAAATCCAGGTCCTGAGCAGGGCCTGGAGGATCCTCGAGCTGCCTTATCTGCCTTGCCCTAACTTCATAAGCACTCAGATTTCAACACCTCTGCGGTAGGTAACATTTCCTTACAAGTGAAGAATTAGTGGTCTGATCTCATTAAAAGGTGTGTCAGACCTCAAACAGGGCAGGCGGAGAAGCTTCGAGCCTTCCAGTCCTTTCAGCTGCCATCAAAAGCTGCTGACGGTTTATTAGGTGCTTCCTCAGTCAAGTGCCAACATCACTCATTTGCAGAGGGATAGATTTTAATAACACCTTCCTAATTTCATAGAAGGCATGAGACAGCTGCAAAAAGCAGAATATTTATTGAAATGCATATTTAATATGTAATATGGAAGTGGCATTGCAGTCTGTCACCCTGCTGCATTCTGGGCTCGGTAGCAAGCGGTTGGAGACAAGGCATAGCAATGCCATTTAAGGTAATTTTTTTCTCTTTATGCGTCGATTCCAGAGTATCTGTACATCAGATGCTTTCAGGGCAATTAGCTCGCTGTTTTCCTGGCACAAATCACTGCGCTGTGCAGAATACTAGAATGGCTCTATAGATAGAATTGTCCTCGTGCCAAGAATAGCTGGGACTTTTTATTAAGATGTTACCTTCTCCCAGGAATTCAAACTCAAGTTGAGAACAATTTTATTGTCAAGAATTTATCCCAGCCTTATTATTATATAATACCTCAGGAGCTCTAATTACTTGTTAATAGAGACTTGAGTCTTGAGTAACAGAACTGCAAGCAGCACATCCTGGAGCCGTTTGTGCTTTTGTGAGGTGAACGCTGCAGAAATAGCCGGAATGGTTTAAAATGCGGTTGCTTCTTTAGCTGGAAGTGACTGCCCTCGTTTGAAGCCAATTAAAAGGGTCATATCTGCTCTTTTTATCTGCTTCAGCACCAAATCAGCTGTTCCAGTTTTGCAAAGAGAAACCTTCAAATGTGTGTGTGCAATCAATCCGTCCTGTGACTGTGAGGGAGAGGTGACAGCCTCCAGGGTTGGTTTTGAGTGTGCTCAGCCACTGCCGCTAAGAACAGGGAGGATTTAAGGTATGGCCCAAAGCTTAACTTCAGTGTAATAATCTTGCATAATAATGGGGGGAGGAGGCAGTTTCAAGTTATTAATCCAATAAATACATTTGGTGCTGATTTGAGGGAGAATCATATTTATACAATTTGAAATATGTTCTGAATTACAAACGGCTGTGGAAGCAGACGTGGCAGAGGGCTCGTGTGCTGAAGAAATTGCACCGATTTGGTTAAATAATTTTCCACTGGGAACTGTGTAAACCCTACAACATCAGTGACTCGAGTTCTTCTCTGATGGTCCCAGACCCTGCAAGCCAAACGGGTGAGGAAGGAGGTGGATTTACGTTGTCGTATGTGAGACTGCACGGCTTTATTGTTCTCGCAGAAGTCAGAACACGTGAAGGAATTTAATGCCATTGGGAACAAGATGTAACTGAGAAGAACCAAACTGCCTTTGGGGAAAAGAGTTTCTCATGATGTATTCCCAACCACATCAGCAGTTATTTTTGCATTACTTTGCAACTATTTTCCAACAAATTGATGTCAAAAGTTCTATTTCCTTACGTTTTTATACTTAGGCAGCAAATGTAAGGTTAAACATTATTATAAAATCACATAAGGTTTTACCGTTTGCCGTCTTTATGGTGAACTTCAAGAAAATTTCAGAGGCTTCTATGTAGAAATACTTTTTTTTCCCCCTTGGTGTCAGTCCAGGGTCTTAAGTCGAGCTGTGTCCTCTGAATACAATTTGATTTAGTAGAGCTCGGGAGGCAAACCATAGTTAGTGCTAAGGAACATGTTCTGCGCAGTGAAGGTCTTTGTAGCTCTTGGATTTTAAATTTCACAGAGCTTGATGTGTGCGTACTTTGCGAGAGGTTTCAAAGGATCTAAGTAAATCAGTTTTATTAGATGAGGCATCATTTGCCGAAAAATGACAAAGGCCTCTTTGCTTATCGTGAAACAACTCCCAGGCCCTGCAGGTAGTTTTGATACACGGCTGGTGCAGCTGAACTGGAATCTGAGTCACTCTTTGCATCAGATGCCTTATCTGGCTTTCTGTCAGTTATTTTATGATGGGATATTGCAGGTGTTTCTTTCAGCTCCTCTCAATGTGCACCTCACATCTGTGTCTGACTTAAATAGTGTGGCACGTTCAGAATACAGAATTGGGTAAAACTCAGTGGGCGCTGATCTCTAAACGCTTATTTTTGTCGTGGATCTGATCAGCATAGTAAGATCCTTTCCAGTGTTCTCCAAAGATCTCTATAATTCAGCAAGAAACCACAGCACATTTCTTTGTGGACTGTAGTGAAATCTGCCCAGATGAATTCGCAGAGAGGTTTTTTGTATTTTTGTAGAGTCGTTTCCCAAAATCGTAGATACGGTCCATTGAAGGTGAGTCCGTGTGGCTGTGGTTTCACAAGGGGACAGTGATGGTTTTGAGAGCTGTGGGATTATTCTTCATGTTCTAAATCCTGAAAGCAAGAGCGCTTGAATTGTCTTTTCTTCCGTGGTGGGTGTGATGCCTCTAAGGCACGATCTGTCCTGTCTTGGGTGCTGCGAGTAAAAGTGTCGCTCGTTTTGTTCATCTTCAAAGTCCAGACCAAGGCATTACCAGTCTGATTTGAGCTCTTAGTTGAATTATGATGACAGCATGATACCAAAATTCTGTACCTTTACAATATGAGTCCCATATAGACTTCTTAAAAGTATTAGGCAGGTCCTGACCATTACTGGCATGAGCACTAAGAAGTGCTAATGCAGGGAAAAAAAGTCTGTCTTGAAATATCTTGACTCCCTGAGCTTGGCATCACTATCGCTGTATTTATCAAGAGGGAGGCAATGTAAAGGAATCTCTGCTAATTTAAACTCTGCATTTCTCCAGGAAGAGATGAATTTTTTTCTGCCCGTTTCTCCCTGAGGCCTGTTTTTGCTGTAATATTAATGACTTTACTGGCCAAGGGCAATTTTTTACTTTAAATTGGGTGTGTCGAGACCATAAAACCGTGAACACAAATGTGGAGGTGAATATGAGGCAATTTTAAAATTAGCCTTTGCTTCACCTTCAATATTTAGAAATCTTGCCTGAAGAAATTGCGGAATAGAAAATGGAGTTATCTTCACTCCACCTCACCAGTGCAGCAGGCAGGGAAGTTGTTGGTAACGTGGCTTCATTTTTGAAACTTTAAGAACATTTCTGCCTCTAATCGGGTTGAAAGGCCAGAACTTTGGAGGTAGTTACAACACTGAAAATAGTAGTCTTGTGTTAACTTGGGGTTTTTTGTTAGTAAAAGGAATTTTGAGCCAGGAAGCATAATCACATGCTGAAATAACTTCAGTAGTCAAAACATGACTTGAGAAACTGAGAGAGCTGGGTCTGTTAAGCCTGGAGAAGAGAAGCTGTTGGATCTTATAAATGCCGATAAATATCTCCAGAGTGGGTGTCAAGAGGATGGACCAGACTCTTCTCAGTGATGCCCAACACCAGGGTGAGAGGCAACGGGCACAGACTGAAACACAGGAGGTTCCAGCTGAACATGAGGAGAAACTTCTTTGCTGGGAGGTGCCAGAGCCTGGACCAGGCTGCCCAGAGCGGGTGTGGAGTCTCCTTCTCTGGAGACATTCAAACCCGCCTGGACCGACCTGTGTGATCTGCTCTGGTGACCCTGCGTGAGCAGGGGTTGGGCTGGGGGGTCTCCAGAGGGCCCTTCAACCTTAATGATTCTGTGAAACGTGAACCTGATTTTTTGATAAAACCTTAGGAAAATAAACTTATTAAATAACTCCAAAGCATTTATTCTGACGTACATCCCTCTGCAGGAATAGGCGTTCAGGACCGCGGTCCTTTCTCAACAAGTGACAAATTAAAACACTCAGCTCCCTTTTGTCATCAAGATGCGCCTGGTTGAGCTGGCAGCGAAGGGCCCTTCGAACATCGCCCTGGAAGCGCTTTTGAGGACTCTTCATCTGCTGAACGAGAGCTGTTGTTTGCTGTTGCGTGCTCGGGCTGTTTCTTTAAGCAGCTTCCAGTGACCGTGTCCGTCCTGGTGTTCTCCGAGCGGCGGCCGGCAGAGGGCGGGGAGCGGCGGGAGCGGCGGGAGCGGCGGGAGCGGCGGGAGCGGCGGGAGCGGCGGGAGCGGCGGGAGCGGCGGGAGCGGCGGGAGCGGCGGGAGCGGCGGGAGCGGCGGGAGCGCCCTGCAGCATGGAGGGGGACCGGACCCCTCCCCGGTACGGATCGCTGGAGTCCACCCGCTGGCCGCCCGCCGGCGCGGGGCCAGGTGAGCGCGGCGGGACCGGGGCGGGCAGGGGCACCGCTGGATCCAAACTTTCCCCCTCCCCCCGCCACTTCTCCCCGATTAGCGGTGGTTCCGGGACTCCCCGGGCACCTGGGGATGAAGCCCGGCGGCTTCATCCACCAAGCGGAGCCCAGGGGCTGCTCACGGTAGCGGCATCGCCGGAGCCCCCGCGCCGCGGGCACCGGGAGTGGGGCGGGGGGGAAGGACGGGGTGGATGGAGGGGAGAGATGAACGCGAGGGGGAGGGAGGGAGGGAGGGAAGAGCTGGATGGGGGAGAGGAGTGAAAGGAAGGAGGGAAGGGGTGGATGGAGGAGAGAAAGGACGGAGAGAAGGGAGCGGCTGGGAGGAGGGATGGCTGGAGGGAACGAGCCGGTGGAAGGAGGGATGGAAGCTGGCGCTGCCCAGAGAGCCACGGAGCCGCTGTGCTGTCATACCTGGCTGTGGTCACGGCTGTGACCCGGAGACTGGAGTGCCCACCCTGTCCTTGGCTGCCTTTTCCCCTCACTGACCAGTTCCTCCAGCACAAAACAGGGTGGGGGACAGAGGAGGGGGACACGGCCAGAGGGATTGTCCAGGGCACGGTCCTCAACTGTGGGGTGGAGGGGGCGCAATGCTGGGCTGTGGGCAGCATCCTGGGGAGGGAAAGGTCCTGCAGCCCCTCTGCCATGACATCCCTCCGATGTCGCCCCTTCCTCAGCCCTTTCTGTTCCCCCTGAGTCCCTGGCACCCAGCAGGGCAGGGACAGGCAGCTGGAAAGGCAGGGAAGGAAGGATGGAGCAAACACAAGCATCCCGCTTGGTACTACAGTGTGGGGGTGCTGCCTGCAAAGCTGCTCAGCTCACTGGTGAGCTGCCCAAAGTTTTAGTCCTTCTCCTGTGTGCCTTCCAATACAGCAACATGTATCCTTCCCCTGGCTTCCCTGCCGGGGAAGAGTGTCTACACGGGGACCCTGTCTCTGGTGTTGGTCTGGGCACGTCCGTCACCTGGATCCTCTGCTCCCAGCAGCTGGGTGACATCAGAGTGCTGGGCTCAGGGTGCTGGGTATGGCCTCGCCAGCCCTCCTCACATGCCTGTGACCAGGATTGTGGTGCCTGCGGTGTTTGCTGCTTCAGTGCAGTTCTGTATATTCCCAAATCCTGGGGGACCCTCAGGACAGGCGAGAACGTGGCAATGGTCGGTGTCTGTTTTCTGAATGCTGCTCTGCTGTTTACTACCACCCAAGGACATCTCAGGGCAACCCTGCAAAGTGCTGAGCACATGCAGCCTCCTGCCCTGCGTGAGCTCAAGAGGTGACCCTGGGGAGCGTGCACACAGCAGCGGGTGTCGCACAGGGGCTACATCCCTGCTGATACCCCTGTAAATCATCCTGGGGTACCTCACCCGTGAACTCTGGTCTTTTTTCTGTCTGTCTAATGTAGTCCTAGTGATGCTGGCTGTGCCGGGGGCTGCACAAACACAGCCAGAGAGATCCCCCCTGGCTGCAACGGGCAAAGGCTGCACGTTTCTCCCTGGTTTACTGGAGGGGCAGCTGGGGCACTGGCAGGGAAACGGTGCCATGGTTTGCAGGGAAATGGTACCTTGGTTTGCAGGCTGCCAGTAGCTGTGATTTTCCCATCCGAGCACAATGCTGTCCTCAGGGACCAGCGTGCTTGGCCGTATGTTGGCGATCCTGGAAGCTCGTGTCCCTCCTGCCAGGTGGTGGGGACCATGTCACCTCTGACAAGGCTGCCCCAGAGCCAGGCAGCCGGTTACTGTCACTCTCCTTATTGAGCTTGTGGAACAAGGGCTGACTTTAACAGGCTCAATGCCCCCTGCCCATGCTGCTTTCCATGGCAGAGGAAAACGCATGTCTGAGTTAAAGGCCTCTTGAGGTGGAGCCCAAGGAAAGAGCTCTGACCCTTTCCCCAGGGAGCTGTCAATCAATTGCCCAATTTCAATCATGAAGTAAATCACTTGAAACTCAACCCTGTGCTGGTCGCTGCCGTGACTCATCTCAGGCTTGCTGCTGGCTGTCTAAATGTTTTTGCCAAAGCCGTATGGAGTGGAAGTCTCTGGCTATTATACTCCTCATTAATGATACTTGCTTCCTCTGGGCCATGTGTGATGATTAAAGCATCACCAAGTTTAAATTGAAGCTTTCTGCCCTTCCTTGGTTTGCTGGGTTGAAATGGTGCCAGTCAGGGGTCCTTTTGCTCAGGCTGGTTTCTGTGTCTGGCTCTGCCGCTGTGTGTGCAGCTGTGGGAGCAAAAGGACCCTATGGCAGTGTGGTTTCACATGAGTGTCATCCCTCTTCATCCTTGAAGAGAGACTTAGGACTCTGAGCTTGACCAGAGCTTTAATAACGTTTACATCCCTGCCTTAGGCCCCCACTGATGCCAGGCACTTGGGAGGGTGTAAGAAACCCATCTCAGCTTTGGCAAAACCATCTCCAGGGAAATCTTTTGCCCCGCTATCTGTTTGCAGGATGTGCTGGGTTTTAATCCCTCATGAACTCCAAGTGTCTGCACTTGCCCTTAGCGCTGCTGTATGGTGTCGCTGCCGTCATGCAGGTTTGTGGGTGCACAGCACCCTTTGGTTTCACCACCGTTCCAGGGAAGCTGTGATCTGGCCCATGCCTGTGACTGCTGGGGCTTGGGAGCTCTGCGTCACCTGTATCTGCCTGGAGAAAGCATCTGCTGAGCTAGCAGGGAAGATCCATGCACATCCCAGTCAGTCAGACTGATCTTATTACATAGAATCACAGAGGAATTTGGATTAGGAAGGACCTCTGCAGATATCAAGTCCAACTCCTTGCTCAAGACAGGCTTAGTAGTTAAATCAGGTTGCTCACAACCTTGTCCAGGAGGTATCTTGGACCAAAGATGGAGATCCCACAATCTCTCTGATCCCTGTTTCGGTATCTGAACAACCCTTCAGCCTCCTTCTCTCAGTCTCTCCTCATCCATCCCATGCTCCTGCCCTTGCCCTCACTCAGATGTTCAGGTCTTGGCCAGATGAGCTGTGGACCTGGGCAGATGCTGGCAGACGGAAGGAGTCTCCATCGGCAAGTCCATCTTATCCTCTCAGCTGCAAATTAGTCACCTGGTTTCTTGAGAAGTGTAGTGGATGGTTTTGGTGCAGAGGCTTAGCTCTGTGTCCCTTTGTCCAGCTGCTCCCTCCTAGGGGTCATGGGCTTTATTTTGCAGGAGCACCAGCCTGGGCCTGCCCTTCCTCTGTTTCTGCCCTGAGTTAAGCAGCTCCAGGCACAACTGTTCTCTTAGAGCTTCTTGTCCAGGCCTGACTGCTGTGACGAGCAGATCCCTGGTGTGGCTGAGGCTGTACCTTGCCTGAGGGATGCAGAGTGCCGTGACCCTGACCCCACCACCCTGAAGCCACAGTTGAGGAGCTTCCAGCTCCAGTGCTGCAGCCATCGCTCTGCTGTGTGCTGCAGACCTGCCCGCTGTCCTCATTTCACAGGATGTTCCTGACCTGCCGTCACAGGCTGCTGGGAAGTGTCCTACAGACAGGTCGAGGGAGGTTGTTCCTCCCCCTCTGCTCTGCCCTGGTGAGGTCCCATCTGGAGTTGTGTCCAGTTCTGGGCACCCCAGTTTAAGAAGCACAAGGAATTACTGGAGAGAGTCCAGCGGTGGGCTAAGAAGATGCTGAGGGATCTGGCGCACCTTTCTGATGAGGAGAGACTGAGAGAGCTGGAGCTGTTAAGCCTGGAGAAGAGAAGCTGAGAGGGACCTGATCAATGGGATCAATATCTCAGGGTGGGTGTCAGAGGATGGACCAGACTCTGTTCAGTGGTGCCCAACGCCAGGGTGAGGGGCAACGGGCACAGACTGAAACACAGGAGGGTCCATCTGAACATGAGGAGAAACTTCTTTGCTGGGAGGTGCCAGAGCCTGGACCAGGCTGCCCAGAGCGGCTGTGGAGTCTCCTTCTCTGAGACATTCAAACCCGCCTGGCCCGACCTGTGTGATCTGCTCTGGTGACCCTGCGTGAGCAGGGGTTGGGCTGGGGGATCTACAGAGGGCCCTTCAGCCCCCACCGGTCTGGGATCCTGTGAGTCTGTGACCATGGAGGAGGGTGCATAAGGGCAGCTCCTTCTGAGCAGGGTGGTCCCAGCCATGCTGGATTCCCCATCTCTGATGGGAACCCACCCACAGTCGAGCCAGGAGCTTTCTCTCTCTTGTGGGCTGAAGTCACATCCCAGCCTCCTGCCGCAGATGAGGGAGAGGAACCCAGTGCTGCCACGTCCTCCCTTGGTGTACACGGGTGAGGATTCACCTCTCCTGTCTGAGATGGCTTCTGCTAATGAGTTTCTGGGATGAGGAGGGAGAAGCAACGATGCCAGCATCTGTTTCCAACTTTTGCACTCACCCACTGGGAAACAGCTGGCTGATAACCTCAGCCAAACACTTCTGCCACCAGCGATCAAAGACATTCTGGGTAATTCACTCACCCAGGCCAAGAGTGACAGTCCCCATTCCCCAAACCCACCCTGGTGATTAATTTGTCCAGCTAATGAAAGCCGCAGTAAGCTTATATCTTTGTTTATTGGCGCATCTGTAAAATAATCAGCCTTGTCACTTCAGCCTGGTCACAGAAGTGACACTTGGAGCAATGCAGCTTTTTCCTGAGAGGTCTAGAGCTGCGCTGAAGTACAGCCAAACCCCAAGGAGCAGCTGCTGCAACCACACACCGGCTGCACCTTCATGTGTGTTGTTACCTGTGCACCTGCTGTCACCTGCAGGGAGGTCCTGCCTGTCCCCAGCACATCCCCAGCTGCCAGCAATGCTGGGTGTGAGTGCAGCAAAATACCCCGGGCAAGAGGAGCTCTGGGGTGGCAGAGCAGCGGGATGCTTGGGACAATGGACCTCAGCATCCTGGTCCCCTAGCAACCGCATTCTGGTCCTGTAGCAACCACAGTCCGGTCCCCTAGCAACCCCTGTCAGGCCCGTAGAAACAAGGCTCAGAGAGGGTTTCTGTGCAAATTTGTATTAAAGCCGATGAGCAAGAGCTGAGGGAGGGCAGCGCATCCAACCCCACACTTTGTCCAACCTCTGGATCCGTCAGTCTGTCCTGAGCAGGCACTGGCTCCTGGGAGCATCCTGATGGCTTAAAATGGGGAGTGATGGAGGATTCAGCACGCTGGCATTAGCTGGACATGGCTGGGGGGAGAGCGAGATAAACTCCAAGTTGTCCTCCAGAGTTTCTAAGCCAGAAACAGCAGAAAACTGTTCTCCAGACCAGTCACACTAACCCAAACCACTCATACTTCTGCTAATAAGCCTTGGAACCCTCAAATCATTTTGGTTGGAAAAGACCTTTAAGATCATCAAGTCCAACTGTTAACAATCTCGATATCCAGCTGCTAGGAGGATGGTGCTTGATCTCAACAGAAAATGGTGGCTTTTGTCTGGAAAGCTTTTAATAACATTCCAAGCATGTTTAAGTTCAATGCTAGCAAGTCCACTAGGATGAAATTTTAGAGCCCCTATTATGCAGAATATTGAAATTGCTGTTAACTTCATGATGCCAAGAACATATAGAAGTAAATATATTCATTAATATGAACTTCAGCATAGGCAAAACTTCTACATTCATCCACATTCAAGTTGGAATTAAAGAAATTAGTAAAAGAAAGGAGACTAACAGGGACTTCATGCTAACAGTACAATCCTAATCCAGGGATTAAGCTGGGGGTTTTATTTTTTGTAATGCTGTTCTGTTATTATGAATACCGCGTAGTGAAAAAGAATCTATGAAAGTGGATCCACATTCAGGGCGTGGAGGGGCCTCCAAATTTTATGCTGCCTTGGAAATGTGCCTCACTCTGGGAATGATGTCTCAGGCAGGTTTACTTGATGGGTAGAAGACCAGAGAGTGCAGAGTGTTTTCCCTTGTGCCTTAGTGCTGGTCTCTTCCTGCCCTGTCCCCCTCAGCACTGGCCTGAGTCACCTTTGGGATCCCCAGGACACACGTTCCAGCTCTGACATCTCCAGTTGCTGGAAAATCCTGCTCCCAGAGCTGGTGTTCTCCGGCTGTGCTTTCCCCTCTCCCTGCATGGGGAAAGCACCAGGGCTGCAGGAAGGCAGAGATGTGCCCTCAGAAGATTAAAAGGAAGGAAAATTTGCCCGGATGTTTGTGATTTTTCATGTTTTCTCATAGCGTGGCTTTGTGGTAGCTCCTAAGCCCCCTCTCCCCAGCCTGTGCTGTGTATGCATCACAGGAGAGCAGGTGAGCCCAGGTGTGATAAATGTGCTGCTATGTGTCACTGATAACGAGCTCGATAATGTGTCTGAGAGCCGGACCCGGGAGCAAAACCTCGGCTGTCCCAGTAAAGGGACTGGGAGCTGCTGTGGGCTGTACAGACTGGCAGGCTCTGTGTGCATCAGCACAGCATTCTCCTGTAAATTGGTGTGGCACTGTGCAAACCCGTGGGAGATCACAGGGACATCTGTGTGTAAATCAGTGGGATCTGAGGACAGAGCTGGTGGTCAGTGCAATGGATCGAGGTTGCTGGGTTCTCCTGTCCATCCCTGGGTTTGCCACTGCGCTCTTCTAAAATATCAGTTACAGCCCTTTTTTTCCTGTGTTTTGCTATGAGGCTCTTGCCCTGAGCAAGAGATATCCTCTTTCCCTGCCTCAGTTTCCCCAAGTGGGTTATAGACGTGATGCTCAGCACACCAGAGGATGAGGATGCCAAACTGGTCTGCTGGGTACCATGGGGGCTTCTCCCTCCAGTGCACTGGGAAGGATGGGGAAGGATCCAGTTTGTGATGGAAGGGCAGCAGCTGTAGGAACTTCACTTCCATGACTCCTTA
Organism: Caloenas nicobarica; assembly: GCF_036013445.1. Classification (NCBI taxonomy): domain Eukaryota; kingdom Metazoa; phylum Chordata; class Aves; order Columbiformes; family Columbidae; genus Caloenas; species Caloenas nicobarica. Next base: position 12,078,535 of record NC_088262.1, on the reverse strand, counting down.
GGCCTGTGCTACGTCAGCCCGGCATTTGTTCCTGGCATGTACGGGAGGAGGGTGCACACACAGGCTCATGTCTCTGTGCTAGAGATGCCTGAGGCTTACATGGTTCTGGAAAAGAAAGAGACGTTCCTGTCCTTCCTTCCAGCAGTTTTTCGCTCCCTTGGCCTCCTGCTGTTCAGCAGAGGGGAGACCCTTGGAAATTCAGGGCTTTCCCAGCAGCGCAGAACCCGGCACAGCATCGATGTGAGCAGGGTGTGCCACAGAAACGCACAAGCAGACGAAATGCTGCTTGTTCCGAAGGCTCAGAGAGCTGCAAGCTCAGGCGAGGTGGCCTGCTGGCCTCCCAGGGCCTCTCCTGCAGACACTTCATACATATTGCATGGGTGTTTGGAGCTGTGCTCAGCAAGACGGGCTGGCTCTGATGCTAACGCAGTGATGAGCAGAGCTGTTCCAGCGCCCAGACTCACATAAAGCAGAAACAAAGGCAAAACAGTCCCTGGCAGCTAAATGCCCATGCACCTCGTTGACTTTCTGTGTGTCTGTTGGGCTGTGTCTTCTCACAGCATCCAGCAAAGCAGCAAGAAGTCTGGAAACGAATTTAAAACTGTGCACGTGCCTAGTGGTTATGCTGTAAAATACTGTCCCAGGTTGGCCAGAGAGGTGGTGGCTGAACCATCCCTGGAGACATCCCAGGCCAGGCTGGACGGGGCTCTGAGCAACCTGAGCTGGTGCAGATGTCCCTGCTCATGGCAGGGGGGGCACTGGATGAGCTTGGAAGGTCCCTTCAACCCAAACTGTTTTGTGATTCTATGATTTTATGGTCTGGTGTTTGTAGGAGGTCCCCATGAAAGCCCCATGGTCCCTGTTGTCCACAGCACCCATTTGACATCTCCCGCTGGCTAACGTGGCTCCTGTTTCACTTGCAGAGGATGAGATTGTTTCCATGGCTGACTCGACCACCACCATTGATGACATCGAAGGAGAACTCTTCAAAATTGAGAGGATCAGGGAGATCCTGGTGAGGAGGGAGTCCGAGCTGCGGTACATGTGAGTACCTGTCCACTCCTGCACTGTCCCCCCTTCTCACGGTCTCCCCAGCGTCTCCACCTGCCTGATCAAGCACAGATCGTCCCAGGGACGGGCAGAGCTGAGGCCACTTTCCACCTCGCTCTCCACCTGGAAGTGCAGCCTCTCCCGCCGCTCTGGCCTTGAACAGGTCCCTGTTACCAACCTGCCACTGACGCTGTGGCCTGAGGAGTCACTTGCTACTTGGGAGCAGAGCCCGACCCCCCCTGGCTCCAAGCTCCTTTCAGGCAGGTCAGAGATCAGAAGGTCTCCCCTCAGCTCCTGTTCTCAGCTGAACCCCCAGCTCCCTCAGCCGCTCCCATCACCCTTGTGCTCCAGCCCCTCACCAGCCTCGTCGCCCTCGTGGCACCAGTTGGGAGCTGGACTGTGGTTTAGAGGCTCAGATTTGGAGTGACACCCTCTTTGAGACAGAGTTCCTCCTGAATGTATTGTTGAAAAGGATTTTTGGAAATCATAAACAGTGTAGTTCTTAAATGCTTTCCATGGCAACCAGTACCTAAATCTCACAGGTGCTGTCAAAACTCAACATCTCTTGCTTTTTCTTATTTTTTTTTCTTTGTTTGTTTTCTTCCTTGGCTTGCACTTGGAAAACAAAAGGAAATTATCTACAGAAACCACATACTGGGATGGGCATGGCTGCAAAAGCAATCATTTGGAAGTTTGGAAATGCCAGGGCTACGTGTCTGAGTGGTTTGGAGGAGCTGTGGGGACCTCAAGCATCAAGTTCCTTTCTGTACTTAAAAGGGGCCAATAGGAAAGATGGGGACAGACTTTTGAGCAGGGCCTGTTGCGATGGGACAAGGGGTGATGGTTTTAAACTAAAAGAGAGGAGATCCAGGCTGGACATGAGGAAGAAATTGTTGGCCCTGAGGGTGGTGAGAGCCTGGCCCAGGTTGGCCAGAGAGGTGGTGGCTGAACCATCCCTGGGGACATCCCAGGCCAGGCTGGACGGGGCTCTGAGCAACCTGAGCTGGTGCAGATGTCCCTGCTCGTGGCAGGGGTTGAGCTTTGAAGGTCGTTTCCAATCCAAACCGTTCTGTGATTCTATGATTCTCTGTGGAGCGCAGCAGCAGGAGCATCAGCTCTGCAGGGCAGGGAAGGCTCAGGGCTTCTGTGAGCATCGCAGCTGGAGAAGAGGGATCCCAGACATGGGTTCTGCAGGACAGGGTTAAAAAGGATGGGGATCTGGGGCTGCAATGGCCTTTTTTTTTCCCCAAAGAGGAAAATAATGTGATATTTAGGATGATTGGACTGTGAGGCTCGGGGAGGTGGACATTGATGTCTTACCAAATGGAGGAGTGACCCGTCTGGTCAGGCAATAGCGATCAGGGTTTTCTTCTCATTGGAAATGTAAAACTAAAACATTCCAACATTTCTGAGATGTCTGTGCTCTGGAAAACAATGAAGCTCGCAATATTTCTCCTTTTATAGGGCAAAGAGAAAGGTCTGAAATTCCTGTGAGAGATTCAGCTCCGCACCTACAGCTCAGTGTTCTGATCTGCTCCTAGGGCCAGACAGGGGAGCGTGGCTCTGCCTGCTGCTGGAAAAAGTTTTATTACCGGTGGCAGAAGTCATCTCAGCCCCAGCAACAGCCTTCTGGGTGCTTGTCTTTGCAATCTCTCCCCAGATTTATTGAAATGAGGATTTTTATTATTGCCCATTTATTATTCTCACTATCAGTTTGAATTAAATTCCAGTTTAATTTGAATATTTCAGTTATCATTGGACTGTTTATTTTAATTTTAAGAAGTGTATCACTAGCAATTGGCCTGTTGCCCATGTGTCCCATGCAGACCTGCCCGCTGCTGCTCTTTGTAGCAGCTCAGGGCTCACCCACCACAGGACCATGAACAGGCAATAAAAGGACAAACAGACCTCCCTGTTCTCCGCATGCAGCTCCCAGACCTTGGCATCAGCAGACCTGCTCAGTGTGGTCTGCAAACAAAAGAAGACACTGTCAGATGGAGCAAAAATCTGACAGAGCCAAGAGGAAGTCTCCTCCTCCTACAGTAATATCTCACAGGGTCCCTCTTCGTCGGTCTGTTTATTTTCCTTTCCCTTATTAATATTTCTGGTGTCCTCGGCTCAGCTGATGAAGCTGCGTCTTCGAGTAGCTCCAGCAGATATGACTCATGCCAGAAGGGGTGGACGGCGTGAGTCAGTGGAAGGGCCAGCAGGATTACTGAAGATGCAGACAGGGCTTTTAGTAACGCACACTTCAAAAGGAACCAGAGGCACATCTGTTCAAGGCGGCACCCACCGATGAGTCAGTCATGTTTTATCTGTAGACACAGATGGTGTATTAGGGTTTCTCATCACTCACGGCCATGGATCTTGCTAGAAATTGCACCTGTGCTCTTCCAGGTTGGACCGTAAAGGGCAAAGCAAGGAGGTGTCTAAAGCCAGAGGCTGCTGATGGGGGGCGGTTGAGAGGTGGGGAGCATGGCCTGCAGACCAGAGGCAGCTCTGGGGGTCTTTGGAGTTGTGACTTGTCTGCTGTGGTGTCACCTGCCCAGGGGAGATCCTCAAGGATGGCTGGATTCATGGTGGAGAGAGGGCTCAGCCATGAGTTCTGTCTGCTCTTGGGGTTTCCCTCACCACGGGTCAGTGCATAAAGCTCTTCAGACTGAAGCACCAATGCTCATCATGGCCAGACACCATTGTACCTCAGTCTTGTCTAAGCAGGGCTTTAGAGAGGCCTTAGACATGTGAATTTTTGAAATAAATCAATAAATAAATTGGGTTAAGTCTTCCCTGTCAGCCCGAGTGAGCAGCGAGCAGCACTTGAGCTGGACACCCATGGAGGGGCTGAGTGTCTGTGGTGCTCCTGAGAGATCATCCAACTGCCTCCAGCACAGACCGGGCTGCGCGTCCCCATCTGCTCCATCAGCAGCTGCCTCTGACACCGGAGCTGAGAATGTCCTGATTGGTATCTTGCTGCTGTCGTGCGGTTCGATCCAGAGATGATTTTGTTGCCTGCAGCTTCGGCAGACGCCTTTTCTCCTGTGAAAATGACCTTGTTTCTCAGTGCACACCTGCAAAGTTTGCACATTTTCCCCCTCTGTTGTGTTTTGCTTTTCTACCTCTTTTATTTCTGTAGAAAGTCAGTGTAAAAATGTCAGATCTTCTTCTGTGGCAGCAACTTCCATTTGTTTTCAGATTTTGCTGTTTGGGGATTATTTTTGGGGAGAAGAAGAAACACAGATGCTGTTGCATGGTGGGTGTGCCAGGTTCTAACAAGGCTTCACTGTCATTAGAGCAATGAAACTTCTGCTTTGCCAACAACCAGTAACACAAGCCATGTAGTGCCAACAGAAGCTCTGAGATGAAGCGGGCTGCTGTTTTCCCATGGACAGGCGGGTAAATCTGTGCTCCCTGCTGCAGGCACTGAGCACATTGCCTTCCAGTGTTGCTCTGGAGGTTTTGAACCTTTCCTCTCCCAGTCTTTCCCTCAGTGCCTTCGTTTGTGTCTCTGCAGGATGGATGACATTCAGCTTTGCAAAGAAATCAGCCGGCTGAAAAAAGAGCTTCAAAAACTCCTAACCCTTCCAGGTAAGGCTTTGAAAAAGTTTGGAGAGCTGCACCCTGCTGCTGCAATCAGCAGAAAGGTCTTCTTATAACTTGGCTCAAATCAGATTGTGCTGGAAAAATCCTGCAAATTGCTGGTCTTGTGAGACTGTCACAGCAGATCATCTGTAAAAATGGGCATCGAACTTTAGTTTGGATAAAAATTGAAACATGTCAGCACTTACTCAGAGCTCAGCCAGAGCTGTGGCTTGAAATCTCACCAGACCAAGGTGCCTTTAACAATTCAGAGAGGTGCCGTGTTCAGGATGGACTCTGACATCAGCAAGTCGGAAGAAAAAGTGCCGTGTGGGTACGTTAACTCTGACATGCTCCAACTCAGGAATGCAGATTGTTAATTAACTCCAAGTAGCTGTTGTGTTTGTGTGCAGCCTGATGTTTCCAACTTGTGTGGCATCCAAACGACACTGCGAAGTGCTCCTATTCCCAGCAGGCAGGTGGGAGCTGCTGCACAGAGACAGTGCCCATGGCCAGATGGCTTTGCATTGCCTCTTCATGGTAGAAAAACAGCAGCTGTGGTCCAGACCTCAGTCCAGATCAGCTTTCTCTGCCAGGAAGCTCGAGCTCACTCCTTGAACAAGACCACAATTGCAGGAGAAACCTTTGTTTGCTGTGGATGTTTCTGACAACATGATGATTATGAGAAGACCCTGCAGCAGCACCTCCAATCAATATGTAGCAGACTTTAAACTACAAATCAAATGATAGTTAAGGTAACTGCTGAGATCCAGCCTACAAGGTTTGCTCCGTACTATGAATTTTGCTGCATTTTTATTTGGCTTAAGGAAGACAGGATATTGATCCGCCCTGTGCCGAATTGATTTTGGAGCTGGCTGCTGAATTCAGAAACAGTGTTAAATGGCTGTAGCACAGACAGTCACAGTTTCCTCCTAATGCAGCTCTCCATTTATATTTAACACTTCTCAGCCCTGTCTCTTTCATTTTCACGTGTCCCACTTACCCTTATGTACCATTTTATGTAGGACATGACTTTGTAGTGATGTGAGAGTTTTCCAGGTCTTCACTCACTCACTCACAGCCCAAACATACGTGGCATAAGTGAGTCCCACCGTGCTCGGGGTAAGTAATTCTGGAGGTTCAAGTGACAACCAAGGCTAATGCATTCAAAATAACCTGTCAGAAACTTGTGGCCATGCTTGTCCCTGGGATGGGAATGGGGCTGACAGTAGTTTGGAAGGTCAGAGGTAGAGGTTGAGATCCCTGTGACCATGTTCAGCGAGGGAATAAGGTTTCAAAGCCAGTGGATTGTATTGGTTTTTGTGTCTCTGTATGTATGGGATACGTATGGTGGTGTGAGGTGTTCCCAAGGCACCTGGGCGTTGTTGATAACTCCCTGTACACCTGAGTCCCTGGCTGGTTTCTCAGCCACATGGAGGACCTGGCTCAGAGGTCTCTGGAGCCCTACCCAGCTCAAGGCCAGGCTGACTGGTGGGGTGTGCTGGCATGGGAGAGGGAGGTTCAGCACCCCCTGGCTGAGGGGTGACATCTGTCTGACATTTCGGAGCTTGTAGAGATCTGGTACCCAGCCCCTTCAGGAGAGCAGGGTGAAGACCCCAGGGGACCCATCGTTGTCTCCCACCAGAGTGGTCACCTCGTCGAGGGGCTCTTCCTCTGCTCTGCAAAGCTCACAGGTGCATCTGGCAGAGCTCAGCACCATGAAAATTCTGGGGAGAAGTGAAAAATTCAAAGTTCGATGACAGCAGACCTGTTTCCTTCCAGTCAGGGAGATTGGGTATGGGGCTGTTGCTTATTTAGCAGCCTTTATGTGGATTACTGGCTGTTACCTCCACTCTTACATCTGCTCCTGGATTGAGCAGAAGCAGAGTAAGCTTGGCCTTGGCATGGGAGGGATGGCCCCTGTTGATGTGTGAAATGTGTCCCCTGTGCTGCAGAGAATGAGAAGTCCAATGAGGAGAAGCAGAGGGAAGAGGAGCTGGTGCAGCAGATACACAAGCTGGTGGAAACGCGGGATTTCCTGGTGGATGATGTGGAGTTTGAGAGGCTCAGGTAGCTGTCTTCAGTTCATTCCTTGTGCTAGGGACAGTGCTGGGTGTCCTCAGATCTGTATCATGCCTTGCCAGATGGTCCTGGATGTCTCACTGCTCCTTTCCTGAGTGCTAACAAATCTCTTTATCACAGGGAAAGGGAAGAAGACAGGGAAATGGCAGAGTTCCTGCAAAGTAAGCTCTCCAAAAGCTACCTCCAGAAAGCAAGTAAGTTGTTGATGAGTTTTATTCCTTGCATTCAACCTCCCTGGCACTTTCTCCCCTTCCCCTAAGCACTCTTCAAGATTTCATTGCTCTGCATGGGACTAGCTTACCTGGAGGCCACCTGCTGCTGGAGGAGGGTGTGGGGAAATAGCAGCTGGAGGGTGCTGGTGCTTGAGATAACATTGTGAAAACATCCCGAATCGGTAGAGATGTTATGTTTCCATTTCCTTCCTGGTATTTCCCAGCCATCATGTCCTATGAGAATGGGGATGGGTAGGTGTCCTTTTGTGGCTGATGTACTTCATCTGACCCTGTCCAACCGGCTCCTTACATTTCATCGCACCATTAGCTAAGGCCGCAAGTTGTGGTATCCATCCAAGCCTTTCTTCATGGCCTCTGGTGGCTACCCCCTTCCTGTGCCTCCATCATTGCTGGAGAAACACCTGCCCAGTGCAGTGGGAGGCATTTCCAGCCCAGGGTTCCTGTGTCTGTACATGGTGAGGTGCCTCCTGGATGCAGGAGCTCATGCCCAGCTGTTGGTCTGAGAAGGGTCAGCATCTTAGCTCTGAAAGGAGCTCTAAGTAGAAGCGATGGGCTTGTGCTCCTGTCACCAGGCAGACACCGATTCCTCTTTCCTTAGCTCCTGTCAAAGAGAAGAAAATGACTTCCAGGGGGCAGCAAACCTCTGCACCGTACATGACCAAGACGGGCCTCACCCTGCTCAAGGAGTGCTGTGGCTTCACCTGCTCCATCATGTAGGCCAGCCTAGCTCCTCTGCACAGGACGTGACCATGGTAGGGTGCACGTCCTGGGAAGCTGGGCTGGGCAAGAGGGGCTTCCTGGGTGTGCTGGAGCTGCCAAGTGCCGGTGCACAGTGTGTGAGCGCCAGCGCCTGGGACATGCACAGCTCCTGGTGCTGCAGGCGTGGGGCGTGAGGGACCACCAGGCTGCAGCCCTGCCCTGAGGACTTGCCCTCAGCGAGACAGGCTGGAGCAATGCTGGGTCCTGAGAGAGGGGCTGAGAGGGAAACAGCAGCGGTCATGGCTGAGAGGAGGATGAGGCGATGGAGTTGGGTGGAGGGGGAAGAGAGACGGAGAGCAGGGAGGAGCGGGGCCAGGCACACTGCGAGTAGCGTACCCCAGGCACCCCGTGTAGGCACATACAGGAGGGAGCTGTTGGTCAAAGGCAGCACTGCTGTGCACACCTGGTACTCGTGGAGTTACACCACTGATGACTTTGTCTTCTTGTAATGTCTTCTCTGAAAACCTAAGAAACCATCCGGCCTTTCTGTCCTTGAGGGTCTTCACATGCCTTCTTGTGCCTTCTCCTGCCTGCTCCTCTTCAGCAGGTTGCAGTTAAATCACTGGCATCTGCTGCAGCCACAGGTGCCCAACCGTAAAGTGATACACCCATTACTTTTAAAACAGGGTTTACTAAGACCCAGGCAGTGTCAGTTGTACAGGACTATCCTCTGGCTGTCGAGGGGCAACCAGACATCCCCGTCCGCTTGCCAGTGGTTCAGGACATAAACTCATTCTAAAGGTTGTCACTTTGTAGAAGTCTCAGGGAGCAGCAGACCCATAGAGAGGTGCTTCTTGCCAGTGCCCCACTAACAGCCACGCTGTCCCAGGGGGAGGCTGAAGCGACTGGGCTCACAGGTGGATGGATGGATGGATGGATGGATCCCCACTGGACCAGCTCTGCCTGGCTCAAGCTTATGCCCATGCATGACATTGCTCCACAGCACACTCTGCCAAAATGGGTGTCTGTGGGGTGCAGACAAGTCAAGCAAGGCCTGAACAGCTTGGTGTAGGATGGAGCAAAGATTGAACTGGTGAGATGAGCTCACTCCTGCCAGAGTGTGATGAGGCCACAGGTGAAGCAAGTCCCAGCTGAGATTAAGTCGTATCTGTAAGGATGTGCTTTCATACAGCTGAAGTGAAATTCTGCTTTCCAGCACCACAAATCTGAGTCCAGACCTCACAGCTCATCACAGGGCAGCTGGCAAGGAGATGATACCACCCTCCCACTGAGCTCCCACCTTCCTCCATGCCTGGGCTTTGCCCAGCCGTTGATGAGCATGGCCAAACTTGAGCACTAGGTCCCGACTGACAGCATGTGTGACAAGCACTGTGGAAGAGGAAGATGATGGTAATGGAGGTCCAGTGGGTTGTAATCTCTGTGGGAAGATACATCTAATCTGTAATATTGCTAGAGACTTCCACTGTGGCAGGTGGCCTGACAGACAAGAGTTAGTCTCATTGGCATTAGGCGCTCCATAAAGCAGGGCTGGCTCTCTAGCCATTGGAGGAGGGAGGCCTCAAGGCAATCCCTTGGTTGCAACCCATGGTTTCCTATCTCTTGCCTTTCCTCCCAGGTCTCCAGCCAGAGTCCACAATCTGCTCTCCTCCAAGAGGTTCAACTTCCCGTCATTGTTCATGCTTCCCACTGCAGCACCACCGTCAAAGAGACTTCCCAAGAAGGCTGGTGCGAGCTTGAATGATGGCATGTGTCCTCGGTGCCACATCAACAGTCATCACCCCCATGACATCAACGATCACCGAATTCCACCCGAGCTCAGCTTGGAAGAGGTGTGTGCAGCAGCTGCAAGCGAATCCATGACAAAGAGGACCAATGTAATAAAAAAAGCACAGGGAGCTGATGTTTGGAGAACATTGTGCTCCACCATTCAAGACATGCTGAGGCCACAGATGATGTCTCATCCTTAGCCTTGTACCACCTTGTAAGTCTCTATGGGATGATTCTAGAGGATTCTTGGTGGGGAATATGTCTGGTCTGGGTTTCGTTGTGTTTGCATCGCTTTTATTGCGAGGTGCTGAGCAAGGCGTGAAGGGCAGTGCCCAGAGCCGGCTGAATGAAGGGCTAATTCTTGTGAAGTTACCACCTGAGCAGAGACCTCGTGTGGTTTACTACAGACAGATGAGCTGCTGTCCCCACCTCACTGGATTTAGTTTTCAGCTCCAAGAAAAAGGAGGAAATTAGAGCAAAAGAGAAAAGGAAAAAAAATTCAGAGGAACAGGATAACATGCAGAAGGAAATGAAAACTGAACAGGAGACTCAAAAAGTGGCAGGGGAAGCTGGAGACAGCGGGCAAGAGACACTCTCATTGCCAAGAGGGCACTCGGTCCTGCCCTGCAGTGCCCCAGCCAGCGCCGCTGGGCTTGGTGCCATGAGCTGGACATAAAGCCCTGTGCAAAGACTCATGGCACCCTGAGGTCACCCACTGTCTCAGTTCCTGTTGTCCCTTCTGAGCATCCACCCATGTTGAGGTGGCACAGCCAGACCACCACAACAGAACAGGGACTCTCTCGCTGGGTGTGAAGCCCTCTCACGTCTTCTGCCCTGTAGGCTGCTATGGCTTCACTGGGTGTCCTGGGGTGGTCTCCCATCTGGGTGGCTGCTCAAGAGCTCTGGCTGCCTTCTGGCCAAAATGCTGATTCCTCCAGCTCAGTCTTGCTGCAGTTGCTGTAGGGTCTTGAGATGGTGTTCCTGCCTGGGTCACTGTCTGACATGCATATGTCAGTGAGATGGTCACAACCCATTTGACTCTTTCCACTGTACCTAATAGCACATTCATCCTTATAAAACACAATGCAGGTGGGATCCTTCCTAGTGCAATATCATAAGCAGGTCCAAGTCCTTTCTGCATTTCTTTATCAGCACAGCAACCCAGTGTGTGGGAACCTGTTCTCTAACCTTTGCAAAGGGGTTTCCACTCATCCTTCCTGAGCAATCTCCTCCCCACGTGGCTCTTACCAGCAGCCAGAAAGGTCCACAAACTAAACCAGTCCCTCTGCATGCTCACAGACCAGGGTGCAGGGCTCAAATGGGCTGACATGACACCTGGTCATCTCTAGCAAAATTGACCATGCTTTGGTTCTTGTCACCTCTGAGTCGACTTCAATGGTCTCAGTCTGAAGCCTGCTTTGTGCTGCTTATTATTAATGTCCTACAGCATCCTACAACCACCACCTGCCAGTTCCTGGTGCTCTCCTTGCTTGGGAGAGGCTTCAGCATGGGCTGGAGGGAGCAACCTGTAGATCACAGGGGCAAATAAAGCTCCTCTCTTCTTTGCCAACCCTGTGTAACAGAGTGAGGTGCAGTACACAGTTGAGGCTGCTGTCCAAGCAGGGGTGACAGGCTGTCATCAGTAGCATCCATCCTGGAGTTATAGGACAGGTTGGGCCACTCACTCCTTGCTCTTCCAGAAACTGTCCAGTGTCTCCTGTGTCTGGTGTCTCTGCAGTCACACACATGGTGCAGTGCAGGTGTTTGCTTGGATTCACATAGACCAAAGGCTCGAGACCTGCAAGTCCCACTCCCCCTCACTGTCCCTGCCTTCCCCAGGGTCTTGGGAGGGATGATTAACTAAAATAGTTTGTATGGTTGGACTGAGAAGGAGCCAAAGGCAAGGAAGGGCCCTTGTTTCAAAACTTGCTCCTCTAATTCATCCCTACCTCCACCCCACAAGGCCCTAAGAGCCAGACTTAGAATCATTTTAGTTGGAAGAAACCCTCAAGATCATCGAGTCCAACCATAACCCATCCCTGGCACTGCCCCATGTCCTGAGAACCTCATGTCCGTCTGTCCAACCCCTCCAGGGATGGTGACTCCAGCACTGCCCTGGGCAGCCTGTTCCAGTGCCCCACAGCCCTTTGGGGAAGAAATTGTTCCCCGGATCCAGCCTCAACCTCACCTGGGGCAACTTGAGGCTGTTTCCACTCCTCCTGTCACTTGCTACTTGGGAGAAGGGACCACCACCCTCCATGCTACAGCCTCCTTTCAGGTAGAGAGTGATAAGGTCTCCTCTGAGCCTCCTTTTCTCCAGTGCTTGGGCAGGCAGGGAGGATGGCCATGGGGAGACGGGCAACGTCCTGACCTGTTCTGTTCTGTTTCCTGGCTGTGTTTGTGTGGCTGGTTGTGGAGAAGGAGTCAGGCTGCTGTCCTCATACAATGCTGTCCAGCCTCTATTTGAACTGATGGCAAAGTTGCGCAGCACACAGGAGCGACACTGTTCATGTGCATTGATTTCAACCCAAACAAATAAATGTCTATTGGAAGCTTGGTTCGTGGATAATTTCTGCACCTCTGACCTTTGCAGAGAGATGTCTCAGGCTGTGTCACAGCAGGGTGGTTGAAGTGGAACAGAAATAAGATCCTTTGGAGTTCCCTGGTATTGCAAGAGTACAGAGCAGCAAAATATTCAGCCCTTCCATTTCTGGCTCTTGACCTAATGTTTCTCTTTTAGACCAGGCTGAAAAATCTTTGGAAAGGCAAGAAACTGCCTCCCTGGGTTAATCTTTAATGCTCGGAGCCCTGAACTCTTGATATATTTGTTCACTGATAGCAGCCTTCTGTCCTCACCAAGCCTCAACGCTGCCATTTATAGAGGAGTTGTGGAACATCCAATGTCTTCTATATGTAACACTTTGCCTAATGGAGCACTGAAGGGGGCTGTACCATCTCTTATCTTGGCCCCTTGACTCTTCCCCACCTGTATCCCACCCCCAGGTGCTCTCAGGTGGAGCAGCAGGACAGCCAGGCCTGCAAACTGTAGGGTCTGGTGGGTTTTGGTGTTTCCTGTCCTTAGGATGGGTGATTAAAGAACATATGAGAAGCACCTTGTGGTGGACATACTGGAGAAGACAAGGAGGAGGGAGATGGGCTGAGCAGGAGCAGAGAAGTAGGATGGAGTCTGTGCGTTACTGGGTCTCATTGTTGTGTAGGACCAGGGAAACCTGCAGTCGCTCACACGTGCAACATGCTTTCATGCCAGCCACTGCTGAGAGGGACCAGGCAGCTCTGGCACTCACATCCTCCTTTGGATCAGGTGGCTGGAAACTGCATGTGCAAAAACAATGCTCTAATTTGAGTTTAATGACTTCCGTGTCTTTGCCATCTGCCATCCGATAGTTCTTGGCATGCTGAGCCCTGGATAAGTGCTGATCATAGTGTGAACAAGCCAGCAATGTCTCCTCAAGTCACTGCTGAAGACAGCGGTTGGTGCTGGCCCAGGGTTGTCCCCGTGCCTTCTTGCAGCGTGTCCAAGAGCGGAGCTAGCAGGTCTCCAGGTGGAACCATCCTACAGGATCTGGAGCTGACAGTGCCCTTCCGTACAGCCGTGCTGGGTCAGAGCGTGTCCCTGCCCCTCGGGCTGCTCTGAGGCATGAGCCCCTCCAGGGGGAACCCCACCGAAGTGCTGGGGCAGAGCACAGCGCAGCAGCGAGCACCGGCCTTGCTGTCTCGCGCCCACACCCGTGGAATAGCAGGCTGCTCGCAGGAAATGTTGAAGGGTCCAGACTAACCCAATAACAACCTCTTAATATGCTGGGGATTTTCCATCAACAAGAGGCAAAACAGACTGCAGATTTAGCTAATACTTTAATCACCTCTTCTCTGTGCCAAGAAAAAGAAATCTTGCAAAAAAACCCCCCCACCCAAGCCCAAAAAACACCATGCAAACAAATTCAAACTCTGCAACTCCCCAAGGAGAAGGCAGGCTATTAACAGAAACAAATTGTTATACACAGCATCACAGAACTGAAACCCTGGTACCTGATTAGGTAATTTTAGTCTTTTTTCCATATCCAATGGCATCATGAGTCACATGGTTTCTCTTTGCCCAAGAAAGCGAATAGAGCTGGTAGGAGCTGCATCTTTGCGGTGCTCAGCACCCTGTGCTTGGGCAGCAGATCCTGCCATCTCCTCTGCTGGTGCTGAGGTCCCTGGGCCAGGAGGATGGCTCCACCAGGCAGGAGAAGGGGTGCATGGTGGATGGTCCAGGAAACCCTGGCAACCGTGGTAGTCCCCTCTCTGGAGCAGGACTTCAGGATCAACACAGCTCCTGCCTGGTTGGACCAACGTATCTCATTGTCTTTCTGAAGGTTCCTCAGAAGAGCTCAGCTCAGGCATCCAGATAAGAGGCAAGTCTTCGAAATGGCCAGCGCTCAGTATCCAGAGGACTTCAGGAAACCTGACCCACCAGTGTGTCCTCTCCATAAGCCCAGCCTGCAGACAGCCATGCCCTCAGGCCATCACCCACAGAGCGTCAGGCTCAGAGCTGCAGCCCCTGTCTTCCTCAGGGACTGGGCAGAGCTGCCCCTCTCAGTAGCTCCCATTAGCTCCCGTCAGCTGCCACCCGTGAGATGCACCAAAACGAGGGGGTAGCTGTGGGTGGAAGGAGGGGGGGCAGCTGAGTCACCTCTCAGGATGGGTGTAAATGCTCCCAGTCCCTTTGAATATGTCAGTGCCGAGACGAGATGCAAGGGCACAAACGCACATTTTTTCTGCTCAGATGAGTCATGAGTTGACTTTTCCAGTGCAGGCAGCAGCTCTTGGTTTCATCACCAGTGCTTCTATGAGACATTTACCAACCTCTGGGACCCCTGAGGACTGCAGCAAAGTTCACTCCCTCCCGCTTGTTTTTTCCTCTTTTCTGCTGCTGTGTATTTGGTCTGACAGAAGAGCAAGGATGGCGTCTGAAGATGCTGCTGGCTGGGGAGCAAAGGCTTTCAGACCCAGCCCTGGCACAGAGAGCTGCTGTCCCCAAGGAGGTGACATGCTCCTCGTGAGGCCCAGTCCCTTGAGACCTGCCTCATGCCTGCAGACCGGCATAGAAATCACTGGACACAGCCGTGGAAACATAGAATCATAGAATGTCCTGAGCTGGAAGGGACCCACAGGGGTTGAGTCCAACTCCTGTCCCTGCATGGGACAACTCCAAAATTCACGCCATGTGTCTGAGGGCGTTGTCCAGTCACTTCTTGAATATTTTCACTCTTGGGGCTGTGACACCTCCCTGGGGAGCCTGTTCCAGTGTCCAGCACCTCTGGGTGAAGAACCTTTTCCTCATGGCCAACCTGACCCTCCACTGGCACATGTTGGTGCCATTCCCTCGGGTTCTATTACTGGTCACTAGAGAGATCAGCTGCACCTCGCTGCTTTTGCTCATGTGCAACGGGGCTGCATCCCATCGGTGGGGACATCCTCCTGCCTGCTTTTCTGTCACCTTAGCTCCTTCCCTTGAGGAACAGCCCACTCTGCCACTCCATGACAGTTATTATCCCCGCTTTGCAGAATGAATACAATGTAATCCTTAAAGTGTAGGCACATGGTGGCTGCAGAAAGTTGCATCAGCTTTTACTTTTCCTTGCCAGCTGAAATGCAAACTGTCACTCACCTCCCACTGCTCTGGGGATCTATTCAGAAGAACATGGGACATGTTATGGCCCACACTGCATTTACATGTCAAGGTTTCAGAAAGAAATGAGTTCCTCTTCCACATATAGCAGCTGAGAAACAATTACTGCCCTTGCCTCTGCAACAAAGATTTTCAGTATTGTGTTTTCTTCTGCACTGGCATCACACTGAGGATGCTGCACAGGGTCATTTTTCTGCTGATGGGTGGTACCTCACTGAGCTTCAGTGGCCCAACATGGGGCTGAGCTCAAGAGGCTTGAGGGAAATGGGGTTTCCAGGATGAGTTCTTGCTGAGACCTGACCCAAATTACCATGTTTCTAATTGACTTTATTCCTATAAATTCAAGCCTGTAGAGAAAGCAACTGCAAAGGCACAGAGGGAATGTCCTCTGTTCACTCTGCACCAAGTGTTCCCACCCCAAACTCATCGTTCCTCTGCTGCCCTAACGAGCAGCAGCACCAGCCCTGGCGTACATCTCTTTTCCTTGTCACTCATGAAAGCACAGATTTGGGGAAGGGAGAGGATTAATCTGTGTCTTCCTCACTCTCAAAGGGATCAGCTGCCTGAGCAACCTCCAGGCATAAACACAGACCAACAAACACAGACCAACTGGACTCAGACTTTCCTGGAGGATGCATTAGCTGAATCCACCTCACTGGGCTCAGGACAGGAGAAACTACTGGAGAGAAGGGAGCAAGAGTATATGATCAATGGTCTCTTTGATGCAAAAATCTGTAAGCTTATGTCATTGGGTCTTTGGTCCATTCAAATGTCCTCCCTAACAGACTCTGAGCCCAGCCTGAACTCCACAGTGTGGCTCCAGAGCCATTTTTAGGCCTCTTGTTTTGCATTCATCATGTCAGCACTCATGATGAACAGCCAAATGCTTGGTGCGACCACCCTGGATGGTTCATCCTTCACCTATATCCATTCTCCACACTTTCCCTAACATCTTGAGTGGGAAGGTGAGTTTTAGTACATAGCATATGGCTGTGCAGCAAAATCCACATCTGTAGATGTGCTGGGTGTGGTGGTGGAAAATCTCTGAAGCTCTTCCAAAGCACCATCCCCCACCCTGCTGTGATGTCCCTCTTAAACATCTCAGAGCTTAGTCTGGGTGGAAGGTCCGAATGTGAACACTAGTACTAATCCTTATTTGAAACTATACTCCTGTCCCAGCCTGCTCTCCCTATCTTGCGTGCTTTGCTGGGACACTGTCTCCTGCAACCAGAATCCCACCTACCAGAGAAGGCACCCCATGGCCTGTGGGGTGAAGATGCTCTGATGTTTCCAATCCTCCCAGGAAACTGAGAGACACTTTAAAATCTTTGGTTATTTTTAATAGTATGAAAGGGACTCAGCAACCGGGCAGGACAAAAGAGCTAGAAAGGTTTTGAAACTTTGCTGATGTAACCCAGAGTGGAGTCCACAACATCCATAGGGCTCCCTGTCCTCCTCTTGCCCTTAGAGCTCTTGCTTAGATGCTCGCCGGTGGCTCTCCATGTCCTTCCGTTTCACCTCTGTAATGACGTCTTTGAGGTCTAGGATAGATTGCTGAATCTAAGGTAGGGAAGAGGGATGGTAGAGGTCAGAGCAGGGGTGGGAAGCAGAGCAGAAGGGAGCCTGTTGGCCCTTTTGGAGTGCGAATTTCACCAACCAAAGTGAGCAGGAGGATAAAGGCATTTGCCTTGCTGGATCTGCACCACCAGAATGGGCTTTTACAGGCGAGTCAGAGTTCAGGGCAGGGGTGAATGAAGCCAGACCATAGCCATGGGTTGATCTGCACCCCCTGCCCCAGCCTGCCCAGCTCGCAACAGGCACCCACCCACTGCTCTGCCTCCTGGGACGAGACAGGTTTGCCTGGTGTCCTCTGCCCCTTCCCCATGCCCAAGAGACAGCCCAGGTGGATAGGAAGGTGTCTGTTGGGCACTTTGAATTCTCTGGGCTTTCCCCTCCCGTTGGGCAGCTGGGGCTCATTACTGCTCCTCTTTCTGGGCAGGGAGAGGGGTCTGGCTTGGCTCTACCATGTCCAGGTGTCTGTGGCTGTCATCCTCCGGCACATTCACTTTTGCTTTCAGCTGCGTGTTCACGCACTGGAAGAGGTTGTGTATGGCCATCTTCATAGTTGTCAGCATCAGGGCATTCTTGGCATTCGTGTTCTGGATGTCGGCCCAGCGAGTTGTCTGAGGAGGGGAGGAGGAGAAGGAGGAGGAGAAAGAAGGAGAAGAGACACATAGCATGGTGATATGTCCCAGCAAAGATGCTGCTTCAGTGCTGGAGACCCTGGCTTCCACACTAATTTGTTTTGCTAGGAAGAACCTGTCCTTACCCAGGGCTGTGCTGGAGGTGGTTCAGCTTGGTGTGGTGGAAGCAGATCCAGGAACCACCACAGCTGCTCCTTGCCCCAGGAGCATCCCCATCTCTCTGCCAGCTCCTGCACTCCTCATTCTGGTGGGTCCTCCAGATACCCGACACCCTGGGGGCAGCACATCCCACCGCCACCCGCCCAGACCGGGTGCTTTCCAGCTTTGCTTGGTGGGACCCAACTCCTGGAGCTCGGAGTAAGGGAATTTGGCAAGGCCCCCTCAGAGTGATGCAAAGGGAGCAGAGGCCAGCAGAGCTGAGGGCATTTCTACACCTTGATGTGCCTTGTTATAGCCCAGTTGACCACCAGTCTGGTCACTTTTGGACTGGTAAGGACGGAGGAGAAGGCGTGAGCCCTGGTGTGCAGATGCTGTGCAAAGGATGAAAACAAATCATAAAAAATCAGCAAAACCAGCTTCACTCTGAGGCCCAAGCCATGAACAGTGGAGAGCACGAGATGTTCCACACTGAAGCCCCATTACAGGGATGATGCTGCAAGGAATGGTGAATGGAAATGAGTCTGACCAGGCTAGACAAACCCAATGGGCATGTGATGGAGCATGCTTGGATTTTGTGCCGAGGCAAACCTCCCCAAAGCCTGGGTAGCGGACCTCTTTTGACTGTGAGTTCAAACAAGAAGTGAAAGATCCCGGTGGTTTTGTGAGGGCCTTATTTTAACCCCTGACATAAGCTGCTCCAGACCTGGTCTGTCATTCATCATTCTGCAGCCCCTTGGAGGGATGAAATTAGGCATCTCCTCCAATCACAAAGTCTGCTACTGGGCCTTGCCATGACCCTATGGCTTAGGGAAAAGCCATCAGCTGGTCTTAACACAGCCAGGCCTTGGAGATCTTCCCATGCCCATCCCGCAGTTCCTCACCCAGAAGCGGACATCACTTTGAGCCTGCCCAAAACATTGTTGGAGCTGCTCCAGCTCATTTTGGTACTGCAGGATCTCATCTTCTTTCTCTGCCCTGTACTGGTCCAGGAGCACCTTGGTTTGCTTACACATTTCCTTGTTCTTCTCTTGTGACTGCTGCAGGTCCTTGTGCATCCTCGCCAGCAACTTGTAGCGGGAAATGACGTCCTGGATGTCCTCAAACTGCAGCACAAGGATCCTGGGGTTAGTAATCCTCTTGCCCTTCCCTCATCACGACTGCAAGTCTCGTGCTGTTTGGCACCCTGTCCTGACCAGGGACAACACCTCCCCCAGCTGAAAGATCTTCCCCTCTTGACGAGCCTATTGCCCCAGCTGGTTTGTGAGCATGGCCACATTCCCCATTTGATGACATCCCATTGTGCCAGTCCCAGAGCTGCCACTGCCAGAAGCAAGGGGAGATGTTGTACCACTCCCCAGGTGAGAAGTACTCTGACAGAAAACAAAGCAGAACTGCAGCTGCCAGTGCCAAGTCACCCAGACATGGGAGTGGGGCAGCCGGACTGCAGGAGTGACGGACTGATGCCTGGACATCCTTGAGAAAGGGCACAGCTTTTCTGACAGCTGCCTGGGCTCCCATTCTCGGGCAGCTTTGCACTTCTCCCAAACCATCAATGTTACATGAAATAGTGAACAGAAAGGGGTCCCCATTCCCCTCAGCTCTGTGCTTTTCCCCCTTCTAACACTTATTCTTTGGTTTTCTCAAGCCTTCACCTCCTCTTCTGGTTTTCCTCCTCTCACTCTGGTCCCCCTGGCTCACCTTCCTTGCAGGGAACCTCCTCCCATCCCACCTGAGGTCTCTGGGTTTGACCAAGTGTCATGATTTCCCAGGACTTGCCTTATCTCCTCCAGGTTTAGCATCCACATAAGGCCATCCCTGAGGCCCTGATCTGTCTCTCTCATGTCCAAACTCACCTGTGGTGAGATCTTCACCACATCCTCCAGGTATTTTTTGAAAACGGAATACTTCTGCACTTGGTTGCTGAGCTTCTGGTGTTCCTTTTTCAGGGCTTCAAGTTCCTTCTTAGCTCTCAAAAGCTCCATCTCCTTTTGTGTTTTCTTCTCTCTTTCTCTGATGGCTTTCTTCAGAGCTTGGACTCGCAGCTTATCATCTTCCTAGTGAAGTTTCCCCCACCAATACACACACACAGAGAAGGAAAGGAAGGCAAGGGAAGATGAAGCTGGGTCACCCAACAGCACTGGGAGGAGATACACTCACAGGGGATAGACCGGTGCTGGAGCACCCCTGGGAACATTTTCACTCCCTGCTTAACATGGCGTGGTACAGGCCTTCCCTGAAAGTTTGCTTCTGGAGCTCTAAAATACAGACGCCGGAGCAAACTGTTATGAGGGAGAGAAGAATCCTGAAAGTTTGCACTGTGATGGATACAGGCCTCGCCTGAAAGTTTGCCTCTGGAGCTCCAAGACACAGACTCCGGAGTGAACAGTTATCAGGGTACAGGCTCCTGGAGAGAAGGTCAGCAGCATTTGGCTTGGCATATTCCCCCATGCAGTAAATAATCGAGTGAACCTGCCACCAAACTCTTTTAAGTTGCACTTCTCTTTGAGAAATCTAAATATTGTTCTGCAGTAAGCGGAACCCTAAATTACTGCCCTGCGACACGTGGTCACCCCTCTTGCATTGACCCTTTGGTCTTGGAGACAGGCACCTGGGACAGCACTCTGATTTTCAGACCTACTAATATCTGTCCTTGGAGGACACCTGGGTGTCAACAGTGGGGACAGCCTGAGATCCTTCTTGGGGGATGTTTGGGGCCCTCAGGAGATCACACTGGTACTGGACAAGCTCTCTGCTGTCCAAGCCCTATCAGGGCTTTCCACATCTGTAGTACAAACCCCCATGCTCTGCCAGTCCTGTTCCTCACCCCTCCAGGCTCAAGGGAGGCTTGGACAAAAGTGGTGGCCCAAGACTGTCTCCCCAGGGGAGGGGAGAAGGTGGTGCTGTGGCTCAGGGTCATGTCAGCAGAGCTGATCAGGAGCAGGCGTACCTTTAACATCCTCACAGATTTCTCCATGTAGGTTTTCAGCTGATCCTCCTTGGCATGGAGTTCCCTCCACCGGCGGGCTATGTCGGCCATCTTCTCCTTGAAGGCCTGGCAGCACCAGAGCGAGGGTGACATGGCTGCCCGCACCTGGAGCCAGTCACCTGCCCATTGCTGCCCTCCAAAAAACCACAACCCCCCCTACCATGCCCCAGCACCCTCCCAACTTTTTCACCTCTTGCTTCTCCTCCAGAGCCTTTTGCACCTGTTTGGCTTCTTTCCTCTTCTCCTGTAGGCGAATAAATGGAGACAGGGAGCCCTCCTCTGTCAGCCTGTGTTTCCTGCCACAGAAGTTTTCATCAAGGTTACATGTTGGGTCTGGTACCTTGGCAGGGTGCTGGACTGTGTCCAGAGTGGGATGATGGGGCAGAGCATCCTGACACCATCTCACATCCTGGCAGCATGACATCCCCAGAAGGGAACCCTCTGACAGAGCAAGGGCCGGTCACAGGGAGGAACAGGGCTGGGGAAGGGGGGTAGGAGAGGAGACCGAAGTGGTGGAGATCAGGGAGTTTGCCACCGTGGGGGAAGGAGGGATGGAGGAGACAGGAGAAGAGGATGGAGGGGATGGGGGTGGGTGGAGGAGTCCCCTCACCTGAGCAAGGGCAGGAGGTTCTGCCTGTACTGCTTGAGGAAATAGGCCGGCAGGTCCTCCTCATCTTCAGTGGCTATCATTTCAGCCACCAGCAGGGCCCAGAAAGCCCAGGTCCTCCTGGCACCGCTGCTCTCCCAGGTCAGCCCAGGAACTGCTCTGCAAGCCTGGGAGAGGCAGCCGGGCAGGGGATGAGCCCCTGGGTGCCTCTTGCCTCTGCTTTCCCAGGACCTTCCTCACCTTGGTCCTGCCTGTGGCCACCAGCTGGTGGTGCCCATTTGGTGTGGAATGATTGCCAGGAGCAGTTGGAAGATGCTCAGGTGGTTACTCGGCAACTGAAGCGTGTGATGCCCACACACCAGCGAGGGGGACTGACCACTGTGTCCAGCACCAGGACCCTTCAGCACTGAAGGAAATCTAAACAAATGCAGATTTCTTTCCCTTCCTCTCATTTTTTCCCATTTTTCCTCTGCTAAGAATCAGCCACTGTGTGCTGTGACCTCTGCTGTCTTGGGCAGGTATTTCTGTGTCCCCCCCCATCCACATCCCACTGTCTCAGAACTCGGGGCATGAGTTTGCTCCTTCTCTGTCTGTCCAGATGGAAAGACACTTAAACTGAGATACATCCTCAGGGATGTTTGATCACTGTACTGCCCGTGGTTCCCTGTGTGGGACTGAAGTCTATAATTCACTAAAAAAAAATCTCTTTTTTTAAAAAACTCATTTTATTTTTTCCCCAGAACAAGGCATTTGACAAAGGTCCATTGCCCAAAATAAAGCAGAGGTATTCATGGGCCAGGTGGGGGAAAACCTACAGAGGATGGTAACTTTGGGGTCTGCTCCTTCCACAGGACATTTCACCCTCTGATGCTCCCTTCTGTCCATCTCTGGCTTCCTCTCTGGCTTAACATACGAGAGTGTTTCTGTGAGCTACTGAAGCTGAAACACCCCTGCCGTGGTGGAAAAGCGTATATGACTCTCTGGGGGAGAAATCTTCATGTCTGTTAAGCTCTGACTTTCATCAGGGAAGTTGTTTTCAGGCAGACGTCACCTCTTGCTCATTCTAAACCAGTAGGAGCTGGGGAAGGGCTGCCAGATCCATCTGGCACTTTAAACAACAAGAAGATGTATGGCCCGGGAAGGGGCCATTTGTTATTTGAGATGCTTCATGTAGAGACAAATGACCCAACGCAGAGCAGTGAATGTGCCTGGATTTTACTACTGAGGTTCAAATTGGTCCTGCCAGTGGCAGGTGACTTCTCTGTCCATCCCGAGGTTTTCATGGGGCCATGCCCACCCTGACAGGTCAGGCAGATTAAACGCGGTCTTCTGGAGCAGTTTCTGGACCTTGGCAGGGACAAGCCTCACCTGGGAACAGGGCTCGTGCCTGCCTGTGAGGTGAGGGGCTCAGCCCTCCCTCCAGCAGACAGGGACTCTCTCTGGAGCAGTCCTGCCCACCCTTGTTTACCCTGGGCTGGAGGAGCTGCTGGTCCCCAGCAGAGCATGGGAACCCACTGGATGAGCAACCAGGGAGGTCTCAGCACGTCTGAATTTCAAGTACTTGCTGCAGAGCTGGCGCTGGGGCAGAGTCTGTCTGCGAAGCGACAGTGGGATGCTCTTCCAGACAAGCAGAGCTGTGGAACCCTGTGCGTCCTTGTCTGCAGTGGCTGTGCTGATTTGACTGAAAATGAGTCAATTTTCTTCGTGCAGTTAGAAACCTTTATTATAGCTAGCATGCTCATTATTTGGAAGGAATAGAGGAAGGGGGGCACGGATGGGGCAGAACTTGACTGACAGCCAGATTGATCAATAAGAGTATTCCATCCCATTAGTGTCATGCTTCATATTTCAGGCGAGTCAGGGGACCAGCAAGACCCGATAAAGCCCAACAAAGCCCAACAGAGCCCGACAAGGCCCATCAGAGCCCGACAGGGCCTGAGAAAGCCCGACAGAGCCCGACAGAACCCTACAGAGACCTACACAGCCCTACAAGGCTCGACAGACCTTGAAAGGGCCCGACAAAACCTGACAGAGTCTGAGAAAGCTGACAAAGCCCAAAAGAGCACGACAGAGCAAGACAGAGCCTGACAAAGCCTGACAGAGCCAAAGAAAGCCCAACAGGGTCTGACAGGGCTCGACAGAGCAAGACAGAGCTCAACAGAGTTCAACAGGCTTCGACAGAGCCCAACAAAGCCCGACAGAGCCCGACAAAGCCTGACAGAGCCCGACGAAGCTTGACAAAGCCCGACAAAGCCCAACAGGGCTGACTTGCAGTCAGTTCTAGTTTTGCTTGGTTTGTGGTGTTTCATCACCAGCCATTGAAATCTTCAAACTCAGATGTATCATGAACTCCTCCTAACCTGTATTTAATGATCTGTTGTTCATGCAGAGCTATTGCATTGAGAGACAGGCAGAAGTCTACATCTGGCAACATAATGAAGTGTTATATATAATACTCCTCCCGTTTACAGAAAATTGCCTGCTCTTTATGGATTTATGGGTTATGGATTTATATTGTAAAATCAGCATGTATCTCTCTAGTGGGATTTAAATGCAAATGCCTAATGTTCTGCAAATACATATTTTATATTTCACACAATACTATGACAATGACACTGTGAGTCATTTCAATAAATTTTGCTCTAAGAATCGATGGCAAATTTTGAAAAATGAGTATGAAAAATTAATTGTTATTTGAAAACGGAAGTTTTCTTTGCCTGTTTCTCCCAGCAAAGGGAAAATGCCTTTTGTCTGTTGCCTAAGCTGTGTTTTAGTCACCTTACCTAGCAGATGGCAGTGGAGAGTGAAATCCTCTCCCTTTAGCAACCACACGGGAGCAGCCGCCGCACCGTGTAATGTACATTATAGCAGCAGTGTGTCTCGATTCTGCTCCAGCTTAGCAAAGTCTTGGCAGTATTGTTCTTAAGGCTCCTCTGATGGATTCCATCCTCTCAATAAAGCAGTGGGAAGTGTCTCAAATAGTTAATTGCATCACTTTGTATTGCAAACATTCGTCATGAGCATTTAGGGTATGACTGAGAGATGAGAGAGGCCAGGTAGGATAAAGTGGTGAATTTAGGCATAGCAGAAAGTTGGAAAGAAGGTATCTATTCAATTTTGCAGCTTCAGTAGTGCTGATCCCAATAAAAGGAGCATGGGCAGGGTGTGAAATTGCTTGGGAGGATATAGGAGAAAGCACAGGCGCCACTGGTGCACCAAAAACTTTCAGAATAAGATTGACAGCTATTTGACACCAAGCAGTGGTTCTGCTGAGGCTGGTCCTGTTGCGATTCGTTGGCAACACTGAGGGATCCAGGTGTTATTCAGCATGTTGAGAAGGGGATTCTTACCCCATCGTCAGTTTAGCTAAGCATATTTTTCTTTAGATGTTTTAATAATAATAATTAAAAAAACCCTGAAAAATCACAACAGCAAAATGCGTTATCCTGTATGTACCTCAGCCTCGAAGGACTCCTTCAATTTAAAGAAGTCCTTAAGATCTGCTCTCTTACTTCTGCTGTCTTCTAGGACCAGCAGGATTGTTTCAGGATGACTGAGAAGGATTTGTGTCCTTTAAAACAGAAGTTAGCAAGTTTTTATGCATTTGTTACACCTTTTTTTCCCAAAGAGATAAAATGCTGAGATTTCTCAAGTCTTCACCACTGCTGTGGGAACTCAGGTTGACTGAGAGACAGTGTATTGGTCAGACTAAGCTCCTGGAGTCAAGCAGTCGTGAGTTTGTTCTCAGCCTGGAACAACTGGAGCAAATAATTTTTGTTACGGCTACCTGCAGGGTAGTTGAAGATGCAAGGTCTGTGTTTCCGCTGATGTGAGGGGTCTCCCCGCAGTTCTCTCGAGGCTCAGTGAGCCCCAGCTGAGCTCCCTATGGCTGTGGCTGCACTGCTCCTATCAGAGAGACAAATCGTTTGCCTGATTTAGTCTGAGTTGACTTTTCAGTGCACTGGGATATATGCAAACCCTTGATCTCTGCCTCCATTTCCCCAGCCACAGTGGAATTGTCCAACATGACGTGCTGAGGCTATGAGCCGTGGCAGGGCAGAATTTCACTGTGAAGGCAGTGGATGGTGGTGCTAAAACCAGTTCTGGTCCTAAAACCTGTTCTTTACAGTCTGGCAGATCTCCTCTTCTCCAGCTCAGAGCCCCAGCTCCTCAGCCTTTCCTCACACGGGAGATGCTCCACTCCCTCCAGCATCTCCGTGGCTGCGCTGGACTCTCTCCAGCAGTTCCCTGTCCTGCTGGACCTGAGAGGCCCAGAACTGGATACAATATTCCAGATGAGGTCTCACCAGGGCAGAGCAGAGGGGCAGGAGAACCTCCCTTCCCCTACTGACCACCCCCCTTCTAATCCCCCCAGGTCCCGTTGCCCTTCCTGGCCACAAGGGCCCAGTGCTGGCTCATGGTCACCCTGCTGTCCCCAGCACCCCCAGGCCCCTTTCCCCTACACTGCTCACCAACAGGTCGCTCCCCAACTTATACTGGAACCTGGGGTTGTTCCTGCCCAGATGCTGGACTCTACACTTGCCCTTGTTCTATTTCCTTAAATTTTTCCCCGCCCAACTCCCCAGCCTGTGCAGGCACGGGGGCGCCACTGCGCATGCGCGGCCCGGAGCGGCAGCACCGCCTTTTGGCCGCCGGGCGGCAGCAGCGAAAAGGAAATAAGGGAGAAATAAAACCCCGAAAAGGGACAGAAATAAAAACGATCTCAAAGTACAAATTCCCAAAGAGAACAACTGCCGCGGGACTGGGGTGCGGAGAAATGCGGGGGGCGTGGGTAGGACAGAGAGCAGGTGGGAGACCATGGGCGGTTTGGGGGTGCAGGCAGCGCCCCGGGGGGCCGGAGGTGTCTGGGAGGCGGTGCGGAGTGGGGGGTGCGGAGGGGACAGGGGAGGGCGCGGGGACACGAGAGCGGGGGGCAAAGGTTGGGGGGGCGTCACGGGGGAAAGAACTCGCGTGGGGCACGTTTGGAGAGAAAGCATTTGGGAGGGGGAGAGACACGCGGAGGGGACGGGAGACACGCGGGGAGGGTGCGGAAGTAGAAAGGCGCACGGGGGCACGCGTGCGGAGTGACCTCGCCAGGGGGCCCGCCCGGGACCACCCGCAGCACACGAGTCACCTGGGACCGCACACGACGGGGAATCCGCTCTGGAGACCTGACCCACGCCAGAGATTCCACACCAGACCATCCCCAGCGATGCCCCTCCAACTGCCGGCGTTTCACCCCGTGTTTTCCTCAGGCTAAAGGAGAGTGGGCGTGGTTTGCTTGTCCATAATACAAAAATATTTTCTATGGCTTCTGCAAAATATCTAATTTTGAGGGGTTTTGGCACTTTCCCACAACATGCTTTTGGTTTAGTGCATGAAAGTGTGGTTCATTTTGCTTTCCAGCTGCACACATCCAGAGAGATTTTGCTTTCCCAGAAGCCCCGAATAGTTCATTTTATTCTCCTCCACTCCCCTTTGCAGACCCATATTCAGGGTGTTTGGGGCATTTTTGTGCCGAGGAGGCGGCTCCCACTCTGTGTGTGCAGCCGCACAGGGGAAAGTCCCCATTTGGGGGAATCAGCCCCAAATCAGGGTGGGAAAAGCGGGAAAAGGAGAAGGAGGAAGAGGCAGCTTTTGAAAGTGCTTTTGTATCTTTTCTTTTGAGAGAGAGATATTTTGAGGTGAGGTAGAGTTTTTAAATCCTTTCTATCAACAGGGTTTCTTTGCACGGCACGGGGTGGGACTGTCTGCTCAAGCGTGGACACCTCCATCCCCCAAGGGGGAGGAACAGCCCTTGTGAAGCCCACTCTCTGCACATGCCAAACCTGGAAGATATTCTGCAGCAACTTGCTGACTCTCAAGACGGGACAGTTGAGCAGCAACATCACTAGCGTGGTGTCCATGGCATCTGTGGTCTGCAAGGAAGACAAAGAGTTGTGGCCGTGTTTCCGGCTGTCCCTCTCACCCCCAAGGGACTGATCTGAACTTCCAGTACCAAGGGAGGACTCCTGCGCTGTTTTGCTGTGCCTGGGAGAGACCCTGCGGCAACGATCTGCTGCGGGCAGAGCAGCCCGTGGTGCTGGATGTGGCCAGGCTCATGGGCAGGGGACAAAGGGATGACGGTGGGAAAGCAGAGCTGAGATCCTGCCCTGCCTTGGGTCTCTGGTCATATCACAGCACAGGGTGGCCAGGGGGCAGCCCAGAGGGTCTGGGGGCTCCTGTAGCTCACCCAGCACTTACCTTATCGTAGAGGTAATGGACCAGGTGGTGGCTTTCCTCTTCTGGACTAAGCAAGAAGACACTCGAGAAGCAGGCTTGTACGAGACTTTTCTCTTTGCCCTCCAGCACTGTCTCCACTGAGCTGCAAAGAGAGAGGAGCCGGTCAGACACTGGTGCTGGGAGCGGTGCCTTGAGACCTCGTACAGGTGGACATGGAACCCTGGGGCAGGGGTCCCCAGGAGGGACGGGCAGGTACCTCAATTCGGTGATGGAGAGCATGGCGATCTGCCGCACCTCTGTGTGCAGTTGGTCCCTGGGCTCCTCTTCCAGCCGCGCCTGCAGAGCACAGCCGGGATGGGACCTGGCAGCTGCCAGCACACAGTGCCACCAGCCCCTGGCCCTCCCCAAGTGCTGTCCTCACAGGGTACCAGTTACCAGGGGTCCTTGCCCCTTTCCCCAGAGCCACCAGGTATCCGCTCACCTTGATATTCTCTGCCAGTTCATATACGCTGCAGAAGAGATCTAGGCCCTGGGAGGACAAGTGGTACTTCTTGCTGGTTCTGTATAGGCTGTAGATGTTCTCAAGAAACTGAATCTTCTGGTCCTCCTCCTGACAGCCAAGGAATAGAGAGACAAACAGGGAATGTGAGATGGGACACACAGCACCACAGCACCGGGGTGCAGTGCCAGGTGGAGACCTGGGAGCAGCAGCTCTGCCGAGCCAGCACCCCCCAGCAGCCCTGCAGCACAGCCCCTGTCAGCGGATGCCAGCACAGCTGCCTTTGAAATGGTCGTGGTTGCTTTTTCTGGCCTGCTGACAAAGGCCTGGATGAAGTCCACATTTTCCTGTTCCAGTCCGTACACAGGTAACCAGCTGGCATCTAATAAAGGAGGAGAGCAGGGAGGGCTATAGAGAGGGTCTGATGGCCAGAGAGAGATGAGGAAGGAGCTCTGCCCTCAAATAATAAAATAATAATAATTTAAAAGGAAGAGATCAAAAAACCTAGTCTAACAGCATCAAATAAAACAAGCAAAAATCAAACCCATTGATTGAGACAAGAAAAAATGATGAACAAATACCACAAACAAGATGAGCAGTGAGTGGTAGGCTAGGTGAACAAGTTTTCCTAAAACAAGTAAAAAGGAAAAAAAATGAAAGCCTATGACAAACTTCTGAACTTTAAAGAAAACTGAAGAGCAATGAGTCATTGCCCAGCTACATGAACAAAAACAGTTGGAAAGAAAAAGAAACGCTAAACAAATTCCTAGAAATTTTAGAAGCAGAAGTATTAAAAAATTGTGCTGAAATAACAGGAATAGTCAATGAAGACCAAAATGAGCAATTAATGGGTGACAACATAAACTGCAATGAGGAAATTGTACGAGACAAAAGAAAGTGTTCAACCACTATAATGATCACCCTGTGAGAAACCAGACAGAACATGAACAAAGACTGTCACTCAAAAAAAAAAAAAAAAAGAAAGGGAAAATTAGCAAGTAAAAATGAACTGTTTCAAACGATGAAAAGCAAAGAAGAGCGAAGTAAGAATTGGGCAAAGAAAGTACAGCAAGAAGTGCCATACATGACCAGTAAGTAATGTGCTAATGAGCAGCAATGTTAATGAATAATGAACATCAAAAAAGAATCCTACTCTCTCAATGAGAAATTAACAAAAAACCCCAGTATAGAAAATTTTCAAAGTAATTCTTTGCTAGAGCAAAATGAACAACTAGCAGGAACATTGTTAAAGAAGTGTATAAACAACAATAAACTATACAAAAATGAAATTATGAGTTAATAAGCTAAAGGAACAGTTAAGATGAAGGGACAAAACACAAGTTATGAGTTAACAGTGATTGTTACAAAAAATCTGTGGCAAGTGGCCAAAAGAGAAAATATTGCACAAAAAGCGAACAGGAAACAATATGAAAAATGGGCAGTAAATAATCACTGAAAACAAAAAAACCAAAATGCTACAGCCTGCTGGTTACTGAGCTGTCAATGCTATAGCTCCATTGATACGGGTAGTTACATTGGCCTGTATGTTGGTGTCACTTCTGCTGAAGAGTCCCTCTGAATTCCCGCCTAATGGAGCTCTGTGTGCCCTCCGAGCTTTAAAAAATGTGAGTTCTGTTTACCATAATTTTATAGCAGCAGATTTTTCTTGTTTAGCTGAACATGGCTCTTAACTCACCAATCTGCCACCTCACTTCATGCCGCCAGCCATGCTGGGCAGTAGCATTCATTATAAACATTTTTACAGTCTTTACAAAGCTAGAAAATTCAGTGGTGATGCTGCTTTAGTCTTTCCTTCACAAGATCGCAAAACAGAAGTCTTAAGATAGGTCTGGAGCTCTGCTGAAGCTGGGTAACTGCATGAATCTGGGTTCAGCACAGAGAATCAAAAGTTTATCTATTTTCTTATTTTTAAGTAAAGTCATCCTAATTACAAGGTAATCAAGCAGGAGCATGATTTTCTATCTCTATTTAAAACAGAGAAAAACTGTCTTTGTCGTCATGATAGTTTTTTTGTCTTTTATATATACATATGTATGTATGTAAGATCCTTACAGGTCCTTTCCAATGCGAGATATTCTATGATTCTATGTATGTGCGTATATAATTATATGTGTGTTTGTGCATTTATCTATTTCTCCTCTACTCGGAAATCCCCAATTGATATCTTGTCTTGCACTCGCAACACTTCCCAGGAGCTGAGCTTTCAATTAGACCTAACATAAGCTGCTTCAGGGCCTACATTCAAAATTCAGTGAGTCTGGAGCAGAGTTAATCACAGAATCACAGAATCACAGAATGTTAGGGATTGGAAGGGACCTCGAAAGATCATCCAGTCCAATCCTCCTGCCAGGGCAGGAACCCCTAGGTGAGGTTACACAGGAAGGCGTCCAGGCGGGTTTTGAATGTCTCCAGAGAAGGAGAATCCACAACCTCCCTGGGCAGCCTGTTCCAGTGTTCCGTCACCCTCACTGAGAAGAAGTTTCTTCTCAAATTTAAGTGGAACCTCTTGTGTTCCAGCTTGAACCCATTACCCCTTGTCTTACTGTTGGTTGTCACCGAGAAGAGCCTGGCTCCATCCTCGTGACACCCACCCTTTATATATTTATAAACATTGATGAGGTCACCCCTCAGTCTCCTCTTCTCCAAGCTAAAGAGACCCAGCTCCCTCAGCCTTTCCTCATAAGGGAGATGCTCCACTCCCTTCATCATCTTTGTGGCCCTGCGCTGGACTCTCTCCAGCAGTTCCCTGTCCTTCTTGAACTGAGCGGCCCAGAACTGGACACAATATTCCAGATGAGGTCTCACCAGGGCAGAGTAGAGAGGAAGGAGAACCTCTCTCGACCTACTAACCACCCCCCTTCTAATCCCCCCCAGGTCCCATTGCCCTTCCTGGCCACAAGGGCCCAGTGCTGGCTCATGGTCACCCTGCTGTCCCCAGGACCCCCAGGTCCCTTTTCCCTACACTGCTCTCTAATAGGTCATTCCCCAACCTATACTGGAACCTGGGGTTGTTCCTGCCCAGATGCAAGACTCTACATTTCCCCTTGTTATACTTCATTAAATTTTTCCCCGCCCAACTCTCTAGCCTGTCCAGATCTCGCTGGATGGCAGCACAGCCTTCTGGCGTGTCAGCCACTCCTCCCAGCTTGGTGTCATCAGCAAACTTGCTGATAGTACACTCAATTCCCTCATGCAAGTCATTGATGAATATATTGAACAGTATTGGTCCCAGAACCGACCCTTGAGGCACTCCACTAGATACAGGCCTCCAACCAGACTCCGCCCCATTGACCACGACTCTCTGGCTTCTCTCCTTCAGCCAGTTTGCAGTCCACCTCACTACCCGATCATCCAGTCCACACTTCCTCAGTTTTGCCGTGAGGATGCTGTGGGAGACGGTGTCAAATGCTTTGCTGAAGTCAAGGTAGACCACATCCACTGCTCTGCCATCGTCAATCCACCTTGTTACGTCTTCATAAAAGGCTATGAAGTTGGTCAAACACGACTTCCCCTTGGTGAAGCCATGTTGACTGTCCCTGATGACCCTCTTATCCTTGATATGTCTTAAGATGGCA